>NC_043747.1:16360542-16673042 GCF_902148845.1 Salarias fasciatus
AGAAATGAGCCTGATCACTGAGGTTTATCTGTTTTGAAGTTCTTCTGTTCCCCAGAGGAGAGACCAGACCCACACATTGAAAACCACTGCTCCAGTAACTTTAAGCACTTTTAGAATTCTTCAAATAGCATGTTAAACTGTGCTTTTACACTTATTAACAAGAACTCTGAACAATGGAGACTATTTATAAAAAGTCTTAATTTCATTATTTTAGTTTGTTTTCAATTACGCTCCTAAAGATTTCAGACAAGGCCTGGTGTTACTACTGCTCTTGTTAGAATCTCATTGCAGTAGAAAGAAGGAACAGGCCGGAGAAGCAGAAATACAGCATGTCAGACTTTTCCGTGTGAATCAAGTTTAAAATTTGTACAAGTCAGAAATTCCATTCATAGCTGGTAAAGTAGCTTATCTTAAGCTTACGTTATTACCCACTCATGCTCGCAAAGTACAGACACGATGGAAACATCCAGATAAAGTCTACCTTCTTATGGCCTCTCTCATGCTTTTGAGTGTCTGACGGTGTCACATCGTGAGGTTTGTCCACATCCTTCTGGGAGAACCTTTTAAAAGAAGTTGCTGAGGTAGCATCGAGGTAGAAAGCCTGTAAACAAAGTCTTTACAGTGTTCATTGTGGTTTAAAACGTCCCCGAACGCTCCTGCCTGGACCCCAGAAGTGCATTCCTTACAGATGAAAGTTTTATCACTGCAGCTTCTGCTTTCCTCGGTCGTCTTCACACCTCTCTGCGCTCTGCTCGGTCTCTTTTTCACTTCTAAAGTCTCTGGCTACTGATATCTTCAACCTTTTCATGCTAATGGATTCTTTGAGAAAAACCGGCCGTATTTGCAATGTAGTCAAATGGCTTTCAGTCAAAAAAACCAGTTGTTTTCATTCAAAGATCATTTTTATTTGTATTATTATTTCAAGTGCAGACATAAAATTGATGTTCTTTAACTCGAGCACACTCATTGGTGTATTCATCTTTATCAGGTTTACAAAATAAAGAGCCAAACAGGTGAATCTGTGAAAAGCTGAATGTGTTTTTATAGCCAATCAACACAATTTGACTTGACTGCAGAGCGAGGCAACACTACAGCTGTTTAAATTGATAAGCACCTGTTTAAGTGCTGTCATAATGGTACTTTAAAGAGAAGTTGAGCTGAGTTTGATTCTTTTCTTGTTCATCCTGCTTATCTGAGGCTGGTAACATGTCCGAGCGACACGCTCCCTGCACCCAGGCTCCGCCTCCCACAACCCTCAGATAACGACAGATTGACAGATACAGATGAAAACAGTTTCACTAATTGATTTATTACCGCAAAACAAACACGAAACGATTCTGGTCACATGTATGCACAGTTAGTTGTATAATTTCTGCATCGAAGTTACTTGTAAAATCCTTTTTAAAAGAAAATCCAACCAGTAATGTCACAAATACATCAAAGCCAGCTGGCATTTACATGAGCCAGGCCCACAGTTCTGTTGTGCTCGAAGCGCTCTCGTTCTGTATTGATTTCTGGACACTTCAGTGGCGGCTTCAGAGAGTCCTCACCCCACACATGGACAGTATTCGATAAGAGATGTGTGTGTGCGCTACAGGTTTTTTTTTTTTTTTTGCCTCTAAAATCAATGAACAGTGAGCTGTGCTGAGGAAAAGTGGCTCTCGCTGTTTGTTTTCATTTACTCAACCATTTGTGGAAAAACCAAGAGATTGTCCCCGATGAGAGACAGTCCGAACATGTGCAGTGCCTTCTGTCTCAGAGCTTTATCATCGGGGAAAGAGTTCCTACTGTAAGCTGACTTATTGAGTTTAACTGTGTCGACTCAAGACGTGTTATGCTGAAACAGTTTCCAGGTGTCCCTTCTCTTCCTGAAAGGGTTTTTTCTGACACACAGCTCCTGTAGAAAATGGCCACGTCACTGCCAAAACCTTTCTGCTTCTTCAGGAACCTTTCTGCAGGAAAGCTGATTTGTCTCAATGCCACCTTTTAACATTTAACATATGCAGAGGCCTACACTCCATCTGATTTGTAAACATTTGTGTAAATTTGCATATGTACATAGCCCAAGTGAATATTTGAGTCGCTGATGCGACTGTGGAGAGTCCCATGGGGTTACAGAGTGAAGCAAGCTGCAGTGCTGATGATGTTTCACTGGTTTGAAAAATGCCCTTTAAATAGCATAAATGATGCTGGATGCATCATGATGGCGGACAAGTTAATAGCAAGCTTTCTTAATATGGCTGATCTTTCATTAGCGTGGCTCATTGACCTTTGGTGGACAATTTTTCTGGGAACTTCATCACCCTGACTTCTGGAAAGTAAAATTTCACTTGCACGGATGGGATTTGCGCCATGAGCAGAACAAATGTATTAATCTGAATGAGGACTAAGGCATTGATCAGGACCAGACCATTTTAACTAAATGATCAAAGCCTATTTTTTCCTTGTGGATCTTATGTTTTAACAGTAATCGGCCTGAATCAACTGGCTGGTGGCACACTTGGCTTTGTTCTGGCTCTGGCCCACCCTGTTGGTATTTGATTGCTTGTGTGCTAAATTAAAGGGGGAATTTGCAACTTGAGAGCATATTGGGCAACACACCCACAAAATAACACTTCTGTATTCTTTTCTTTGACTCCAAGTCAAGTGATTGTTCTAGACAGTGAGAGAAATCACAGTGAAATACAACATATAATTGCACTGAGACGTTTCAGCTTCGTGCAGCCAAACTGATGATCCAGACATTGCTGTGCTCTCTCTACCTGGGGCTCATACATCCAGGGCGTGTCCATCCTCCTCTTCCCATCAGACTTCTGAAAGATGTAGGTTGAGGAGAGGGGGGGGACGGCGACTGCTGTCATACAGAGTGGCACAGCGCATTTTATCAGCATACCTCTGACAGATCCTCCCTCAGGCCCTGTCCCTGTGATCCCTGCGGGGGGTGTCTCATGTAGAAGAAATGGCTGCAGCCTTTGAAGTTGTGAGACACCGTAGCACTCACCAAGAGGGACCCGTCAGCAGAGAGGACAGGATGCACGGGTAAAACTGGAGCATCCTCAAACAGCTGGAGGAGCTGGGAGCTTATTCCTTCTCATACAGACATGTCTGCCGTGCGGTAATAGTAATCACTAATGAGGGTGTTCGCAATTGCTGCAAAGTCAAGTAAAATACAGTGGAGGAAGAATGCAGACCAAGTATGAAAAGCTGGCGCACAGTGTGGCTCTGTTGGATGGATGGTTTACTTATCAGGTCTGAAAATGTCTGCAGTCAGAATTTTACACAAATTTCTGTGAGGCTGTGTCATGGTCTAACTTGCCTCATAAATCGTCCTGGATTGATCTCTATGGTGTTATTCCATGAAATAAATGACTGTGGCTGGTGGATACCATCTTCTTATCACTTTTAAAATGATACACATGAATGATATTATCACCATTAAGACTTTAATATTTGGAGGTGGGCTGCATTGTTTCTGTGCCGCAATGGATTTTCTTTTCATACTGTGGCTTTTCTCTCACAGCCCAAAGACTTGATGTTAGTCTTGCTGTTTGACGGTATCTTGTGGTTATGATTGTGGTATTTGTGTGTTGTTTTCTGTGGCTCTGTCCGGGGGGGGGGGGGGGGGGGGGGGGGGGGGGGGGGGGGGGGGGGGCAGTGGTTATCTTCAGGACTTGATATGGATATACAGTTGTACATAGATAATACACCAATATTTGTTGCCCCTCTCAAGCAGTTTTCACCTCTTTACCTTACTTACATTTCCTTATTTCAGTGCTTCAATCTGTTTTTACATTTACATTGTGTTTCAGTATATCACTATCTACTATTTGTGCATATTTACTTCAGCACATTTTTTAATTTTTTTGCTTATCAGGTTTTCTGTTATAGATCTTTTTCATTAAGAGATTTTTTTTTCAGTGTTACTGCTTTTTTCTGTTTGGGTTCTGGTGATGCTGACTAAAGATTTTCAGGATTGGTTTAGGGCCTTAGAAATGTGTGTGTGTGGTATCCAGTTCAAGCCAGTGCACAGGTAAGAAACACTTTAAGGCAATGCAATGAAAGTAATTAAACTACAAGTCCACCAATATGTAGCTTAAATAGACATAAATTATGTTCACTTATACAATTTGTGTGATTATATTATCTTTATTTGTGCTTCTATGGTCATATATCATCATATAGTTATGTGAACGGGGTCTGAATAGAAGTGTTCGGCATAGTTTTTAGTTAATGCAGCTCCAAAACCTGAACACACATTGCTCACATGTTGAACACAGCAGGCGATATTTCTGATTCTGAGGCGGGAGGAGAAGAGAGAAATGTGATACAATGTTTCACTTTAAAGACAGACTCTGTAAATTGTTTCATTTTAGAACCGGGACGCCACTACTCAGTGGACACAAACTGCGCCATGCGCAGTGTCTGCAGGCCATCCCCGTCCAGTTGAAGGGTTTCAATAACAAAACACTCACAGATATTATCAGTTCACACGCAGCGCTACCAACAACATGGCGTGGACGTAACTTTTTTGGGGCGTTGTCTTGGTTATATCACCGATACTTCCGGGTTTTATTCGATCCGTTTACGATCGGCACGCTTCACAGAGACACGGACCGCCGGTTCCTCTCGTTTAAAAGCCCGATCCGAGCCCCGGTGTGAGCCCGGTGGAAGCCCGGCCTGGCGAAGAGGGGTGTGTGTTTGTCCTGCTCCTGCATTGGCTCGCGCTTGTCAGTGTCCAGTCACGTGGTGGTCACACGGACGGCCATGTTTCCGAAACACAAACAACAAGAAGAGCAGCGACTGGGAGCCAGCAGACACCCGCAGATACGCAGCAGCGACCGTTGGAGGAGAGGGAAAGAAATTAAATAAATAAAAACACGGAGCACGACTTTTTCAAAGTACTATTCTGTCGAATGAATACGTTTACAGTGTTTAAAGAGACCAATGCAGACGAGCAGACCAGCAGTCTGGTAGCTATAAACAGAGAAGGTAAGCCACGGTTCCTTCTTCGCGCTAGCTGGCTAAGCTAACGAGCTGCAGCTCGGACGGCTCGGGCTCTATCTCTCCGCCTCGGAGCGCCGTTTTACACCGGGCGGCGTTTCCCCTGCGCGCCCGCTCCGTTCCCGACGCGGTTCGTTGTGTTTACACCGCCGCAGCTTTTTGCTTATCGCCGACAGGCGAGTGGAGGTGGTCGTCCCGCACATTGGCGGAGCAGGCCGGGGACTCCGAGCTCCACACTCCGCCCCCTCCGCCATCATATCCAGTGTCATTTGAACCTACAAGCTAGGCCTTTACGATCAGCGCAGGCTTAGGGAGACTCTTTTAGCGGTTACCAATGTTATGCAACACGAGCGAGATATTTTCATGCAGATATTCTCGCATTGATTGATATTTGAACTCTGTATATCAGCCGACCCGCGCGTACTTGGCTTAAAGATGGGCAAGTGAAGGTTAGCATAGCTCGCTGCCTTTACGGTGGCGAGTAGAGCTGACCTAAACAAAATGTTCTAAAACTAAACACTTTCCCCCCCCCCCCCCCCCCCCCCCCCCCCCCCCCCCCCCCCTTTATCTAACTTGCTAAACTTACAATCGATGTGCTTGTAGTGTATTTTACTTGACAGACGTTGCAGCCTATATTCCCTTAACTTATCTAAGCTATCCCGCACGTCCTAACGTACGTAGCACAATAGTAAAACGTAAACCCCTCTTAACCTGCAGGCCACATCATACCTGTGTGACACTGCTTTAAGATTTTTTGGGGATTTTTTCATTTGTTGACCAAATTATATGTTTTCACGTCGATTAAATTTTTGTGTCCTTGCTTCCTGCATTTCCCTGTGCACAGTTGCTTTGCTTTTATCTGGATTACAGCTAATTACTCACATTGTGATGAAGTTTTTCTTCCTGAAATGACTGTAACTGCATTTGAGTTATGCTTTTCTCAGTATAATCTGTTCTTCTAGGTGGTACACATTTCTACATTTTGTATTTTAACAGTGCTCTTGATCCTTGAGCCCCAATGATTTCTGCAGCTTGTTTTACTGTAAATTTTTACCGGTTTATCCACCTTTATGAAATTACCAATGATAGAAGATAATCATGTGTTTGCAAACATTCAAGCAGGAGTCCCCAATATGCCAAAAATGCACATTTAGTTCCAGAATGTTTGCAAAGTTGGCAGAATTAATGAATTTCTGTCTGGATAAATGATTTCCATTAATTTAAGATATTGTATGGACAACAGGAGGCACAGATTGTGTTGCCTGTTCATCAAAATCTGAAGGAAATCTATTATTAAAAGGTATACACATATCGTTTTTGGCTGCTAGTATAACTATTTTTTCTAATGCTGCTTCTTTTTGCACATTTTTCCTTTTTTAAGCTTATTGTTAGAATACACGATCAGAAATGATTGGAATTTTATTTTATTTTGGCATAAAATTAACATTAATTTATCATTTACACAGGGTTGTGGTTGGAGAGCTTGAGAACCATAATCTGACAAATCAGAAATAACCGGAAGTGGAGCAGTTTGGTGTTTTATGTCTATTTACTTGTCTTTTTTTTTTTTTAAAAAAACCTATAGTCCCATTAATTAAAAAAATGTTGCATAGTTTTTGATTGTGTGACAGTTGTAGAATTTTTCAGAGTTTTACGTTTGTCATAGGGCTGTGCAATATATTGAAACTTACGAGATATTAACGTTTTCCTCAAATTCGATATAAAAAATACGGACATTGTTTATCAATTCAGTCTCTCTCACTCTGAAACAAGCTTCGCTCAAACATACTTAAAAAAAAGATCTAAAAAAACTGCTTGACTCTTTTTCCCCCCCCCACATATTTTCTGGACAATTAATGTGTTTACTTTGTGCAGCTGGTGGATAATAAAAGTGCTGTGTTGCTGTTTTGTTACCAGCTTTGACCTAGATAGTATTTGTGGTGAAACTTAGTTTATATTGTATGTCGCCGTTTTCGCCCAGCTCTACTTGATGCATTCTGTTTTTGAACTTCCTTTATGCAATTAAAGGTACTACAGTCATTCGTCACTTAATTACATTTCAATAAATAGTGTATTCTGGTGTGTTAGGTATAAAGAATCGCGGAAAGAGGCAGTGCGAGCAGTGAATGGCTCAAAAAAGCAGCTGCGTCATGACGTGTTGCATTTGTAATCTCATCATATAAAAATGAGGAAATTCCACATTTCTCCACCGTTCTAGGACCTGGTCATACGACCCCATTGAGAAGTTTGGAGAACATTTGGTTTCTGAGAGGCACTTGAAAATATTTGTGCTGAAAGATAAAAAATCGCATTGATATATAAGTCTCTTATGTAATTTAACGACAGTGTGAGAGAGTGAAGTTGTCTCTGTCAGTGGTTGAGATGATGTTGATATTAGGAAGGAATATGATTTTATTTGGTAATGATTTTCTTTCCATTTATATTAAAACCTTGCAAGTACAGTACAGTTAAATGTATAGCTACATGCATTTAACTGTATTGTGAGAGATGTGAATATTAGACAAAGTCAAAAATTCTGTGTCCCAAACTTTGACCAAGCTTTTCAAATTGTTTTTTTTTGCTGAATTGTGTTAGAGAAGTCAGAGGAATTGCTGTTTTGCTGTTCCTTTGTGAAACATGTCTCTTAAAGCCAAAATAACCTCTGTTTGGAACAGCTTGTAATTTAAGGACACTCATGCTCGAGTTGTGAGTTTAAAGACAATCCTTACCAACTCAATGCACATTCAAGATATGAGGTTTTCTTTTTCCTTCAGTTGTAGCTGAACAGTTCCAGGTGTTTTCAGTCATTTGTTGATTTCTCTGCTTCTGACTCATGCGTCCCCAAGACATTTTAATTAATCTGAGCTCTTTTCTTTCAAATTTAGCCTTCTGTCATTTCATTTTTGCAGAGCCAGAATGCACAGTGTCTAAACAATTCAGCTTTGTGCTATTGCACATGTTGATTTCTTGTGATATATTGTGCAGCCCTGATTGAAATCATCTCTTTTTAGACATCGAATAGCGGAATGATTTTCATTGTCAAGAAAAGCATAGTTAAGAGAAAAGTCAGAATTGTGTTTACATAAAGTCAGTTAAATGCCAATAGCCCACAAATATCAGCCAGTGGTCTCAAATCGGATCCAGTCTGAGATGACCATGAACAACATTTTTCCCCATTTAAAGTGCTGTTCTTAAGTTGTCCACTAGAGACTGGACTGACTGTTGGCGACATGGTAATAAAGTAACAGAATTCAGATGCTCCTGATAACCTCACACAATTTGTATATATAGATGCTGCAAGTTACAGGCGTCCCTCATGCATGTTAGCATGCGACTTACCGACAAAGATGAATCATCTTAACTGCTTGAGGAAATTCTGACATGCCAGAAAATTAGAATTGGCACCAAAGGTAGAACATGCAGGAAAGATTTTGCACTGGACCTTGTTTCATAAGAAATCAGAAAAGTTTCAGAGTGTAGTCATATCCTCTGATTGGGATCACATTGGACTGTATGCAGACTCTGTCCGGAAGGCTCTCTTCTTTAAAAAGCCTCGTAAAGATGGATGGAGAAGTTCATTTGAATAAAGGGAGACCTTTTACACATGAAGGCTCTGGACCTCAGAAAGAACAAGCAAACCTCCTCCCACACAATTACCTCCACTAAATTGTATTATATTTGCCAAAACATTGCAGTGGAGCTTAAAGCTGGCAGACAGGTAAACTTAGAAAAACAGGATCCTTCAAAGTCAAAACAGTCGGCAAACTGCCCAGGTCTGCTCTAAATTCCAAGAAGTGGATTTTTTCTGGTTTCCAGAGTTGGTCTGCTCTGGCCCCCCTGCAATAAGGGGTCCCAGACCTCAGTTTTGGAACCACTGCACTAGACAATACCTAAATGTTCAGCATGGATGACTGGTTTGTAAATTTTTTGCACACAGATTGAGCGTCACCCTTTATCCAGTCGAAGTAATCCCACACTTTGGAGGATTTCCAACTACAGTAGAGAACCGACAGAGAACAATAGTGTCATGAGATGTATCTCCTGTTTTGAGTTTGCGTTGATGATGAAAGATGGAGCTGAGAATTAATTAATGTAACTCTGCTGGCGACAGCAGCAGATGAATTGGTGGTAAATTTCTATCGCTTTCCTTTCATCACTTATCCCAGTGAGTGCAAATACAAGTTACTACCAAGGCTGTTAAACTCTTGGCAAGGCGCCTGTTTGTTCATTGTTGAATCGACTTCCTTTCCACAATGCCTTTACAGCCCAACGTGGTGGTATTGCTAATCCTGTCTGCACCAAACTGCGAGTTTAGCTTTGTTACAGTTGAGACTAACAAACCAACAATATTACGCTGTCGTTACTTTATTGTAGATTGTTGCATACATTAGCAAGGACAGTGTGGTTGAGTGATAAAAGCTCTCGTATATACTGTTAGAATAAGTTATACGCTTATTTGCACTTAAAGTGAATTGGAATATTGAACAGGGACGCTGTTTGTATGTGTGGGCTTTACCTGTTGAGATGTTGTTGCCGTCGATATTGCCTCGGTTTTTCTTTGAGGAAGCGTTTCCAGCCAGCTGCGCGCTTTAAGAGGCAGCTGGTTCGCGAGCGTTACTGAAATAGACATTTCTGGATGGAAAGTCTCCAGTGAAACACGGGGCCGTGACCGAGTGCTAGACCAGAAATAGTTTTCATTTATTCAGTGAAGGAACACCGCTGCGCTTTTCTCCACGCTCAGTGTGCTGGAGCAGATTGATCAAATTGGGCCGGTACCTTTCACTGAGTCTGAGGCACGCCGCGTAAATAGTGTCAGGTCCCTGCAGCGGAAAATCAAATTACACCTCCTCTCCTCCCGACTATACAGGTGGACCGCTGCGCCGTGAAAACGCATCTCGCCAGCAGCTAATTTATCAAGTGTACGCCTTTAGCGTTGGTTGTGACTGCAGCGTTCCTCCGATCCCGTCACTCAAAACTCTTTTCTCTCTCTTTCTTTTTCTCCCCAAACAGTGGTGCGAAGGGAGGAGGACAGGAAATAAAGGAGTCACCTGGAGGGTCTCCGTCAATCCACATTTCAGTTGGAGCGAGGGAAAACGGCACAGAGGGAGAGAGGGAGAAAGGAGACGAGGAGTGGGAGTCGCGTCTGCTCTTGGCAGCTGTTCCAGCAGCCCATTTCATTATTTTGGCTGTTATTTAGATCCCTGCGTTACTTTTTCTTTTGGATGAATCAGTTGATATTTTTAACTTTAATGTGAGATATAACTGCTGTAAAAAGATAAAAAAAAAAAGTGGAAAAAAAAACAAAGAAAACATTATTACTAGCAAGAGTGTTTTATTTTGTTCCATCGTTGATTTCCAAGGTTCTTTTTGTTTCTTTTTTTATGTTTAACAACCCTTTTTCGGCTGTGAGTAGCAGGAGCTTCCATTCTCCAAACTATCGTCGAAACCCCTCCCCGCCCTTTCCTTTTTACTTAGTTAGGACCTGATAACCTGGTATTCCTCAAGCACCTGAAACTGGCAGCTATTCTCTCTGTGTCTGTGTGTTTGGGGAGCTCTGTGACCACAGCTTAAGCACCACTCAGCCTTCTAGTCACCTAAGCCTAACTAAAGCCAGCCAGCTCGAGCCTGGTCCAGCCCAGTCCAGCCTGCTCCGATTATCTGGACAGGGTGAGGAAATACACTCATGTCTTGCATTTGATATTTGTTTTGCTTTGTTTTTTGTTTGTTTTTTTTTTTTTTGTTTTTTTGCAAAACCTAACACAAGAAATCTCGTTCCCTCTTCAGATACTCAGTTCTGTGTGGACGTGAGGAATATGACTGCTGAGACTCTTAACTTCGGCCCAGAATGGTAATGGATCCAGTGTTTTCTTTCTCTTTAATTCGGTCTTTTGGCCACATGTCTGAATTGAAATGTGTGCGATTGATGTTGTCATAGTAATCATTATTAACATCTGGCATGATCATCTACAGTTATATTAATGTTCTTAACAGTTCATGAAATGTCTTTAAGAAACAGAAAAGCTGAAATATTGCATTAATGACCTTTAAATTGAGTCTTTCAAGTTTTTCTTGGTTGGTAGTCGAATCCAAAACTGAAACGGGAGTCTTCACACATAAAGACTCGGTTGCTCTTGACATTAATAACACATACACACAGAGAGATCTGTCCTTGATCATACTTCTGTTAGTCTTTTGGTTGATTGATTGATTTATTTGGCAATAATACATTAACACAACATGACCACAGGATAAAAATAAGATCAAATCAGACTTATTGCCAAGGATTGCACAGGAAAGCCAGGGGCTTGTTTCCACTGTGGTCCTTTAAAAAACAGAAAAAAAACTAAATACACAAGGTCCACAAGACTACAAGGTCGTCTTGTGAATGACGACACGGCCAACAGAAGGAGCCCTACTGTGGTTAGGAAGAATAACAAATAATGAAAGTGTTGGTTGTCTTTGACTTCCTTCTTTCCTCCCAAATTAAACTCTCCACTTCTCCTTGGTTTGTGGTGAATATGTTAATTCGGAGTGACTCATTCCAACACACTGGAAGCATGAAGGTGGCTCCGTTTACAGTGTGAAATGCACATATCTATTGTCTTGTGTGTGTTAAGCATACATGAGTCATTTCTCACATCTTAAAAGACTTAAAGCTTTTACATGTTTACATTCCATGATCTAAAAATCCCAGCCTAAATCGTTTCATAACAACATACTCCCTTTACTTAGCAGGTAATTGGAAAGGAATTTTTAACAGTCTAGGAAGTCGAACTACAGTTTTGATTGCCTCAAGTGATTGTAGACTTTGTTTATTTAGTTAAACACAAATTGACTATTTCAACTGACTAAAAAAAACAGTGGCTTAATCTGTGATTACAATAACTGTCACACAGACAAAGTACGCTGTGTTCTATTAAGCCATAACTATTCACATGGCAAGGATAATGATAATAAAGTTCTTTCTTCCGTTTGATTCAACCTAATTAAACCAGAATCTAGGTTTTTTTCACTTCGCTACCCCATGCACGTCATCTATCTTGCTGCGTGTACACGCTGCTGTGTGTTAGTGTAGTGATTAATGGGGGGGCGGGAGCGGTGCGGCGTCGAGTTTGGGAGCACTCCATCTCGCAGAGTGCGACTGACCCGCACATTCTTGGTGCGGTGCCAGCCTCGCAGAATATTTCACTCTTTACACATCTGCAGCTGCTTTCCTCTCGGTGGCCCTCGTAGCCCACTTTTTTTCCCCCTCCGTACTCCACATGTGCGGCCGCCTGGCCAGCGTGTTTACAATTTTGTTGAAGCTTGTTAGTATTTAAAACAAATGTGACGTCTTCTTGGCGGTCGGGTCCGCGAGTGCGGTTGGTCACCGCGGTGAAATTGTAAGTGAAGATACTCTGCCAGATCAGACCGTGAACCCAAACAGGTCAGTGAAAGAATCCATCTCAGTCTTATAGATTTGATGCAGTTGTATACAAATACCTTCGCGACTTCAACCACCAGCAGCAGCAGCTTTTCTTTTCTTTTTTTTTTTCCTTCCCCCTCCTCAGATCTCCTCCTATTATGCACAGTAGCTGCGGCTCCAGCTATTTTCACCCTCTTTGATATGCTACATGCTCCCCACCGGCCTTTCATGATGCTTTCCCTTACCTCTTCCACCCCACACCCCACCCTCTGCATCTCCGAGCCGCATATGGTTTTGATGTGGAGCTGCGAGTCAATGACACACTTTGTAGAGGCATGTGAATGGAGTCATTGTTAAACAGCAGGGCCTTGGAAGCCAGCCTGCTCGTAATGGCTTTTTAAAATGAAATCTTGAGATTGGAAAGCTAATATATCAGCCACGTCGGGGCCAAGCATATTCAGGGGGGCCTGCGTAGGAGGATGGCTGATCTGTTACAAAACATCCACTAAATTCTTTCTCCTCTCTCTTTGTGTGGCGAGATGGATGCTATTATTTTATTCGGTCTCCAATTCACATTGAAATGACTTCTATTAAGGTTATAAAACGGCTGAGCCAACACGCAGGCCTGCACCGAGTTATTTACAAGACAGTTTTCTGTATTTTATGGTGGGCAAAGTCATTAGTCAGGACAAAGTAATATGAAAGCTTTTTAAAGGTGCAAAATGAAAACGCACCACTTTGTGTGTTGGGCGGTGATTTAGAGGCGCCATTGTGCCGTTCTCTCAGTCCTGTGCTGGTTCAGCAGTTTGCTTTTAGTTGGGAAACATTCATTGGGTAGTTATACTAACTGATGATAGCTCAGTTAACTCATTCCAAAATGGAACAGAGAACATAATCAATTGGTCAGTTTGAATGTTTTAGGAATTATGTATTTTTGGAGACTGTGACTTCTGTAACTTCTACGCTTCAATTTGACGAAACACCAACAAGATTCGTTCACAGAAAGACTTGAAAGACTAATGCACATTCCTGTTTTCCTGGGAATTTTCCTATTAACCTTATTAAAAATGCTGAAAATGATTTAATCTGGATAGTTTGTGCTTTTAGCATGAATACAGCCACAAGGTGAATGCTGAGGGGAAGTTTGTTCTCTGTAAAGAACCTTTTAAGACACTGGAAAACTGAAATAAGATTATTAAAGGTTTTTATTTATATTTGATACCACAGAACACTCCAGTGTCTCATTACACCATCTTGTGGTGGATATTGGTATTTCAAGATGATCTCGCTGTACTTTTGTAGCTAATTCAACCAAAGACCCCGAGCAGCCCTTTGTGCTGACATTTTTTCTGTTGTACATTTATTCATTCATGATTCTTAATATTTCCTTTTGTATTTTTTTGTCGTCAGTGCATTTGAATATTGTAATTCTCATAGTTTGTTGTTTCTTTCCTCTCACAGGCTTCGTGCACTGTCCAGTGGGGGGAGTGTGACATCCCCCCCTCCTTCCCCCGCCATGCCAAAGTACAAGCTGGCCGAGTACCGCTACGGCCGAGAGGAGATGTTAGCACTTTATATCAAAGACAACAAGGTCAGTTGGGGCAGCACATGCCTGATTTCACATTAAACGCTGGCTGCGATCACACTGCAGGTCTTAATGTTCAGTGTAGTGTCAATGTGGAATTTTGTCCTTTATTTAAATGAGACCTTCCATAATCGCGCCCTCCCCGACACAGAATCGGGGTACTTTTGTCAATTAAGGATGTAGAAGTGTGAAATGTATTGGATTTCAGGTTGCATCAGTTTCCCAGATCCATTTTCTGTTGTTCAGCAAGTCTTAAAAAGTCCGTTATAGGTCACTTATGGGTCAAGGTGTCGGGTTTTGGCAGATTTTGAAGTGAGAACATTAGTTTAGTTTGTGTGTGGATTGCAGTGCAGTGATAACCCTCTTTCTAAACCGTGACGTGCCGCTGCTGGATCTTGTTTCCAGCTCTGTCGGTTCACATTTGTTCACTTTTACATAGCAAATAGCCCCATCTTTAAAAATGACGACATGTTGGTGAATCTTTTTTTTCTTTAAAACTCACAGTTCAGTTCTGGAAAAGATAGTTTTGCCCTGCTGAGCCTCTGCTGCTGCTGTTGTTAGGTCCCGGAGGACATGCAGGATAAGGAGTTTGCTGCTATTCTGCAAGATGAGCCCATGCAGCCCCTGGCACTGGTGCCTCTCACCGAGGAGGAGCAGGTCGGTCTCAAACGCACCGATGCACAGATAATCTCTGGAAGTCAAACAGTTTGAGCCCGAGCCACGGCGATCACGGTCGTCGTCTTGGCCGACAGATGTGGCGCTCACGAGCTCAAATTCCTCACATTCCTCTCTTTCACTCCTACCGCTCTCCCTGCAGAGGAACTTCTCCATGTCGGTGAACAGTGTGGCGGTGCTGAGGCTCATGGGAAAAGGGGTGAGTGGAGCCGCCCCAGCTGGAGTGGTTCGTGGACGAGGGGCCGCAAGAGGTGGTCGAGGTAAGACAAACAAACTAAAAGACGAGAATTAGTCATAAAAATAAAGCACTTCACGAGTCTTTGCATTGACCACCTTCATTTCTACAACAGCTGCAGAATCCAAAAACAACAGAAATGCTACCCAGGCCCTTTTGGCTGCAGCCACAATGGCTGGTGTCCAGGCAAAGTAAAACAGTTTATTCAAGGCAGTGACTGGAGTGCTTGTTTCCTCTCTTTCTCCCAAGATCTTAACGCAGCACACTTCCTCTTGGCTCGTGTAAACAGTCGTCCTTCCAGCCACACCTGTCCAAAGCCACTGTACTTACTCGCTCACCTTGTCCACACACTCCACCCCAGTGTAAACACGAGCTGTCCGGTACAGAGCGGCCCGGGAAACAACAGACGCAGGGCGGGGGCAGTGGCCACAAGCTCTGTCCCACAGAATGCAAACACCTGCTTCCCTGTGCCTCTTCACGCAGGCCGAGGTCGTGGCGAAGGTGGATTCTACCAAAGAAGTATTGAAGATGCAGAGGTGGGCTTCGGCCGAAGTGTCCGAGAGATTCACCGCAGCCAGAGCTGGGACGACCGGTAAGGAGATCGCCACCCGGAATCTAGTTCGAAATGTTGGTTGTAATTCAAGCGCTCTACTTAGAGGTAAAGGTTGCTGAGAGGAGCTGTCATCCAGTGTAATAAACTCTGTAATCTGCTCCGGTATTTTTGTCTTGTGAGGCTCCCGTGGGATGTTTTATCTCTCTTGTGCAAGGGATCTTTTCTTATCAGTCCAAACTATAAACAAGTGTCAGTTTTCTGTGTCTTTTCCTCATGGATCAGTTTCAAATGATCAATTTGCGGTCTGTGACATTAAGTACCAGCTGCAGTCATTTATCCAGGACCAGAACACGGTTTATGTTTTGGATTGATAGAGTTTCCCTTCCTGTCCTCAGGGGCGAGCGTCGATTCGAGAAGCCTCTGCGGCGGGAGGTGGGGCGGCCTGGCTTTGAAGAAGCCGGAGGTCCCGGGGGTCCAGGGAGGAAGGAGTACACAAGGGCTGACAGCGATAACTGGCGCACCCTCCGGGAGGAGCAGGAGGAGGATGAGGGGGAGCCGGGCAGCAACTGGAGACTCGCTGGACCCCGCAGGGATGGTACGATAACAAACATTAACATCTCGCTGCACAGATTTAAAGGCCAAGGCCTGCGCAGATCTCAGGGTTTTTCTGTTGATTTCATGGATTCAGTTTCCTGCTAACGTAGCTGGATTCAGCTGAGCAGGATGTCTTTTTTTTTTTTAATGAATGCATGTTGAACAATCAGGAAAAGAGCTGCTACACAGCCCCAGCTAGATGTTTTTTAATAATTAGTAACATTAAGGGCTCTAGGAAACAAAGATGTTCTTCGCTGTTTGATGTTGCGCAATAACTGAAGGTGAGACGTCTTGTCAACAAGTTCAGGTCATGATAAACCAAGTGTGGCTTATGCTGGTGAATCTTACATAATAAAACAGCAGTGATTTGTTTTTGCTCATTTCACAATCTGCTGTGATTCTAACCCTCTGTGAGACACTGGGTGCAGCAGCTATACTGACATCTAGTGGAGCTGAACAGACTTCTGTTACACGTTCAACTATTTCCAAACACCATCTTTTGTTTTCAGTAATAACATCTTATCCACATTTAACTGAGTGAGTAAAAGTAGCTTCAAAAATCTAAATGGTTTGAGTATCATGCTTTGAAAAAGTAGTTTTTGAAGTTGTAAGTAACTTTAGATCCATTCAACATATGCTAGCAGTCACCGTTTTATTAGATTTTTTTTAGTTACCAGTAAAAAATTGTGGTTCAAAATATTGAACTTTGGTGTTTGAAGATAATTCTGCATTGAAATGGTTTTCTAAAACTGAAAATAAAAAAGCCAAGGAATAACTGAGTAATCTGTTCGTGATTCTCATAATAACACTAACAAGCTGGAATTCTTTGAAGTATTTTTCAATGAAAACTCTTCCAAATAAAACACAAAATTACTTTATTTTCAATTTCAGTTTCTGGCTCTGAGGAGTCTTGATTGTGGTTTAGATTTTGTCTTTCTTCACCTCTGTTGTTGTCATTTAAAAAAAAAAAACCTTTTCACAGACTTTCTCAGCTCCTGTAGTTGCTCGCTGGAGAAAATATTGTTTCTATTGTTGTTTTCCCAGAGACTACTCTCCTGCCTCTGTTGACAGTTTGTGTTGTTGTTGTTGTTAGATGGTGGTCCTCGCTCAGCGGGCTGGCGGGACCACAACGGTCCAGGCGAAAGCCGTCGGAGGAAGTTCGATTTCGACTTCCGGGACTCGGAGGGCCACAGCGGGGGCCGGCGGCGTGCGGGCAGCGACGGTCTGGAGGACGACAGGGACGGCCTGCCTGAGTGGTGTACAGACGAAGAGGACGGAGACCTGGGCACCTTCGACTCCTCCGGGGCGTTCATGCCTCTGAAGGTGTGTCAGATATCTGCCCCTGATCTAGTCGGCCTCTTTCCAGAATATAGAGGCTGTTTCTGCCACAAACCACAAACACTGAATCATAACCACAGCTAAAACATATATTTCTCTTTGCTTGACGTTTTTCTGTTTCTCCTCTTTTTCTTGGTACGTTTATGCCAGAAGGGCGGCAAGGAGACAATCCTGGAGGAGGAGTTAGATTTCAAGGGGATCGAGGAGGAAGACGAGGAGGAGGCCTATGCCGACGTGGAGAGGAACTGCACTGAAGGAGACAAAGACAAGGGTGAGGAGGAAAATGATCATGCTTTTTAAAGTGTTCAGATCGCATTTTCACCTTTCAAGGCCCACAGGGGGAGAAGTTACTAACGTGTGACACATTTCTTTCCTTTCCTCTCCTCTAAACTGAGCAGAGTGTAAAGAAGCCATTCCTGCAGTTGGGGATGGCGAGATAAAGCCAGCATCACCCTCCTCTTCTCCTCCAGTCCACTGCACCCCTCCATCCCTGGAGCCGCAGCCCAGCCTGGCCGGTCAGGTGGTGGAGAACGCTCCGCTCAGCAACAGCCACCCTGTGAAGGCCAACAGCTCGCCCAGCGAAGGTATGTCCTGACTCAGGTTTCTGTGTGCTGCTCAGCACAGCGCTAGCTAACATGTAGCGTTGGTTTCGTTTGTCAGACCACAGTTTCATAGTAAACCACAGGTAGTATCATATCTCTCTAAGTAACATACTCGGGGTTTACACCGCCACTATAGCTGTGTATGTCGTTGCACCAGATTGATGCATTTCCAGTACGCTTTCACACTGAATCTGACCCCAGCTCATTTTTGAATTGCAAAGCGTTGTTTACATTTGTTTGTCGGTGCTGCATGTATGACGATGAGTGCTGTCGAAGTGATTTTGTGTTTCAAATGTAATGTTTGCATGTGATTTCATGTGCAAGACAGTTTCAGTGCTGCCGTGCGGGGGATGGGATGGGATGGGCATTTTATTGACTGTGACGCTTTGATGATGTGATTGAACTGGGTCAACAACTGCAGCATCGGCCGTTCATTCAGCTTCCGATCACTAGTTCACGCTAACCCCGCCTCTTGAAGGGGTGGGGCATTAGGATTAATGGCTTGGCTTGTCCAGCGATCTTTGTCTTGAATAGAAATTTGGGAAACACTTGAGTCTTCAGCTGGTGTGAAACATTATGTTGGGAGTGTTGAGGAGTCTATCTGTGTCTGTGACCAGATTTTATTCAGTATTTTGGCTTGATATTTAATATGTTTGCTCACAGTCACTTAATATCTTGTTTACTGAGCCTGCTGTTCCTGATGTATGATATACAGAGCCGGTAGACGGCTCTACCGCTCACAATCCGGCATCCAGAAATAGAAGAACTAAAAATAGAAGCCATTGTTTCACTCATGTTTCTTCTTCTCTTTCTTCTCCTTGTTTACGTGTCAGACGTAGCTCCCATGGGGGGCTCCAAGGCCCAGCTGAGCCCCAGCCCCGCCGCCTCCTCCGCCCTGCCTCCCCCTCCCCCTTCCTCCGCCGCTCCTCTCCTCCCTCCATCTGGAGGAGACGCAGAGGATGATGAAGGCATGAAGCACCTGCAGCAGGTAGGAACAGCAGGAGGCCTGTCTGGAGCATCTGTCTCAGCGAGCTGACGCAAAATGTCTCAGAAACTGCTTCTCCCTCAGAGGAGGGAGGAAACTAGTCACTGAATATCAAGAGACGATTACTGTAGATTTGTAGATTTTTAAGGAAATGAGGGCTTCAAATGACCCGTGTGGAATAGATGGGTTCAATCCCAGTCATGGAGGGTTATGGTTATCTGCTTGATGATAGTACAGTGTTTAGATTTTCGTCCTGGTGGTATGTTCCCTACTTTTCCACTAGCTTTTAGCTTCATTTAGCCGTCTTCTCATTTTGGAAATACACATCCGACAGTCTGCAGCTGCTTCCTTTCTCTGCTTTGGATTACGCAGTCTCTTCTGACGCCTGCTTGTTAGATTTGTCAGCTTTCTTATTCTCTCAGCAGGTGAATTAAGCAGCTCAGCTTGTGTGTTACGACACTTAGAAGTGTCTCCTTTCCCTTTGCGATGAGTGTATAAATGAACGGGCTTGTTTGTGTCTGTGTAGGAGGCCGAGAAGATGGTGGCCTCGCTGCAGGACACCTCCATGGAGGAGGAGTGTTTCACCCAGGCGCTGCAGCAGCAGCAGGAGAGCAGGAACACTGCGGCCGCTCTGCCGCTGTCGCACGAGGCCGCCATGAAGTGGTTCTACAAGGACCCGCAGGGGGAGATCCAGGGTACTGGCAGTAGAATTCACATTCACCCGGTTTTTTTTATCAAACGCTGCTGTTCTGGACTCCACTGAGCCTCTGTCCGCCGTCCAGGTCCCTTCACCACGGTGGAGATGTGCGAGTGGTTCCAGGCGGGCTACTTCACCATGACCCTGCTGGTGAAGCGGGGCTGCGACGAGGGCTTCCAGCCCTTGGGCGACGTCATCAAGATGTGGGGCCGCGTGCCCTTCGCCCCGGGGCCCTCCCCGCCGCCCCTGCTGGTGAGACAGCTCCCTCCGACGCAGCGCCCGCAGCCCACCCGGGGGCCCGCCGGGACTGTGAGTCAGAGCTCAGCCAACCTAGTGGATGGGGAGGGGAGGCTGGAGATGAGAGGGCACATTAACAGACAGGTTGGGGTAATGAGCGTTTAACTTGATTCCAGTCTAAATAAACATATATTTCATGCATGTCACACACTGTTAATCTGCCTGTTGAAGCACAATTGTAAAGTATTCATTACATGACACATAGTGATACTGCTTGCATGTATAAGCTGTGTTTTCTGCATGCTCTGCAGTGCGTTTTGCATCAAACGATGATTTGGCCCCTCCTATTTTCAGGGAAACCTGGACCAGGAGCGCCTGAAAAAGCAACAGGAGCTGGCAGCAGCAGCTCTTTATCAACAGCTCCAGCAGCAGCAGCTATTCCAGCTCATTAACAGGTGAGGTGTCGCCTCACGCGCAGAAATCCGCGTTGCTTCCCCCGGGGGGGTTCTGACTGGAAGTGTTTGTGTGGCAGGTGCAGTGAGCAGGGTATGATGCCTTCGATGAACAGGTCGATGTCAGTGCCAGATACAGGGTCCATGTGGGACATGCATACCTCAGCTTCACAGCCGTCAGGTGAGCTGCCGCCTGCTGCAGTTTGAACAAACAAGCACGCACTGTTTAAGATGCATAGTCGTCGGAGGTCCTGCTGCTAAAACAATGCAAATTCATCTCTTCGCAGGCGGTGAAGCCAGTCTTTGGGACATAACAATGAATCCTTCTACTCAGGGTCCAACTCTCGAACAGCTTCAGAAGGTGAGATTGAGTGTTTGTTTGCCACATTAATTTTTCCTTCTCGCCTTTCAGTAGAATACCTGAAAGTTGAATCCATCTGGACATATCCGTGTGCTTTTTCTCCTTCAGCTCCAGCAGGAGAGACGAGACGCTGAACTCAGGGCGAAGCGTGAGGAGGAGGAGCAGCGTAAGAGGAGGGAGGAGAAGAGGAGGCAACAGGAGGAACAGAAAAGGAGGGAGGAGGAGGAGCTCTTCAGACGGAAGCAGGTGAGAAGGAAGAACCTCACCTGAAAGGAGATGTTGAGCCTTGTTTGATCTTTGTGTTCATTCATCGATCATCAATACAATATCACCGTTGTGTCTTCCCGTAGTGTCGTCAGCAGCAGGAGCTGATCATGAAACTGCTGCAGCAGGCCCCCCAGCAGCAGGGACCCGGGGCGGGCGGCTCCAGCTGGAGCGGGGCTTCCTCCTCAGGGCTCGCAAAGGCGGGAAAGCCCCCGGCTCTGGCTCTGCTGGAGATGCAGCAGGAGCTCCTGAAGCAGCAGCAGCAGCAGCAGAGAGCCCAGCAGCAGAGAGACCGCGTGAGTTTGATTCAGAAGCTCTCACACAGCGCTGACGTCAGCCGGTGGTTTTGTCGTCGCTCGTGTGTTAAGCCCGCCTCCTCTTTTCGGTCTGCAGCACTCTGGCATGTCGATGGGCAGCTCCTCCATGGGGGGCCAGTGGGTGGAGGGTGTTGGCATGTGGGGTGGCTCCAGCGGAATGGAGGGCAAGGGCAGCGGCGGAGGCTCCTCCAGCAGCATGGGCATGTGGGACGAGGCTGTGAAGAACCAGGCCAGTCTGCGCGGGAACAGCAACAACAACCTGGGCCTGAAGAACAGCCGCAGCAGCCCATCACTCAGGTAACCGCGCTGTGGAGAAACACTCAGCGATTGCAGCGACTCTCTTTGGATGAAAATAACAGAATGTTTCCCCTGGAATGCCCTCCACAGCGATCAGTACATGATGCGTCGCAAGCGGACGGAGGAGGAGGAGAAGCTCCTGAAGCTGCTGCAGGGCATGAAGCCTCAGGACGGCTTCACCACCTGGTGTGAACAGATGCTGCACGCTCTCAACACCTCTGCCAACAACTCTTCCTCCTCTCTGGATGGTACGCCGCTCGGATTCACGCAAAATCCCGCCATCGCTGCCAGTCGGCGCGCGGCAGCCTGGCTTCCCTCGTGCCCTAATCACTTTATCTGTTTGCCTTTGTGAAGTTGCCACCATCGTGGCATACCTGAAGGAGGTGGAGTCTCCCTATGCAGTGCTGGATTTCATCCGGTCCTACCTAGGGGACACAGTGGAAGCCAAAGAGTTCGCCAAACAATTTCTGGAGCGACGTGCCAAACAGAAAGCCAACCAACAGAGACAGCAGCAGCAGGTAGGGCCGCGGCCGCCGCCTCTTCTCTGCTTCCTAGTTCTCTTTTTAAAGACGTTTTTTAAACTTCTGCCAGAGAAAAATACAATCTCTGTTCCTCTTTGGACCACTGTTTTAACTTACTCTGAGAGAGTGATTAATATTGTTTTTCTATGATGATCAGCATTGTGATACGTGTTTCAGATTCAGTTTGAACTTCCTGGACTGGCTGTAATATCTGCTCCTTTCTGTGTCTTAGTTATCAAAGGAAGTGGCTGGGTTAAACATGAACTTCCCTCTGCAGGTAAATGCAGATAAGCCTCCGCTGCATGAATTGATTACCTTCAGGATTAATCAAGTGTTTATCCATCCATATGGACACTTAATGTTGCTTCGAATAACAGCTCAGTCTGCATAATTAATGCTGCGACAACCAAACTTGGATTTTCTAGCATGATTTTGTTCTGACAGTTCTAAAATCGCAACGTTATCTCACAAGAAACAAATTAATCTTTCTTTTTTTAAAACAAGATTCTATGCATGAAAAAGGAACGGGTTGTTATTGTTTAGAAGTTGTACAGCAAAAACATTTGCATGCTTCTGTGCTTCCTCATTTTTAGACTCTGTTTTCCTGTATTTGCTTTCTTGGCTCCAAAAGCGACTCGCCAAAGAAAATGTCCCAAGAGTTATGACCATAATCAAAGTACAGTAACGTTTGTGCAACAGCCAGTACATTTATGAGATCCAGTGAACCGATTTCTTAAAAATAGTAAGCAAGAACTGTTGACATACTGAGGGAAAGTTCTCAAATCCATGATTTTAAAGTTAAAGGTTACAAGCGGATTATCTTCAGAAACACATGGGCAATCGTTTACATTTGCTGGTTAATCTCAGACTCCTGATACTTTAAAAGTAGCCAGGCTAAAGTCAAACGTGCACGAGGCAACGTGCACGCTTATCACAGGAAAGTGCCCGCCCAAAAGCTGCCCTCTGATCTGCTGCTGTGAGGCGAGAGTCCAAACCGCCACGCCGTTATTCCTCCATTTGCAGCATTATATTTGAAGGCTTCCTGGCGTTCGTTCTAAACAGTCACATAGTTTTTTTCAAGCTCAGCTAATAAAAGGAACCGACCTTTAAGTCAGGCTTGGCTTTTGTGTTGAGTTTTACACCAAACAGCGCTGCTGTCATGAGACCACGACACGCATCAGAGCTCAGTTTGAGTCTTTTACGAATACATTATGATGATGGAGTTTTAATCTCTGAACACATCTGGTTTCTGCTTGCAGGACTCGATGCGAGGTATGAATCCGAGCACTCTGCAGTCCATGTTCCAGGCCAACCACATGGGCAAGGCTGGTCTCTATGACAACCAGGGGGGAAAGATGAAGAAGAAACAGCCCATGATGCTGCACTCTGACCCCAGCATCTTAGGTACGTGACTGTTTTTCTCTCTCTTCACGCTGCAAGCTCTGAAAATAGTCTGAACCCACAAAACACGACTGAGTTTCTCATAAAACATGGCTCAACGGCAGGGAGACAAAAAAAAATACAGCAGCTTCGTCTCACTCACCTAATAAGGAGCAACATTTGTAGAAATGAGGTCCCTGCTGTGTCTGATCTCCCCCTCCTCCTTCTCTTTCCCCCCTCCCCCCCCCTGCAGGGTACTCATTCCACAACGCGGGCGACTGTCTGAGCCTGAATGAGATGGAGATGGTGGAGGATTACTGATGTGACGCAGCGCAGCAGCAATAGCTACCTGAGGCCTTCTGTCTTTTAATCAGACAAACCTGATGACGAATGTGCACTGCTGGGGGGAACCAGGGGGGCGGGGGAGGGCGAGAGAGAGAGAGTGTGTGTAAAAGAGGGAGGTTGCAGGGGTGGAGGCGCCGACCGAGGCACCTCCCACTCTTTCATTCCCTCCGGGTCGACACAAAAAAAGGGCTCCCTGCTGCACCAGTTGATCACTAGAGCAGGGGCGAGGGGGGGGGGCGAGGCGGTGAGAGGTTTCAAGGAAGATGGTTATCCTCTGGCACTCAAAAGATTAAGCACCTTATACTAAACTAATGCACTTTATTGAGATGGGATTTGAATAGGTTTTTTTTTTTTTTTTTTTTCTCATGTGTGTATATCTGTCTGTTCAGAATCGGTGCGTACAAGGCACGCGTGCACGCACGCGTGCCCGAACTGGAAGGGGGGGAGGGGGGGAGGGGAAGGCAGGCGGTGAACGGTGGGGCGTTTTGTTTTTGTTTGTTTGTTTTTTTCAGGGGGACCTTTAGTTGGAACATTTATCAGAAAGCAAATCCTTTCTCAAAAGACAAACACTGTTGATATTTCTCTTGTTTAGCATTTTTTTACGTTTATATAAAAAAAAAAAGTAAAGCTATTGAAAAATGAATTCTAAAAAAACTTGAAGATTTGCACTTGCCTAAAAAAGAAATAAGAAAAAAAAACAACAAAAAAAATCAAATGGGTTTAGTTCTAGAAGTGAATATTTTTGTGAATGTGTACGAGTGACTGAGCGTGCGTGGCTGACTTGTGTCTGATATAAAGTCTGCACAATGTTGTTTTTTTTCTTTTGTTGCTTACCAAGATGTATGAAACATAAGAGGCCATTTTTGTCTTTTTTTTTTTCTCTCTCTCTTTTGTTCAGATGGTTATTTTATATTTTCATGTTTAGCGCGTGTGCGTGCGTGTGTGTGTGTCCCTTTCCAAGCAGGGACTGGAGGCGTGTGTGTGTGTGTTTTGAGAGAGTGACTGAATTAGCGAGAGAGAGAGAGGGAGAATTGCACAACACATCCTTTTCTCTCACCAGCTCTTCATCCCCCAGATAGAGAAGAACAGCATCCATTTGTAAATGTTAGCTTTGCTCTCATCACACGATGACCACCACTAGTTTTGATTTCCCTTTAGCTCCTCCCCCCCACCCCGCCACCAGGGAGGGGGGGGGCCGGCGAATCATAAGGGACGTGACTGTGTGCGTGCGCGCATCCGCGTGAGATTTGTTTTTGTATGTATGCGTGCGTGCGTGTGTGCGTGCGTTCTCCGTGTTCATTTACTGTCGATAGAAATGAGTTCAGACTACAGGTACTCATTTTGAATACATGTGCTGTTTATTTTTGTTTTGTTTGTTTTGTTTTTTTGTATGTGTATGAATGCACATTTGTGCCTAAGAACTTGGATAGGGTGCATGGCCATTGAGACATTAACTCTTTTTTGAGAGCGAGTGCGATGTGTGTCAGTGCTCAGCACAGTATGTAAAGTATGTACGTTTCTATGGTAAAAATATTTCTAGTCGAGCGCAGGGGTGATCCATCGGAAAGGTTTTAAGTCCAGTCTGGTTTTTTTTTTTTTTTTTTCCTGGGGTGTGATCACGTTGCCTTTTGTCAGCTCTCGAACTTGTGAATGAAAGGTGTCGAGTTTCTGACTCTGGAAAAAAAAATACACATAAAAAAGAAAAGAAAAAAAAATACAGCATCTTAATGTGCGTGTGCACAGGACGGTGCATGAAATGTTAGCATATTGTGTTACTTATTCGTTGTTGCAATTTGGTAATGACGAGTTTTCTTTTTTTAAATGAGAAATATATATGAATATATACATTATATACAAAGTTTAAAAAGTATTTGGACTAAGATGATGAGCACTTGGGGCTGCTATTTTTGTTGTGTGTTTTTAAAAACAATTTTTTTTCTTAATTTGTTTTTTTCATTTTTGTTTCATTATTGCCATGTGAAGTGTGTATTATTTCTTTCTTAAGAAAAATATTGAATGTATTCCAAAAAGAAAAAAAAAAAACATGACGAGAAACCCATGCTGATACCAGATTTTCTTTTTCCTCAGAAGATTTCAAAAATGGAAACAAAATACAGAAAAGCTTCAAAGAGTTTAGCGAGGTCTTTTTTTTTTTTTTTCCTCCTTTGTTTTTTCATTTACATCGCGGAGAAGGAAAAAGAAAAGTCGGGATGGATACAGTTGAACACACTGCCTCTACAATCCTGGTCATACAAACAGTGACTAAAAGAAAGGACTCTTTCTATTCCATACTGGAGCTTTGGTTGTTTACAAACCACATGGATATCTGTGGGCGCATTTTATTTTATTTTATTTTTTTGTTTTGATCCCACACGAGACGGGTGGGGTTTGCAAGTGCGCTTCTGCCATACGGACATTGAGTGGTGTTGGGTTTATTTTTTTTATTTTTATTTTTTTTTGTTTTTGGAGGAAGAGCGGCAGGCATCAGCACGGGCGAGACCCTCGAACTGGACCCGTGCTCGTGGCGGCGGGTCGGCCGTGGAGCGGACTCTGGGGAAGGGAGGGGGGGTTTGGTGCCCCCGATGTGTGGAGATCAGAGTGCGTGGGGGGGCCACAAAAAAAAAACAAAAAAAAACACCCCACCACCACCCTGGAGGGGACGGAGAGGGCAGCATCAGTACACCTGCGACGTGCACTCTGTCTTCACACCCTGCCCTCATCAACTCACCTATGCACTTTTGTTCATTCAAGCTGTGAGGTACAATTTCGGGGATGGGAGCACAATTACAACAGGAGGATTGCTGCGACTTTGACAAAGTCACTGAAAAGATATTCCCAAACTGAAAAAAGAAAAAAGAGACTCGAGAAGACGGTCTTCTTCTCCCACCTCCTGTATATAACCATATTTTTGTATTATCTTTCAGAGTAGAAAGAAAAATTTGCAAATGGATGAAGGAAAATTCATGAAAAAGTTGATTATATGGAGTGAATGTTCTTCAAGAAACTTTTTTTTTTATTTTTGAATTTTTTTTTTTTTTTTTTTTTTTTGAGATGGACTCGCTGTGAGTTTTTTCTCTTGAGTTCGCCAGTAACCCCGAAACGTTCGTGGATGGAGCGAAAGGGGTCAAAATAACAAAAAAAAAAACAAAAAAAAAACACCCCACCTGGACTTGAGGTGTGAGACGTGCTGCCGTGGCTCCAAGACTGACTGATAGTAACTTATCATCGAGGTCGCAGCGGCGGCGGGAGAGCCGGTCGTCGGCGGAGGAGGCGGAGACGCCTCCACTTCCTCTCCAAACCCGGCGGAGGCCTCCGGAGCTGAAGGGTGACCGCTCGAGGAAAAACGCTCGGTATTGGTGAGAGCCGCTTACTTTTTATCAGTTCTGAATGTTTCTTTTATGAAGCCCTCTTGTATAACACATAAGTACATTATAGCACTGTATAACTATAGTTATAAACACTCAAATGATCACAATCCTTTATAACATCAGACCTAACCCTAATCCTATGCTGTACAGTGGGTTATAAAGCATTGTGATCATTTATGAGCGTTTATAACTACTTATGTGTTATACAGGAGGGCTTCAAGTAAAGTGTTGCCAAACTTGGACTCCACTTTTTACCTTGTCATTTTTATACTTTCACAAAATAACATAACTTTTTAATTAATTTCCACCACGTGTTCAAAACCTTTATAATCCCTCAGCTTTATAAGACCAAATAATGTATCTGTAGTCATCTTGTCACCAAAAGTTTAACACCCGAACTATCAATGGCCACAGTTGGTTGAGTTATTTTATGGCACTTTATCATTTACTTAATTATCAGCTTGTGTTGCGTTTTCGCACTATAAACATGTCACTCATAAATAAAGCTGCACTGCAGTAATAAGATGAAGTTGATCTGCTTGGAGGAAGTCCAGCTGGTCGTCTCTGGTTCTTGTTCCCACATCAGAGTGCTGGACAGTAAAGAGGATTTATGACACTTTCGAGGGACCGGATGGTTGTTCGATTTATTTGTTTTAGAAGCGTAATTCAAGTAGACGATCACTGCCAGTAGTTTTAAAATAAGATTAGGATCAGAATAATTCAAGCTTCACACCCTACCAATATAAACTGTAAATAAAACTACTATAAAATTTGGTAGATTAAGAAAACGTGAGTGAAAACTTGGAATATGCACGGCCTCCTTCCTTCGTTCCGTTTGATGAGGATAACGTTCGGATGCTTTCTTTCTCTCTGTCTTTCTTGTAGGAATCTGGCTGTACTTTATTTGCTGCCCTCTGCAAGGAGGATCTATTCTACAGCCAGCCCATGAGCCAGTTGTCCCTAAACCTGTCCCTTTGAACTTTAACCCCCCTCCCCAACCCTTCAAGAAACTCTTTCTTGACCTCGGACTGGGCAGGCCAATGGCATTATCAGTCGGACAGTTACCAGATGGAGTTACAGGTTCATCATCTGCTTTGACAGCTTCGACCGCGCGCTCTGGAGCAGAGCGGGGCGCGCGCACGGCGGTCCCCTTCACCGGCGGGTCTGCCTGCATGTCAGAGACAGAGCGCCGCGGTGGGCGTGGCGGTACTACCTCTCAGCCACCGGGAATCCCCCCCCCTGCAAGCGGCGGAACTGGAAGAACTGAAAGAATTGTACAAAGAAAAAAGAAAAAATACGCAAAACGAACTTGAAAACATGACAAACAAACAAAAAAACTACATGCCACATAGATTTCTCGTGTCCAAAGGAGCAGCAGACACACTACATGCACAGTGGCAGCGAAAGTTACATTGGCTCTCCTCTGGAACCATTTGTCTGCACACACACACACACACCACACAGTATCAAACCACACAGACACACACGCAAGCATCGACGCTCACCAGTATAAAAACGCTGAGCTCTGTAAATAGTGTAAAAAAAAGTTTTGTTTTGATTTCTCTCTCATAGTGGATTTTTTTTTTTCTTTTCGCTTTATTTCTCTGTTCAACATGCCTTAAAATTGTATAGTTCAGTCTTGAACGCCGGGCTGAAAAAAAATTTCTCTGTGACGAATTTAAGTTGGAAGCCACCTGGATAACTGTACTCTAGAGGTTTCAGCCAGACCGCTTTCTGTTGGCCAACAGAATCGTCCTGTATAAACTTGCTGATCTCCTTTAAAGTTTCCTAGTTGACTGCGGAATAAAGCAGCAAGTACCTTTTTTTTTTTTTCTTCTTCTTCTTCCTTTCTTTGGATTGAGCTAATTTTGCAGGTGGTTGGCTTTTGTTGCCCTTTATTTCTTGTTTTCATTCAAATGAGGAGTTGGTTTTGTTCAGATCTCATATTTCCATTCTAGCTGAAGGTGCAGGCTTAATAAAAGGGCTGCGGTCTGTACCGTCGGGGGCTGAGCTGATCGGGAAGGGTTCCGAAACTTGTTGCTGTGGGGGAAAGGTCGGATACGAAGCGGAGCATCGGGGTCAAACTTGGCGTGATATTTTAACACTCCAGTAGACTTCAGAGTTAGTAAGACACAAAGTACTTATTATTTAGTTTTTTGAGATGACAGCTTGTCTAAAAAGAGGTTTTTGTAGCAGCATGCTTGTATGGTCTTGAGAGTTGTGACGCCTGAACCTGAAGGTTGGGGTCCTTCTGATCGTCAGTACCTGAAGAGAAGCCAGTGTCTTTGCTCTGTGTGTCTCTATAATAGGATTCCAGAGATTTACATTTTTTAGCCAACCATTGTATCAATGAAAGCTAAACCGTGTGCAGTTTTTAAAACTTCGATGGCGTCCGACGCGTGATCCATTGAAGACACGTTGAGGTTTTGGCGTGGAGCCACTGTAACCGTGGAAGAGATACTGTATTTTTTTTGCTCAATCGTTGCATCGCCGAAGCAGAGAAATCATCCTGAAACATACAAATATGTTATCGCGTCTACGTAAAGACAGAAAGTCCTCGATGACCGGCTGCAGCTGTTTGAGATGATCTTTTCCTGTTGACTTCAAGATATCGAGGAGCTTATTCGACTCCCGTGTAGCTGCGTATCCGACCACATCCCAGTGAGACCCGCCGATCAGCCCAGCTCCCGCGCTTCATAAGTTTTTGAATGTTGTTGAAATGACAGCATACATGTAAAAGAAACTGTTTTGGAAAAGAACAACAGAAAGACGTGTAAATAGTTTGGCTTTTGTTTGAAGAACAAAATAAATACTGAATAAATAGCATTTAGCTGTGACTGGCTTGGTGTTTGTCAGTGGACTTATTTTATGGCGTCTGAGTGGAAAGAAACACAACTAACTTGTACAACATAAGTTAAATTTCACACAAAGCTTTAATTGAACTGTATGTGGTGACTGAACTAAAATGTGTTTCATGATCCTCGACTCTCCCTGAATAACATTTTGACAAGTTTTGAACCTTAAAGGAGAGCTGTACACTTAATACCCACTTCCATACTTATATTGACAAAACAGACAATATATATGCTCTTCACATGCTTTCTCACTTTTTTCTTGGTAATTATAATTTTTCTATTTAATATTTTTTTTATTTTTTTTAGCAGGTTTTTCAAAATGAGACTTACATTTATGAATGAATGTTAAATAAAATTCAATTAAATAAAAAAAAAAAAACAAGCAGGGAGTTCACTTCTCGCCGGGAACAGGAACTCTCGCGATACTTGGAAACACATGGCCGCCTTCAGTGTTTACAACTTCTTTTAACGAGCTGGTGAGAAGAAACACGAAGTGCTTGAAGCGGAGCCGCGTCCCCCTTTTTTCTTTTTTATGCTTAATCCGGCTCTGGGTCGAGCCTCGACGCCAACAGAGAGAGACGTGTTTGCGGCCAAACTGCGAGCAAAACCGACGCGCCAAGCGAGAGGTGAGACGGATACGTAGCTTCAGAGTGTTAGCACGGGCTAATGCTAATGTTTGAAAAGGCGCTGTAAAGAAGCCAAAATGCTCTAAATCAAGAGGTTATCTTCATTTTCACATTATTTATATGTGTGAAGGCAATAAATAATGAGTTGTGGGGGTAATTGGGATTAAATTGACATGAATAGTTGGAAGTGGCAGCATGTCACGACTAGCTACAGGTGTTAAAGCAGACTTCTGCAAATGTCGCTGCTTTGTTCCGACAAGCCTCCGAGTCCAGACTCCCTCGTTTCTGCAGGCTGGTGGATGCTGTGATGTCCTCGTACCCCAGCAGACTCAGACACCCACACTGCAGGAGGAAGCACTATCCCAGCAGCACCTACCTCACCCACGTCTGACAGCCAACCCCGGGACGCGAGGAGCCGGAGAACCGGGGGGGATCCGTCAAGCCGGAGGGAGATGTCGGACTCGGCTGGAGGGGGCGAGAGCGGGGGTGCGGTGGGTGCGGTGCAGGACTCGGAGGCGGACAGCGAGCCTCCTCAACGGGCTCCAGCTTCACCCCCTGATGAAGGCTCAGATGGGGCGTCGTCGCCTTCTGCCAAGCGGCCCAGGATGAGCGAGGAGGAACCGAAGCAGGCTGCGGAGTCAGTGGATGAAGAGCTGTCAGCACAAGCAGAGCTCCCACCAGCACAAAGTAAAGTGTAGTTCTAAAGACTCGATGCTCCTCGCTCACTATCTGACCTCAGGAAGGTTTTATGCACATTCCATATTCATGGACAGTCACAGCTTTTCATAGGCTTGACTGTATTCTGTATTGCACATTTTAAAGCGATACTTCAACATTTTGGCAAATTGGCCCATTTAGCGGAATTCCTTAGTCATTTCGAACAGCATACTTACTTTTTTTGTGAGGGCGAACTATTGTTTATTCAGAGGTGAGTCAGGGAAGGTTTTCAGGACGGACACAATGGAAGTGGATGGTATTTTTGGTTCCCCTCGTCAAAATCTTCAAATACAAAATCCAACAACCCCAAAACACTTTGGTGGACACGTTATAATCCGCACATTCACTACGCTGTGGAACACCAACAAATAATATTGTAGTGTTACGACACTGAAGCAAATACTGGGAACTACTTTTTCTTTTGAAATCACTACGCCCAGACGCCATGTTTAGTAAGTAGTTCCGTCTTAGCAATCTTCGCATAAACAACTCAATCTGGTAATTTTGCATTAATATTTCACAGCGTAGTGAATGTGCGGATTACAACGTGTCCACCAAAGTGTTTTGGGGTTGTTGGATTGTGTATTTGATGAATTTGACGAGGGGAACCAAAAATACCATTCACTTCCATTGTGTCCGTCCCGAAAACCTTCCCCGACTCGCCTCTGAATAAACAACAGCTCGCCCTCACAAAAAGTAAGTATGCTGTTCCAAATGACTAAGGAATTGCGCTAAATGGGCCAATTTGCCAAAATTTTGAAGTATCCCTTTAAGGTGTCTATTGTATCATATATTTCTTATCAGGAGCATGTTGTATTGTATTTTGCACTCTTCAGTGTTTTAACTTCTATTTGTTGTCACGGTGCACTGTTTTCATGCATATATTCTCCATTTTCTGATTTTTATTCTATTTTGCGTGATATATTCTCTACTTTCAGTGTCATATGTTTACACTGCAGGACATCAATGTGAGACAAAATTTCATTTCCACTGTGTGTCTTGTAGGAACAGGTGAATTGACACTAAAGCTCACTTTGATTTTGACATTAGTTGTTCTCATTCCAATAAATGTACTTTCTCTCATCAGAAGCAGAAGATCAATCACAGCCTGAGGAGTTGACAGTCATCGGAGAAGACGAAGAAGAGTGCCATCAGAACGGAGACCGTGGCCGTGACGGCAGTGTCGAAGGAGATCCCAAACCGGAGGAGGAGCACAACGGTGACGGGTCTCCAGACAGCCGCGGTGACGGACAGCAGTAAGTAAAAGGTTTATTTTTAACCTCAGTTCGCATGGCTGGGAGCAAAAAGCATGAGTGACATAACATGAAGCGGCCCGGCAAAGTTCAGTTAAAAATAAATGGAAGGAGACTCTTGGTGCTGGATTTCACTCAGACAAATTATGCAGCCTGAAAAAAAAAACAAACAAAAAAAAAAAACGATCAAGATAAACAACAGTTAGTCCAGAGTCTCTTAATCATCCAGTCAATTTGCAGTAGATCACACTTCTTTTGTTGCACTTAGTCCTGTTTCAGTGAAATCGGTCCAACTTTCTGTCAGTGACAGCTTTTTTTGTTTTGCATAGCTTTAGTGCCCCCGTCAGGCCAAAGCTGAAGTTGCTTTCTGGTTGAAAAAATGGACACTTTCTAACACTGCATTTTCCTCTGACTTCAACTCAAGCCTGACCTTATGATGCAGCGAGACACGACGACCAGTTCGGTGCAGACATTATAATCTGTCTTGATAAATGTCATAATGTATCTCAGCAACGAGAAGTTTCAACTATTAAAATTAAATTCTAACTGCTTGAACCCTTTCTCGGACAAACTTCTACATTTTTTTGTTTGTTTCTTCCATACTAGTTAAATGAACATACAAATTGTGCTTCTAATATGTCATATCTCGGAAAAATCATAAAATTTATATTGATATTTGACATGGAGCCAGTCCTTTACATAAAATTCTCTAATTTCTGTGGAGTTGGGCTTCAGTTCAGGCTGCTGTTGCTGGTGTAATGATGTAAGGCAGGTTTTGTTGACACACTTTGAGCCTCATGTGTATCGTTCAGAGGCTATCAGCCTATCTGAGTATTGTTGAGAAGAATATTCATCCCTTCATTACCGCATCTTCTGATGAATACTTCCAGCAGGATAACACACAAACCTCAAATCTTCAAAAAAAGAAAAAGAACAAAAAAGTGCTCCTGAACCTTAAAGTGGGTTCGATGAAGTCAGAGGTCTTCATAGTCACTAGATTTCATTTCTGAAGAGTTGTGCTGGGGAGTAGTTAGAGAGGAAATGTCCATTGTGGATGTTTTATTGGCCAATCCTGCATCAGCTCTGTAATGTTGGCTCCTCAATATGATCCCACATCTCAGAGGAATGTTTTCAACGCCTCGGCACAAAGAATGAAGGTGAAAGAGGATTCAACCTGCTAGTTATACCTTATGTTTTACCTGGTGTGTTTATAATAAACCTGTGTATTGTGTATGTTATGGTCATTCATGTACAAGTACAGTTTAGAAAAATGATCTTACAATCATTTTTCTTTGCTTACAGTTGAGTACAGTGTGGTTCCTCTTCACCTGCTGCAGTTTCATAACACACTTAAGTGTCCAAAGCCAAATTTAGACTGACTTTAGCTCTGTGTTGTTTTAAAAACAAGCCATTACCTTGACTTGAATTCACAGTGGAGCATGTGAAAATAAAAAAAAATAGAAATCTGTGCACAAGTCAGGTTGCAGCAAGATGAAGTGATTGATCCTGCAAGAATCTCGTCTTTCCAGGTGTAATATTCGCTGTCACGACGCTCCTCCACTTGAGGTTCGAGTGGGATCAGCAGGAACTAATTACACGTCTGACACCTTCAGTCATCTTGAGAACAAAAACGGAGGAAATGGCTGGAAATACAAAACGATGAAATTAACCTGTGGATGTGTGACGGTTTCATGATTAACTGAACACGGAGATTCAGTCTGATCCACCTCTTGATTCAGCTGTAACCTCAACACAAGTTCACTGTTGAATAATTTGTGATCCCGTTTTTAATTTTTTTTCTTCTTTGTCTTTGCCGTGTGCAGCCTCGGGTTGGATTTTACCCAGAATCCCCAGGTGCTGACTGGATCCTGGGCGGAGTACTCCAGCCTCCCTGAGAATTACCTCAAAGGCTGCAAATGGTAATCTCTGTTCACATCGGCAGCACGCGACGCTTTGAAGGAGCTAAACACGCCGCTGTCGCCGCGTTCGGCTGAATTTTTATTCGTGTTCGTACATAAATATCTACAAAAACGGAACAGATCCACTCAGAGGGGTTTGTGAGCCTCCTGCTCCCTGAAGCCCAACTCTGTGAAGTTGAAACAGAAGATGGATGAATGAATATTTTATTTGATTGTTTTTGCTGCCAGGCAGCTCATCCGAGCTGCTTCTTCCTCCACAGTGTTCTGCCAGCGCTTTCTTTATTTTTTGCTAGATCAGCTGTTTAGATGTTTACATTTTGTGCCCACGATCAGATTAAATATCAAGGACAGTCTTTTGTTCCCTGTGATCATCCAGTTTAAGTTACAGGATACTTTCCCGGATGTTTGTCTTCCTCAGTAAGGTCAGCAAGCACACCTTGCTCTCTTCAGTTAATACATGGTCATCTTTTTCTCATCCTCCCTCTCCTCTCCTCACTCAGGGCCCCCGATGGTTCTTGTATCCTGACCAACAGTGCAGACAATGTACTCCGGGTGTACAACCTCCCTCCGGAGATTTACAGCTACAACTGGGATCTGCTCCCCGAGATGGTGAGCAGGCAGATATGCGGTCCAAAGTTAAGAGTGTCCTCCATAGTTTTCAGTTATAAAAGGACATAAAGTGGATATAAAAAGTCTACACACCCCTGTTGAAATGCGAGGTTTCCGTGATGTAAAAAAATAACAGCAAGACAAATAATTTCACAACTTTTTCCACCTTTAATGTGACCTATAACCTTTATAACGCAATTGAAAAAACAAGCGGAAATCTTTCAGGAAGATGAAGTAAAAATAGAAAAACTGAGATAATGTGGTTACATAGGTGTGCACACCCTTTTATAACTGGGGAAGTGGCAGTGTTCACAATTAACCAATTACATTCAAACTCAGGTTAAACTGGAGTCAGCATGGAAGTGCCTCTGATCAACCCCAAATAACGTTCAGCTGTTCTAGTAGGCTTTTCCTGACATCTTCAGCACAAGCCATGGTCTGCAGAGAGCTTCCAGAGCATCAGAGGGATCTCATTGTTCAAAGATATCAGGTGAAGGCTACAAAACAATTTCCAAGAGATTAAACACACCATGGAACACGGTGAAGACCATCATCATCAAGTGGAGAAAATATGGCACAACAGTGACTTTACCAAGAACAGGACGTCCGTCCAAAATTGATAAGACGAGTAGAAAACTTTTCAGGGAGGCTGCCAAGAGGGCAACAGCAACACTGAAGGAATTTCTGGCAAGTACTGGCTCGTTTCATACATGTGACAACAATCTCCCGTCTTCTTCATATGTATGGGCTATTAGGGTAGAGTGGCAGGATGGAAAAGCATCCATTCCCAGCTTCATTTTTCAAGAAGACATCTGAAATTTCCCTAACACATGTGAGAAAGTGTGTTGATATGTTCTCATAATTCCAAAAGGTACATTTGGCGCTAAAACAACACTGCACGTCACCAAAATAACACCATACCTACAGTGAAGCACGGTGGTGGCAGCATCATGCTTTGGGGCGGTTTTTCTTCAGCTGGAACCGGGACCTCAGTCAGAGTGGATGGAATTATGAACAGTCCAAAATACCAGTCGGTGTTGGCACGAAACCTTCGGCCTTCTGTTAGAAAGCTGAAGATGAAGAGGAACTCCATCTTTCAGCACGACAATGACCCAAAGCGCACGTCAAAATCAACAAAAGAACGGCTTCACCGGAATAAGATGAAGGCTTTGGAACGGCCCAGCCAGAGTCCAGACCTCAATCCCATCGATGGGGTGATCTGAAGAGGGCTGTGCACAGGAGACGCCCCCGCAGTCTGTCAGATCTGGAGCGGTTTTGCAAAGAAGAGTGGGGAAACTATTGCCACATTAAGATGCTCCACACTGATTGGCTCCTACCTGAAAAGACTAAGTGCTGTAGTAAAAGCCAAAGGTGCTGCAACAAAGTATTAGTTTAAAGGTGTGCATATTTATGCAACCAGGTTTTTTGTTTTTTTGTTTTTTTTTTTCAGTTGCATTGCACAGGTTATAGGTCACATTAAAGGTGGGAAAAGTTGAGAAATTATTTGTCTTGCTGTCATTTTTTTACATGCAAGGTTTCAACAGGGGTGTGTAGACTTTTTATATCCACTGTATGTCTCTCGGAGCCACTGCTGCTCGATCAGCCATGCTTCTGAGACGAGATCATCATTTCCACACACTTGTTGGGCGAAATCTTGAGAGAATAAAGACTTATCCTGTTATAATAAAGTAGCTGTTCAGTCTTTTGTGTTCTGGGAAATCTTAAGTGGTCGAGCCCAATCTCCTAATTGTATTACCAGCTGGTTGATTGGGATCACTGAGCAAAAATAATTGAAATATAATCCATTTCCTTCCACTTACACAGATCTCACAGCCTCTGTGATAAGGGCAGAAAATTGGGCGTTGATTGCTCTGCTTCTCACATGACTTTTGATGGTGGATTTCACTCCAAATAGTATCAGAATCGGGGCCGACGTCTCCCCGACGGTCATCTGACCCACATTTCTTAACAGCATGTGTTTGAGCCCTGGTATTCCTGACCGCCTGCTTCCTCTCCTGTAATCCCTTTGGCAGAGTCCGGTGCTGCGTATGGCCGAGGGAGACACCGTCTACGACTACTGCTGGTACCCCAAGATGAACTCCATGGCGCCGGACACGTGCTTGTGAGTGGAGCGAGGCCTCGTGTGACGCGCTTAGGAGCAAGGCTGAAACATCTGATGTGCACAAATGTAAAAAAAAAAAAATCCTCTGAACCTTCCCCTGGGGTCGACTTACTTCTGGTTGGTGGTTCGGTGTGGATTATAGCGTTGAGCATTTTCCGACGGACTGTCCGAAGACGCCGCAGCGAGTCGGTGACTCACTCTCTGATCCCCGCGGTTCGCACTTGTCGTGGGAGTCGGTTCCCGGCGTGGCGAGGAGCTGTGAAAGCTTTCTGATGCGTCTCGTTACGAGTGAAGACTTGGCCGTCTGCCTCGCTCGCAGTCCGCCCGGCTGTTTGAGGCCCGCCGCGATTCAGCCCACCGCCGGCCCTCCCGAGTGCAGACGGCACCTGCGGGGCGTCTCGCCATTCCCTCCACTCGACGCCTCTCCTTTCATCTTCATTTTTTTTTTTTCCTTCTCGCCGTGCGTGCCGCGCTCTCAAGCGGGCGTTCAAAATGTGGCGATTACGACATCACCGGCGCGTCGGGGCACGCGCCGTGAAGCGGCGCCAGCTCCGGCGAGCGCGCGGAGAAAGCGGGCCCCGTCTGCGGTCACGGCCGCGCTAACGAGCCGGGGTCAAGTTGCCAGCAGTTTTGGCGGCGGACGCCCCTCCCTCCCCGAGCTCCCATCATCCTCCAGTCACGGCTCCCCGCCCTCGGACAGTTCCCTCTGATCGGGACCCAGCGCTGGCACGGCTCCACGCTAACACCAAACAGCCTCCGCCGAGCGGTGGGAGGGGGAGTCAGGAGAGCTGGAGATGAGAGTTGTGCAAACAACAAATGCTTCACGCAGACAGCGGAGCGCCGGAGCGCGCCCGTCACCGACGTGCCAAAGCCGCGTAAACGCCCGCCTGTCAGGAGGATGAGGATGTCGGCTGGAGCCGACAGCGGATAACCGTTGATCTCCGTCCGATTGCCGTCGCCTGCCGTGAGCGAGCCTCCCCGCAGGGGGGCGCAGCCGGCCAGGTGGCGGCACGGCCAGATGAAAGAACGCGGTCTCGGTTATTAAAAGAACTTGACAAGCGAACCTGCTCTGCCTCCCTCTCTCCTGCCGGCTCCTCTTCGCCGTCGTTTCGTCTCCACGCTCCGGCTGCCAAGAGCCGCGTGTTGTTGACGCCCCCCCTGCAGAGAGGGAATAAGGGCCCCTGTTATGGCTCGGTTAAGTTGCAGCGAGTTCCAGGCATCGCTCCAAGCTAGCAGCAGTCTAGCATTATAATTGGGCATTTCCCTGCTCTGGAATAAAGCCGCGACTCAGAGGGGCCATAACGGAACACGGCGGCGGCGGCAGGGGCTAATTTCCTTTGTCTAATTGAGCCGCAGTGATGTTTCAGCATTTGTTCAGCGCCCAATAATTGGAGTTAAAAAGGCACGGCTCAGTGTTTGGCCCTGATTTGAATCAATAAGAGTCTGCCGCGGCTCTTGTCTCCAAAACGAGGCGTTGATGCGCCGATCCTCTCAGGTGGATGTGCCGCAGCGCAGGAAAATGAAAGTCTCGGCGCACAATAGATGTTTCAGACGACCGCCGGCAGCTGCTTTTATTCGAATCCGTTCTGTGTTCTTCATTTGCCGCTAAACCGTGTTTTTACGACTTTCCCCGGCGCTAATTGACATATAATAACTTCTCACTAAGTTGCTTCACAGCACACTGGTTATAGCCTCTAAAGTAACTTTTCTTAATTGCTCGCTGGAACCGAAACCCCCGTGGGAACAATTAAGATTGACTCTCAGTGCTTCTTAACCCTTTCCTCACACTGTGTCTCCTCCTCCTCCTCCTCCTCTGCAGCCTCGCCAGCAGCAGCCGCGACAACCCCGTCCACGTGTGGGACGCCTTCTACGGCGAGGTGCGCGCCAGCTTCCGGCCCTACAACCACCTGGACGAGCTGACGGCCGCCCACTCGCTCTGCTTCTCGCCGGACGGGGCGCAGCTCTACTGCGGCTTCGACAAGACGGTCCGGGTCTTCCACACCGAGCGTCCCGGGAGAGACTGCGAGGAGCGGCACACCGTAGGTCAGTCAGCACCCGCACTCCGGCTGGATCCGTCAGAAAGCGACGGTCACCTCACGGTCTGATGAATCAAGTCACATCTGCTGATTAAATCCTTAGTATTCTTGTCAGTTTGTTGGACTTTATTTAAGAGGAAATGGTGAAAGAACAGCAGTGTGAGTGTAAAGCTGCAGTAGAACAGAGGAAACGCAGGGATCAGTCCAGGAGATTTAAAGCGGCACAATTTTCACTTCAGTTAATGACAAATAAATGGTGCTTTACCTAAAAAAAGGAAAAAAAAATTTCTCAAACTGGGCTCTTTGTTGCGGCTGTAATATTTGCGTTGTGAGGCCGGCTGGACGGCGGCCAGCGGCCGTCATCTCCTCACAGGCCGCCGTAACGGTGCCACCTGGATTTTAAAAAATGTAACAAACAGAGAGAGGGTTTATTAAAAATAATAAATCTTCTTTGAGTAGGAGCGGGGTAATAGGAACACGTTAAGCCTAGGAGTGTGTATGGGTCGATTCTTTGTAATGAAAATATTTTATCGTGCAGTTAATCAGAGTTTCTGTTAATTGCAGCCTGTTTTCACCCTGAGATCACAGGGGATGATTTAAACACAATCCAGCTGGAGCCAAAATTCTTAAATGTGAGAATTTACTTTAAATTTTCAAACAAAACTGAAGAGTTATGCCATAATTAGTTCAATTGTGTATTCTTTTTTCCTGGTGCACAGACAGGAGAGAGTTGCGGCCTGGTTTTGGCCCACGGGCCTCATGTTTAACACTCATAGTTTAAAGCGTAGAGCGAACGTGAACATGTTGTGGGAGACCGGTTTGTGTCTTTCAGTTCAGCTCCGGTTTCAAGCTGCTTTCTATTTGCTTCAAGCTCGGTGATTTTAAAAAGCACGTTTTATTAATTTAGGGCCTTTTCCGCTGTTGTGAAGTGGGAGTAATAACAGACTCCTTCTGCAAGGCGTCCATTAAAGTATCAGGGTATAAATAATTCCTACTTCTTAATGATAGTGTTCCTCTCTTCTTCTAACGAGACTCAACTGTGTCTCTTTGTTTTCTTTATTATCTGGACATCTGCAGTTAACGGAAAGCAGTGTTTAGAAGTAGCTTTTTTTTTCCTTGATTTTTGTTGAAATATGGTTGAAATAGGTTGAAATAATTAAGTGAGGGGAAACTCGATAGCTCGCTCCTCTCGTGGTTGAGAGTCTGATGACTCCTGGTGATCCTGGTTATTACTGTAACATATTAATTCGTGTGAAATATCTAAAACTCTGCAAAAGTAAGAGTCGCTTTGAGAACTCCCGGTTGTTCAAGGACACTCCCGACTGTTGGATTAAACAATAATTTCCAGCTCGAAATGCACTCACGTTGACAGACAATGAGTAAACAGGACGTCGCGAGAAGCATAATGTGAATCAGTCGGGTTGTTTTTTTTTTTCTTTCCCTCCCCTCCTCTCCTTCCAGCGAGCGGCTGTCTGACAGCTGGCTGTCACGTCTCACAGACTCCGGCGTCCTTGAACATACCAGCAAGGAGAGTTTTTATTATGTACTTGTGACAAGAAAATAAAGAGAAGCCAGTGTTTACTGTGATGAATTCCTTATCTCTGTCACTTATTTCAAACGGCTTCAGTTCAGGGGAAGGCTTTTTGTGTTGTTGTTGTTGTTTTTTTTCCTGCGTATTTTTTATGCACTGGAGCGAAGTGAACTTCTGTCTGGTTTGTCGTTAATGAGCTCCGCTCTGAAAACACGATCAAATAGGGTTTTATTTTTCAAGTCAAAGGCCAGGTTTCCACATCTGCCATGATTGTTGTATTATTATTTATTGAATAATGTGACACGGCGTACAGGAGGAAGGGCTCGCTCTCGGGTAGGAACAGAACCGGGCGTCAGATGAAGCAGAGTTTTAGTTTATTCTAACAGGAAAGTCTCGGCCTGCTCGGTTAGCTCGCCGCTGCTTGAGGTTTCAATCCGAAAGAGACGATCCGAACTGGAAAAAACGAGCTCCTCTCAGAGACGCAGCCGCTGCCAGGGAAAGTCGGCTCGCGCTACAAATGGATGGAGCTGAACTCTAAAAAGGCTGGACGCCCTGCCAAACGCTGCTCTCTTGTCCCCACTTGCAGTGAAGAAGCAAGGCCAGAGTGGCATCATCTCCTGCTTTGGCTTCAGCCCCTGCCAGTCTGTTTACGCCTGCGGCTCCTACTCCCGCTGCGCCGGCCTCTACTCCTGCCAGGACGGCACCCTGCTGGCCCTGCTGCCCACCCGCCACCACGGGGGCCTCACCCACCTGCTCTTCTCCCCCGACGGCAACTACCTGTACACGGGCGGACGGAAGGTGAGGTCACGGCGTTCGACGAAGCTGATCGGCCTTTGAAGCTCCGCCAGAGGAGTCAAAAGGCTAAAAGGATTCGCCGTGAAGGCCGCGCGGATTCCCTCGGTCTGAATTAAAGTAGGAACGGCCTCCGACGTCTGGTTTGTGAGTTCTGGCAGCCCCGCGACGCACGGAAGCTGAAAAGCAGCAGCCGGTAGATGATTTAGTGTCCTCGGTTCAAACCCGTCGCCTTCCCGTTCGGATGAGAGAGTGGACGTGTTAACACTCGGAGGAGGCGATGAGGGGAAAGAGGCCTCGTGAAAATAACCATCAGCCAGACGGAACATCTGGAGGAATCGCGTCTGGGTTTTTTCATCTGCAGTGTGACGGGGGAAGGAACGAAAGCTGCTCCACAACATTAAGTATCACTCAGTGATAACGGCGGGCAAGAAAGTGTGAGTTTTTTCTGCAGTTTCCGTGTAAACAGACGTCGTCTTCAAACCGTTTCTGAATCAATAATCTTCATTGGCTGCTTCACTTTGAAACGCGGATTGACAACTCGATAAATCAAGTCAATAATGTCGTCATCTTGCGTGTTATTTACATCTGTTCCCTTCAAAAAATAAATCGAGAATCAAGCCATTCTTCAAGTAGCGTTCATGTTCAGGGAAATAGAAAGACAGTGTGGATATTCACCGTTTTCATCCTTTGGGAAACCGCAAAGAATGCTGGCGTCTCTTTGATCATCATTTTCCGCCGGTGTTTCCGTCGGCCGTTGGAAGCTGCGGCTCGTCGCTGCAGGCTCATTACGCTTCGCAGCGGCGCGACCTCGTTAAATCCTCACCGTGTTAAAACCGTCTCTGTCTGCGGTCGCACAGTCCTGACAGCGGCTCCCGGAAGTCAGGCCGCAGATTTTAATCAAATCTCGCTCAGGATGACATGACTGAACGCTGAGATCCGGTTTTCTGCTGTCTTTAAAACAAACGGAGAGTCGTCATTGGCTGGATGTGTGTGTGCAGGATCCAGAGATCCTCTGCTGGGACCTCCGAGAGCCGGGGAAGGTTGTGTTTTCTCTGAAGAGGAACGTGGACACAAACCAGCGCATCTACTTCGACCTGGACCAGTAAGTCAACCGAAACGGAGTCCAGCTGCTCAGTGTGTGAGCTGTCGCTCTGAAGTGTGTGTGTGTGTGTTTGTGTGTGTGTGTGCAGGTCGGGCAGGTACCTGCTGAGTGGAGACACCGAGGGAGTGGTGTCGGTGTGGGACACACACACGGCGTCTCCCGACGGAGACGAGGAGCTGCTGCAGCCTCAGCTCCGCTTCCAGGCGTACTGGGACTGCACCAACGGCGTCAGGTAGGACCGAGAAGCCAACGCTCGCCACACGTTCCCTGAGAAACAGCTGCGACAGTTTGGTTTTAATTGGGTTAATTCTATTTATAGGGACAATATGTAGGGCTAAATAAGGGACCAGCTGCTCCTCTTCTCATTGTGATGAAGATTACTGAATGTCTCTCGACACAGTCGAGGGAAAGTGGCGTTCAGAGAGTTAGAAAGTGTCTGTAGGATGGTTACTTCTTAATTAGATGAGTGTTATGGCGTCGCCGTTTAAACTCCACCCTCCTCTTCCTCCTCCTCTCAGTATTCACCCCTTCATGCCCCTCCTGGCGACCTCCAGTGGCCAGAGGCAGTTCCCGTGGCCCGGCGACAGCGAGGGCGACTCGGCGTCCGACACGGAGGGCGGCGGCGGCGGCGCCGTCATGTCCCAGCGGGACACCCGGCAGGACAACGCTCTGACCCTGTGGTGGGCCGGACCGCTCGGCCCCTCCCCCTCCCCCGAGGGAAACCAGGAGCAGCAGCAGCAGGAGGAGGCGGAGACGGTGGAGGCGTGAAGATCCAGCTCACAGCTCCACCTGCTTCCTGAGAGTGTTTGATGTGTGTGTGTGCGTGTGTGTGTGTGTGTGTGTGGAGCTGATTGCAGATTCATCTCGCTGCTCACGCCGAGGTGGAGAACGACGCCCGGCTCCTCGGTTGATTTGATTGAAGGTCATGTGAGACACAGATACCACATCAAGACTTATGAGTTCGAACACATTAATGCCAGCATCGCTTTTTTACATGGTGGAGGAGGCGACACAGCAGAGTTTTCTTTTTTAACCTTTTTTTTTTTTTACTTGAATCGACTGATTTGAGAAGTTTTCAAGGTATGAGAACAGTCCTGTTGTTTAAACTCAGATATTCACAAACACTTTAAAACCTTAAATTGAGTGAATTTCCCATGAAGTTGCCAATTCTCCAAGCAGATAACAGGTCAGTTTCTTCTACATGTTTTTCTTTCAGGTTTCAGCCAACATGATATATCCAGACTATAAGGGGATAAATCTTCCCCCCGATGTGATCTGTATCCGTGGGTGTGTTTGTTTACGTGTAACGCTGAGGTCTCCTTCCTTGCTATATAGTCCCAGTAAGTGCCATTTGTTCTCGAGCTTTTTCGCTTATTTTTTTTTTCTTTTTGTAAACCGAGTGGATCTCCTGTTTTTAACTTTTTTTTTTTTTAAAAAAAAGAAAAGAAAAATGCAGGAAGTGTGTGTGTTTGCGCGCGTGTGTCCAACAAATGTATATTTTTGTAAAAGCCGTGATGACGATTCTTAATTTTGTGAATGTAACCGCCTCTCTTCCCGCAGCTAGTGTGTGATCACTGTAACCTCACGGGCCCGTCTGAGGACGTCCTCAGTCGGAGGAGTGAGCGTCCGTTACTTTTTCTACAGATTGCGTTTGTACGGGTGGGGAGTGGCGTTCGCGTCTGGGCCGTCTCGTGGGAGTCGGAGATGTCAGAAGTCTCTAGATCGATGGCTCTGCCTGCAACAGGTGGTTTTATTCATGCTGGAGGGGATTAAAAAGCATATCTCTTAACAAATCCACCGTCTCGCTGGTTTCTCTGCTCGGCGCTGAAGGCGGTTCAGAGTCGGACACCCTGTAATAAATATCCCGGCTGCGAGCCAGACGGCGTTCCTCTCCAGTCGAGAGGCGGCTCTTTAGAAGCTAAAGGGACTATTGGCTTTCACTTATGAGATGGAAACTATTCATAGCTTTCACCTTTTTTTTTTTCCCCACACACACACACACACACACGTCCTGCATGAACGCACACACACGAGCACACACTCATGGATTTGATTGTCTGACACCGCGGGGCGCACGCCGAGCCCTGAGCCGCGCTGTTGTGTGGAGCCGGTTGCCTAGCGACCGTCTCCGCCTTGGGAGAGGAAAGTAGGTAGAAAGACGACAGGATGGAAAATTGGAGGGACAGAAAGAGGAGGGGGTGGAGGGGAGGAGGGGAGAAGGCAAACAAGTGCAATAAATAATCCAGTGGCGCGGTGATTGCCGCGTTGTTTGTCTGATGGTCCGGACTCAGACTAACCTGCTGGGGAGCGTGTGCGGTGATGAATCATACATCAGGCCTTTGCACCTCCGGACGACCTGCTGGGAGCCGGCGGCGGCAGAAAGTGAATATCGCACAGAGGTGCTCCGGGTTTGAATCAAGTCAATCTACGACCACTTCCTCGGGCTCGGCGCTCGGTCCCCGAGACCTTCTGCAAACACGCACAGGTCGATTATGTTTTATGGAGCTTCAGAGAATCGTGTCCAGTCTCTTTGATTCAGCAATAACCTCAAGGTACACCTCCAGTTTCTATTACCAGCTTTGAAATGCATTTGAAAGCTGCTGTGATCAGATCTGTTGTAACAATCACTGGAATTAGTGTGAATTTGAAAGTCTGATCAGATCATGTGCCAGAAGGACTTTGTTTTGACCTATTTGACCTGAAGCTTTGCTAATAATTTACATATGCCTTAGTTCTTTAAATCTGTCTATAACCAAAGAAAAAATGAGTTTCTGAGGCAGGGTTTATTGTTCAGAAAATAAATTAAGATTGAAGATACAGCAACACCTATTTTCAAGTCTTACTGGACAAATTATGACCTAGAAAACATTCTTTGTGGTCACAGTGCTGTTGTGATGGCTGCTGCCTGTACGTGTAGTACAGTCACCCTCAAAGGAACAAAGCACGACAGGATTCTGTGTAAAATGCCGCCCAATACATCCTTAATCAATCTGAAAATCGTTTTGTTTGATGAAATTACTCCCACAGGAAGTGAGAAGTGAACATGTGGCTTTAGAAGACAAAAACACCTTAAGAATTTTATCACAAGCATGAAAACGTGTCAAGTGAAAATATTGTTTTTGTGTTTTTATTTCAGGAAAGTTTTGTTTTTGTGACAATTTGAAAATAATCTTTCATCTACGTCCATAGCGATGTTTAAGAAAAGTTTGTATTTTACCACATTTACACTAAAACAGAGTGATGGCGTTTTCACAAAGTTGCATTTTCAGTGGCTACAAGCACCATTGTAGTGTAAACACACCCTGAAGATGCAACCAGAGCTTCCTGTTATCATGTAAACGGGGAATAAAAATCATAATAATGAGTAATGTCACTCAACAGTAAATTAACGGGGAGGTTTTAGAGACACAACAAATACTCGTGGGCTGAGCAGGATATTAGCATCACAGTGTTTATCTCAGAAATAAGATTTTGATATTGATTTTAAATTGATTGACATAATTGAAATATGAAGTTTTACTTTGACTAGCTGCCACAATGCCAAAACGTGAAAGTCTGAGATATAATTTGCAGAGTTTACGTCAAACGTTCACACTGTCGCCACCGACTTCATGACAAAGAAAGACTCTGTACTAACCTTATTCCTGGGAGCTGCTGATTCCACTCCCCACCTTCAGTCAGCTCATTTCTCTGATTTTCAAGCCTCTAAATTTAACGTTTCTTTCTCTAACCCTCATCAGGCTGGCACCCAGCAGCAGCAGCAGCAGCTGTGCTCAGCAAATAACCTGTGACAGGCCTGCTGAACGCTACCTGCCCAGCACCAAATGGCACGCACAATTAACAAGAATGAACTCGCTGCTGCATTTAGCAGCCATCGCGCCCGCCGCCATGTCATTCTCGAAAGGTCAGGACGCTGTTCTATTTGCAGCGTCGTCCCAAAGTCACTCAGAAGAAAAACTCTTTGAAACTTTTTTTTTTTTTCCTCACAAAGTAACAAAGCAGCCATATGAAGTTAGTTTAAATAAAAATGTAACAAAGTTGACTGGTCTGAGTTTGCATGTTCACCCTGTGGAAGTGTGGATAAAAAGGAGGGCTAGATTGGTTGTAAGTTTAAATGATGTAATTATTATTTTCTCAGCTTGTAGATAATGATCTGCTGACGTGTTCATCATTGCCTTCTTCCAGTAGTGCCACACAGCCATCTGCACTCCTCTGGGATGATTCCTGGAAACCAGCCTGTCAGGTAATATTACACCAATTCACCGATTCTTTCAACTAAAACAATCACAATTAATAATTAGCCCAGAAAATGAGAATATGACACTATTACCTTATTGCATCAGGATTTATCCCTTTGAATTTTTTGAGAGAAGAATTGGGATTTAAATATACAAGTAAATCGTATTTATTTTTATGAAAATTGTAAGTCCAAATTATTAAAGTTTTGATTGAATTTAGCATCTTTACCTTCTTTACACTCTTCAGTCTCTGAGCGTCCATGGGTTTCTTCCCACAATCCCCCCAAAAAAACATAAATGTTGAGCAGGAATATATGATTTGGACATAACTGCATTGTGTCATGTTGCAGAATTAATTCTGATAAAGCAGGAAAAAAAACATTCATGGAAGCAATGTACAAAAGGTTTCATTGTGACCTTGAAATAATGTAAAGATGTGCAGAAATGCAAACTGTGAACCTTTAGAGTCCATTTAAAGGAACTGATTTTAGTGAGTATTGTTGTGGCGCTACATTTCAAGACGTTTCATTCTGATGACAGTGATACATTAAATGTGCAACCACTCTTGAATTTTATTATAATTTTTGCTCTCGTGGTCAAAACGTTCACTTCCCCTGAACTGGAGCTCCTGATTACACGTGACAGATGCTAATTTCAGTGTCACCATTAATGTGCTTTGCAAGGATGAGCTACATAATTTTTTCAAGCTTGTGCAACATCCCCCAAAATAAACCACACAATTCTGATTTCAGATGAATGTTGGGGTTTGTTTTTTTTTATTGTGCTGTTGTGCTCGTGAGCGGCGCGTGGCGCGGACCTGAGCGCGGTCACGTGGACGGCGGCGGGGCCGTTATCTCCATCCCGAGGCGGCCGCCGTGTCGTCTCTCCACTCGTGCAGTTAATGAGCCAATCCACGTCAAGTGTTCTGTGTTCCTGTGTTCGCCGCTTCCATTTTCGTCGCCTCCCGAGTGAGTCTCCATGGCCCCGCATAAGTGCCTTCCATTAGGCCGGCACGCACATACACACACACACACACACACAAACTTAACACTCCCAACACTCATCGCACGGGGAGTGTGCGGAATAGTAAGTAATGGGATCTTGATATTAAGAAAGACATTTGAAAACAATTATTCAAATGGCTGTCTGCCTGTTGAATCTCCTAATCCCACAGTGAAGCACTCAAGCAAACACTCAGCGGCGTGACCCCGCCTGAATTAGCGCCGAGGAAAAGAGGAGCGCACGCCGCTCTGAAGCCGGAGATGCTAAAATGTCTAGACTGCTCTCTGGTTTGTCACTCTCGTGCTGCCTTTCAAAGGAAAAGGCTTTTTAGAACATGAAGCGGAGGGAGCCGACTTCCTGTAGCTTTTAGAGGTTGTCGCGCGCGGCGTTTCTCAAAAATGTCAAAAGGGACGGCTCCTTTATCTCCGAGAGACTTTGAGTGTGTTTGGCAGGCGCTCGGCACTGGGCCGGGGTTTGACCCGAGTCTGACACGCCGGCGCCGCGCAGTTGTTCCACTCGCTTTTCTTCAGAGCTAATAGATTATGTGCCACATATTCACAGACGACTCGTTACTCTCAACACTTCTCAGTCCGCGGCTCGGGCTTTTAGGGAAAGGCATCGCTTAAGAATAAAGCATTCAGGCACGGATCAACCCCCGTCCAACGCCGGGCCACGTGCGAAGAGGTGCAGGCAGATCACCAACTCTCTGGTTGGAGTCACTTTGTCGCTATTCGTGGCAAAAAAACTGATGAAGTATCCAATCAAACATCCTCCACATTGATCATTTATCACTGACACTGGAAGCAGAAAACTCGATTTGATGCAGATCTTGTCCATGAAGTCAGCCTCTATCAGCACCACTTCCTGATTGGTGCCGCCCTTCTTCACGTGAGGCGTGATGTTCAAGCTGTCTGCATATTTCCACACTGAGACTCATTCAATTATTGCGTAACTGTGTTCAAATCATCACGTAAGTCATCCACTGCACATCATCCTTTCACTTAAGTGACCATCATAGTCACGTTGCGGGCCAGAGGTGAAGAGCCGCCGGTGCTGATGGGAGTTTCTCTGCGCTTCAACATGACTGGCAGACGTGGCAAATCTATTCATCCGGTACTGAATGCCGTAACTCTTGCCATCAGTTGAGGTTGTCTCAGTGGTAAATGCATTACAGTGACTCTAAACCTGCATGCCGAGGGGCGGGACTTCATGCTGTCGCTCAAATTGAGGAAGACGGGCTCCATCTGGACATGCTGCTCACATGTGTCCTGTCTGTGACAGCGCATTTCAAGCTGACTTGACCTCTGACAGTCTATATATAGAGTCATATTCTCGTTATTTGGAGAATTTGTTGCATGTTTTATCCAGCACACTTGAAGTAGCTTTCAGTTTGGGAACGGTTGACGACCCCTGGTGTGTGTGCACACTCACCACCAGAGAGATGCAGAACTGTTCTAATCACTACTCTGATTCTGGGGTCTGTCCTTGCCTTAATCTTGACATTCCATCGCACCAGGGTTGGAGCCGATCAAGCTAACCTGGCTAACAGCTACAGCTGCATGGAGGAGGTGCAGCAGCTCCAGCTGAGGTCAGACCACCTGGCTGATGCATTACAAAGAACACAACAGGTAACACCACTTCACAGTTTCCCAGCCTGCAGCCAAGGGCTCACACCTGAAGCCACAGTCCAAGGTTGAGGCCTCAGAGGCCAGATAAAATTGAGGTTTTTCGACCGTTTAATATCACACCTGAAGAACAAAGGCCTCGAGGGCTCGGGGAAACAAGAACAAGAAAGATATTATGTTAGCATGGCCGCTGAGAGCAAGGAGCCGCTGCAGTGACAATGTGAGGCCTTGTCTGAGCTGTGTGTTATTCTTTGCATGTCAGGGAACTGCTTTTCCGGCTCGCACTCGTCAAGTCGGGAACAAATTCCCCAACTAATCAATGTCTTCATGAGCGCGACTCAAAATTGGAGCACCCGATTGTTCGCAGTCGGCGGCGGAACCTCGTTTTCGCGTCGCCGCCATTCCTGCTCGTTATAGATGGACCAGTCTGAAGTTCCTATGACTTGAGGTTTTTCCCTCACAGAGCCCGAGTCTGCGGGGATATTTTTATAAGTCCCAGCCAGCCCATTTCATCAGCCGCCAAAATAGCTGCGTTCCTATGAATACATCCCATTTCCATTCCAAAAGGCTGCAGCTGTGATTGACGTGTCCTTGTTCTCTGATTTACATTAGATGTGAAAATAATTGGCACCTGCACCTCCTGCACATGCTCTGAAGCCAGGGAAAAGCACAGCACCAGAGGTTTTCATTTCACTACGGAGCCTGATCTCCTTCTATTCACTCCAGATGTGGAAATGCAACACGGATATATATCTCTCTGAAAGAACCGAGAAGATTAATACAGAGTAAAGATGTGTCGTATCATCATATTCCGCCGCTGCTGACGAGTGGAAACGAGTGGCTCCGCATTGAAATTTCTCTCACGGATCTATAAACCCTCATACATATAGAATATCAACAGCGTGTGCGCTTCTATCGTACCTCTACCCTTCACCTCATCCTCTTCCCATCTTCTCATCCTCTCAATCTCCCCTTCCTGCTCGACACACATTCCCTCTGGCGATCTCAGCAGCTAGTTATCATGAGAGCCGGCCTATTGAAGTACATTAAGTATCCAGCATCCCAGCCGGCCCCGGCAGATTGGATGTGATCTTGGCGGTTTAGCGGGTGTGCGATGCCCAGGGAGAGTAATTGCTTGCGTAATTGCACTCTTGGGGAAAAGGTAGAGCGGTAGGGCCGGGACTCATCCCTCCACCTGCCCCCGGGCTACGAAGGCAACTCTCGCCCCGGCTTCTGGCCGCTCACCACGCCACTTCATAACCGCCCTCCTTCCTCGGCGCTATGACCGGAGGGGAGGTTTGTGGAGGAGCGGGCCGGAGGCGCGGCGGCGTGGGAGGCGGGGAAAGGCAGGTGGAGCAGCGGGCCGGGTCAGAGGAGCTCTGCAAGGAGCCGAGGAGACAGATGGAGGAGGAGATTAGGAGGAGCGAGGAGGGGTCCCGCTGGCAAAATGTGAAGGCAGGCAGCAAGGGGGGGGCGACCCATGCAGAGGATATGAAAGCCGGAGTCCGAATGTGGACGGATCTGTGTTTTTGTGTGCAAGAGTGTGTATTGTTGCAACAAAGGTCCTCATAAAGATGGGTCCAGCCCTTTGGAGTGACATTGTGGGTGGTCTGCGGCCTTCTCCTTGGGGTAATGATTTATAAAGGAAGGATGAAGCTGGAAATAGTCTTTGTTTTGTTATTGCCATCAAATCCCAAGAAAGAGCCAAAGCTAGCGGCTTGTTTGTCTCACAAATCCCCAGGAAGAAAAAGGTTTGATGAAAGGTCAGACGATTTCCTTGCTGGGCAAATGTTACAAGTGTCCATTTGTTTTGGACCTTTCTTTCCTGGCTTGGTGCACCGGTGACTATCTCAGTCTGCAGGATGGTTCTTAATATTAATGGTTTGGGCGCCTCACTGGGACTTTTAGATAACATTGTGACAAATATTACATGCCACCTGAAATAATACAAACTTTTTCATTCACGGTGGGTATCGCAGCACAGGGTGTCAAAGGAAACGTGTCCAAAGTATCAAATGACAGTTTTTATCTGAACGTCATGGGAGAAAGCTGAGGCTTCAATTTTCAGGGAACACTTTGCAATCCTGTTTACTGAAGCTCATCACATATTCATGGTCAACACCTCCTCCATGCCCACAGAGTTTTGTTTTTTTTTTCCTTGTTGTGTAACCCCTTAAATATCCCCGCCACCCCACATCCATAAAGCTGCACCGTCGTTCTTTGAACCATGAATGCTGAAAAGCGGCACTGGTCCAGTACGGAGAGCGACTGTGAGTCCGTCTTTGAAGTTAGTCTGAAGTTTAGCTCGTGGCACCGGGTCTTCAGGCTCTGCAGTATCTTTGGTTTCTTTCAGAGACTCCTTTCCAGCTGGAATGCACTAAAAATACAGCTCGGGGTTATTTTTTTCTTTCCGCACCGTTTGGATTTGATGTGATGTTCCCGTCATATCTAGAAACCTAGAAACTGGTTACCGAACGGTAAGACCAGTCCAGCGTTTATCCAAATAAACTAAGGTGCTACAAAGAAACGATTCAAGTGATAAGTCTGGATGCTGAAGCTCAGCTTTATATCTTTAATATGTGCTTTTTCCTCTGTGAAAAACTGTAGATACTTTCTTTTGAGAGTACATATATATATAAAGTTTTTGGCTTAACGACAACAATCAAAACAACTCTTTTTGGCATTTCCGCAATTGGAGTTGCTCAGCTGTCCAAGAGTTGTTCGGTTTGTTATCCTGTGACCTGAGCAGAGCTTTGAGGTCCTGTGATCACAGGCGGTCACTCACGTCTCCTGTCAAGAGACGGTCTCAGGTGTCCAACATCAACCACCTGCTTTATTTTTGTCCGAGAATGCATCAGATACTCCCCCACGTGAGGAAGGCATTGGACAGAAAATACAGCCTTGTAAGGCTTTTTTTTTTTAAATATATATATATATATAAATTCTGCTTTTAAATTAGCAACAGGATCACATTTATTGGCAGCTCTGGTAAAGGGTGGTCACCGATTTCAACAGGGACAATTTAAATCCAAAATGCAGCTGTTTCTGTGACCATGTGTGGAGACTATAAAGGACCCATGTCTTCCTTTTTGACAATGCTTTATTCAGTTCATAGTCACACGGAGAAAACATGCAAACTCCACACAGAAAGCCAAGATTTTCATTATGCAGCTCAGTGAAACTCAGTGAAGTAAAGGTCTTCCAGCAATCTAAATATCAGCTTCACGAGAAATTGGTCCAGAGTGGCCTGAAACGGCTGGAACTGTCAGCTTTATTGAATAGAAAAGGTTAGTAGAGAGTGTGTGAGCCTCCTTCACTGAAACCTGGAGCTGGTTCAACTTGAGGGGAGCCTGATAGCTGAAAGCTCCGCCTCACCGTTCTGCTACCTGCATGTTCTTCCTGTGTTGCATAGCTGAAACTAGTTGAACTGTGTAGACTCTGTGTTGGTGTACAGATTCAAGTGTGTGCATGTGAGTGCGTGCCTGGTGCAAATTGTTCATTGTTGCAGGAGCTATATGTGTGATCCATTCTTCCCTGCATTCATAAGCAGGTGGAGGTGAATGCAGAAAAACAGCATAGTGTTTGATGCTGCAGTGTGTGTGTGTGTGTGTGTGTGTGTTAGTGAGATAGAGGGTGAGGAGGAAGAGGAGGAGGAAGCTCACAGGGACAGACAGATGCTGAAGGATAAAAACGTGCAGCTGAGATCTATCAACTTTGAGGCAGGCGAGGGTGCTGTGCTCTGACATACACATACACGCACACACACACACACACACACACACACACACACACACACACACACACACACACACACACACACACACAGCTACTATCTGTACCACCCTCGGTGTGAATTTCATTCCCATCAGGGTGCATGTTTTCCTGTCTGAGCTCTTTGTATTGCTGCCGCCGTGGGTGTCTGTGCTGTGTGTGTGTGTGTGTGTGTGTGTGTGAGCGTGTGCGTGTGTGTGTGTGTTTGCTTGCCTTGTCCGTGTCCTTAACCCTTACACAACATACATAATGTCATCCGTGCACTTACTGTAATTGCTTATGTTCTTAGCGTTACATGCTGCGTGAAAGCGATGCCCATGCCTGATTTCGTGTGCTTGTATGTGTATTTATAGTATCGTGTGTGTGTGTGTGTGTGTGTGTGTGTGTGTGTGTGTGTGGCAGCTGGAGCAGACTGCAGAGAGTCACCAGGGAGAGGATGTGGTTATGAGGAAGAGTTGAAGGTCGGTGCAGTAAATGAGGTCGGCCTGACTAAATGACTGATAATAAACACCACCATGTAGCAGTCATGTGTGTGTATTGAGCAGCTGATCGACAGACTACCACACACACACGCGCACGCACGCCATCCCCCTGAAAGTACATTCGGTTATCCGACAGCACGGCAGATCGCGGTGTAGGTGGGGATCTTATAGCTGAGCAAACCGAGTCATCCTTCACACGCAGCCGCCGAGCGAGCGAGCGAGCGTCACGAGCCGGCCAGTTTTCCCACACAGATAGATTCCCAGACGGAGCAGAAGGTTTGTTTTTCATGCCAGCTCCACCTCTGAACCGCCGTTGTCTATGAACCAGTCCATCTTCCCTCCACTACATTTAGCTCTGTCATCTGCCCTGCCAAGGTTTCTGGAGGTCAGCGCAACACACACGGCTCCATCCCTTGCTCATTTCTTCTTCTTTCTTTTTTTCTCTCTTTCCTTTTCGCAGTCCTCCTCTCCCCGTCCAGCTCTGTGAAACCTCCCCTCTGCATTTGTTGCTTGTTTGGATCTCCTAACCTGCAATTACAATTCTTGAGAGCGTGCTGTAACTTCTGCACGGAGGAGGAAACGTCTACACTTTGGTGCCTAACAGGCAGATTATCCCTCAGCAGAGCCCGGCCGGGTCCCCGCGTCAGGATCATTCGTCTGCTCTGCTGCAGTGCCTTTGAGCATGACACTGAATCACTCCCAGCTCCAGGTCTGTTGCTGTTGTAGACACGGCTTTTGCTATAATTCTTTCCCCTCGCTCCCCACAGTCTCCTCTGTCTCCGCCTCGCTTTCATTTCCTCTCCCTCCCCGGCTGTGAAGGAGCAGCAGGAGGTGTTGGTGCTGCGTCAAGTTTTCCCCTCTGCGCCGCTCTAAAGTGAAATATTTTCTAAGAGAAACACCAAAAGTCTCTTCCTGTCTTTGTTTCTCGGTCTCTGAAGGTACCTGGAGCTGTGTTGCGCTGAGATGTGCTATTGGGGGAACTGATGGATCGCCATACTGAAGCAGCAGTCGCCATAAATCCTGAAGAATTACCAAAACTTAAAGAATAAAGAAACCCATTGTCTTAACTTTTTGAGCATTTGGACTGTATTTCACATGTCCCCCCTGCGCCATCGGCTCCTGCTTTTGTTTTACATTTATAAAAAAGATGACGAGAATCACAAAATAACCAAGACTGTGTGTAACCAGACAAGCGAACTTGTGAAAAGAAGGAAGCGTGTTGGAGTTGGATGAACTGTGTGTACAGGAGCAATGTGTAGGTTTAAATAATGCTGTCTCAGGTGGCGTTTACTCTGACTCCAGCTCTGTTCTGCTGCTGATGATCCTCTTGTTGGAATAACAGAAGATTCCTCAACAAAGTGAAGAATTTGCTTTCCAACTAGATTCACATGATTGACGGATATCTTCAAGTTTACATGCACTGCTCTGTATTCTGTTGGTTTAGGATAGTTATCCCACAACTATTTCTGCAATAACAAAATGTCTGCTTGGATTTTATTGCAACAAATGCAACACGTTGATGGTAAAATCTGTCAATTAATGCATTTTGTCGGAAGGGAGCAGCTGAGTGTCCCTCAGAATTTTCACACATTCGACACGCGGCGCTCTGAAGAAGCCAACTTGATGAGGAACTGTCAGTGCTGGAGCGGCAGAGGCAAAGACAGCCTGCAGAGAGCCTGTGGAAGATCGTTTCAACTTCTTCACTTCTCCGCGCACGTGCTCCATCCACCACTAGGGGGCAGTGCAGCCACAGCTTTGAGGGTCCCTCAGAAGTGAACCAGAGGCTGGGGCCTCTGTGTAAACTCTGTGTGTGTGTGAGTGTGTGTGTGTGTGTGTGTGTGTGTGTGTGTGTGTGTGTGTGTGTGTGTGTGTGTGGCCCCTCAGTCGGGCCTGTCATCCAGCTCGTCCTGCAACCCATCAGGCCGCAGCTCCCCACTTTGAAGTGTGGCTTTGCTGGATGCTGGGACTCTTCCTCCGCTCTGTCAGCAGAGAGGCAGGACCACATCCTCCCACAGAGGCTGGGGGGATGTGGGGGGGCGGGGGGGCTGGTTCTGTTTAGACTGGGCCGCAGATGTATGAGGTGAGGGCAAGTCGAGCGATCGGACGGATAATCCAGATATTTTCTGGAGGAGTTGCTTTTTGTCGCTTGGGTTTCTGGCTTCTCGTTCCCCTTCCTGAGATGTACTACCCACAATGCTCGCTCTGCTCCATCCCTTGAAAGTACCATAACTTCACTTTAATACACCCATAAGGAGCCATAGTGGGAGTTCCTCGAGGTGTATTTCTTTTATAATAAACATTTACCATTCCTTATGGAGAGAGTTTTTTTTTCCTCTTTTCTATTTTGCTGTGACATTTGCATAATATCTTTTTTTTCACTCTCTCTCTCTCTCACACACACACTTCCAGTGCCACATGTGATGCGCGCTGAATGCGTTGAGGGCGCTCTTGCTCTTCTGGATCGGAGGGCGCGCGGCTGGTGCGCGTTTGGAGAGGTGGTGACGGCTGGAAAGGAGAGAAGAGAAGGAGGAGGGGGGGATTCTTCTTCAGAAAGGAGGCAGAATAGAGCGCCGGGGAGTCCAAAGGTCCGAGTCCGGGGGCCTCCTGAAACTCATCGAGGGAGGAGGAGGAGAGAGGAGGTGCTGAAAGGGGGCTCGATACCGCCCCTACCACCACCCCCCCAAAAAAAAGAAGGAGAAGAAGGAAAAAAAAAGCCTGGAAGAATTGCGCTCCGTCAGTGCGCCCTGCCTGCCTGCCTGCCAGTCGGAGGATGGGGATTTTTTTTCCATTCATCCACGTCCCCTTTTCCCTCCTCCTCCTCTCAAACAAGCCAGTCGGTCTGTCAATGCGCTGCGAGCATTAGGGCAAGTCAAAGCAGTGGGACTGCGAGGCACACAGAGACGGATGAGATAAGGAGCGAAGCGCTGTTTTTTTTTTTCTCCTCTTTTTCTCCCTCCCGGACCGAGAAGACGCGACGCGTCCCGCTCTCCAAATGACGCGCTCCAGCGGATAGACGTCCATTTCTCCACCGGGACCGATGCGCACCGCGCGCACCTTCCCGTTTCTCATCACTTCACAAGTTTCACGTTGGACATTTCTCAGAGTGGGGATGCTTTTCTAAGCTCTTTGGTTCTGTTCCTCTCAGTTCTCTCTCGTGTCAACCGATTCTTGGATTTATCACCGTTTTGGAATCTTGTTCAAGAAAAGGAAAAAATAAAAAAATAAATTCCCAGCGATCCACTTGGAAGGATTTGCGGATTTACAGTTCAACCTGTGTGTTTTTTAGGATTGTAACAGACTGACTGAGCCCTCCGAGCATCAACACGTCTTCATGGGGATGGAGCTGTGGACACGAGTGGCATCTTTTCCGTTTTAGATGGTTTTACCTGCGCCGTTTTTCGCCCTTCTTCATCTCGACTGACATTATTTCGTCCCCTTCTAACCCTGACATGCTGGAAGGTGGATTTTCTTGCGAGAAAACAAGGTAATGGGAGAGAAATCATCCAGAGTCGGCTCAGAGAACAAGGGAACATTGTTCGGAAAAAGACAATTAGGGCGCAGAGAAAGGCAACAGAAATAGCTCCTGGGTGGCGAGAATTTTTTATTTTTTTATTCTGTGGAGTTTATAATTGAGCCCGAGGAGCGTTGTTGGGTTCTTTTTGTGGAAAACTAAGGAGAAATTAACAGGGGAAAGTCATGGGATTGGCTCTGAAATAGTACGGAGAAAGCCCGTGGGTTTCTTCTTTCTTTTTTTCTCCCTTCTTTATTATTTTTTTTTTCTTGGACGCACGGATTGAACAACTTTCTCCCGCACCGTTTCGGCGTGGTTCCCGAGCTGCGATCGGGGATCCATGAGGCTGTGGTTCTCTCTCCACACGCTGACTGTCTGATACACCTTCTTGCAGCCTCGCGTCCATTGTTTTGAGAGATCTCTCCGCGCGCGCCGGCGCTGGAAACGCACACCTGATCCCGGTCGCTTCTCGCTCGGATGGGGCTGCACAGGCTGGGCGTCGGGGTCGAAATGGCGTGTGGGAATGGATTGTGGATCCTGCTGGTATTCTTACTGGATTTACTGGGGACGACGGCCAGCAACATGGAGCCCATCTACTGGAATTCCCTGAACGAGAGGTAGGAGCGAGCTCTCACTTCGCCAGACCTCAAATTATTATGGAGTAATTGCAGGTTGTGGAATTGATGGTTTTGCAGCTGGGAGGTGATTTTTTTTGAAAGTGTGACTTGGTGGAGGAAGTAATGCAACATGGCACACAAAAGTTGAATAAAAGGGAGAATTTCACTATGCAGGGCCTCTCTCTCTCACACACACACTCTATCCCTCTGAGTGTTAATAATTTATTTATTTTCTGATAAGCTTTTCATTTGTCCTCTCCTCCCCAAATCCCATCCACTCCCTCGTTATTGTTTGCAGCTCAATCTAAACAGTGTAACCTGATGAATGTGTACACTCTGGTTAACAGCTGCTCTGAATTTGTCACACTTGCATTGATTATTGGGGATAATCCAGCTGCAGTTTTCTTCTAGCTGGCAAAGTCTCTGTAAGTAACTCCCTCCCTCCCCCTCCAAAACAGAAAAAGATGGGCGCCCTTGTGCAGGATAATAAAGCCTTGTATGATGCTCTAATTGCTGTTGCTGGATGACCTTGATTAAAGTCCAGGGGGCCCCTCAGGCCTCTCAAACATGCCACCCCTCTTTTTGGTCTGCCCACCAGGCCGCGCTCATTTGCATTTACTTTTTCTTTTTTTTTTTTCCTGTGGAGAAGGTGTCAGGCATTAGCTGAGGAAATGCCATTTTAAACACCTCTCCGACACCACTTTCCTCACACCTCTGCCAATTTCCCCGTGTCTGAATAGACCTGGTGGCTGTGAGGAGGAGGAGGAGGTGGAGGTGGAGGAATGAGTCTAACAAGGCAGCTTGTATGGAGGTGAAGGAGGAGGGGGCAGATCTGGAGACAACGGGACTCATTTCTGTGAAACCTTGCAGCATTTTCTGGCGACAAATTGGAACAGTGATGCATTCTGGGCTGGATAAGTACCACAAACTCCCAACAAGAGACCCGTGTGGGTTCATCCTGCATCATTTTGTCAGAGGAAAACACACAATAATATTGAGGCTCACTTGTGGCGAGCCGTCCTCTGCTCACACCCATGCCAGGAGCTTTTTTTTTTTCCCAGACTCTAACAGGTTTTTAATGCGTCCATGTGCCAGAGGCTACGGTCGCCTGCCCGTTTTCTCCACCTCTCTCCCGCAGATGTGACTGTGCGTGGGCCCCCGCTGTGGATCCAGGCATGAAGCCCTTAATGAGGGCTTTTTGTCAGCAGTGGGTGGATTCACCCGACAGGGGAGTGGGGACGGACACGGGAGGGTGGTTGCCACTGTGAAGCCCTCGGCCGGGGCTTTTCAGGCCTTGCAGGTGATTCCACGCCATTGTTTCCTAATGGACTTCAGTGTTAGGTGGGCGTTGGGGTTTAGCGGATGGAGGCGGGGGTTTGGGTGGCAATTAGATGGGTGTTGGCTTCGACGCTGCCTTCTGCAGTCATTTCCACAGATTTGCTCAGTCATATATTGAAAATACAAAGCCCATTGTATACTATGAAGCTTATTCTCAAAGCTTACTATTCATACTTAATCAGCTTAGTCATTCTCCAGTTTATTTTCTTGCCCCCCCCCCCCCTTTCACATACTTTCACGGGCTTGTTTCTCTTTGCTCTCTACATGACAAGAGCTGCACTTTAGCATTCGACGCCCGGAGGCAGAAATAGGTTTTGGCCCAGGGCTGAAATATGTTAAGAGCCCTCGCTTGTCCAAATAGCATCGCATCTTCCAAGGCCGGTCTGGTGGAGCCCACACACATCTGGTTTGTCCTTCAGAAATGAGGCGAAAAGTAAAGCAGAAGCAGTAGTCTGTATCAATCAGGCTTCCCCCGAGCGGCACGTACGCTTCACGTGCTGTCTGTGTAGGAAATGGACTGGCACGTTGTTAACCCCCCCGACCTCTGCTGGATGCTCTTGCTTTGAAGTTTCAGACCGTCCACCTGCAGCTCCAGACCCCCCCCCCCCTTCCCCCACCCCCTCCTCCCCCGCAGTCTGCGTTTCCGCCTGTGTGAGCAATGTCCCGCTTCTTTCTTCCTTTTCTTTCCTCCGCTGCTGCCTCTTCTTCCCCCGTGGCTGTCGCTGCGTCCCTCATTTCCCTCCTGTCACTTTCCGTCTGTCTGTATCTCCACCACGCTCCGTCACGACCACCCCCCCATCACCCCCCCTCTTCAACCACCCCCCTCCTCCGCCCCTCTGCGGTGACCAGACGTAGCAAATTGGAAACATGTGTCACATCCAGCCGCTAATTATGCCGCCGCTTACGCAACCAATAGTGTGTTTGGGGATGACGGAGGTGAGGAGGAAGAGGGAGGCATCCTTCAACAAATCGACACAGAGTCCAGATTACTGTTGAGTTACGTTGAAAGTGAAATGATGAGAGTGATTGATGGTTCGAATTCCTCAAGGGATGGACGTAGTGTAAAAATAGTAACACATGACTATGGGTGAAATGTATGTCACACCCTGGACAGACGGTCACACTCTCATTAACACTTATGGGAAATGTAGAATCACCAATAAAAAGTGTTAAATCAAAAAAAGTAAGATGTTAATGTCAACATTGTGGAAAAAACTGCATTCTATCATGATACAGGACATAAATTTACTTTAAAAAACAATCAGACCGCTGTGATCTTCAGCTCCTCACGTAGCTTTTCTTGGAAAATGGATGTCTTGTACACTCCAAGCACCCTCTAAAAGCTAAGAAAACCAGAGTCTGCCAACGTAATTGAAGTTTAAAGCTCAAAATCATGCAAAGCAGAAATCTGGAATCAACTTGAGAGAAGACACGATGCTTTCTGGGTCTGGTTTATGTATTTTGCATGTCTGAAATCATCCAAACCCGTCCTTTGGAGGGTTGACCTCGCTTGTTTGAGCTAAACGAAAAGAAAACCACATTGTGCACACAGAATAAAGACAGAGTAAACCTGAGGATGGTGCTCACACTTTGAAGACATTAAAGTTCTCATCACCTAAACAACTCTATAACAGAAAACATTCAGATTTTACAGTTTCCACATTGAATTCTACCTCAGACCAGTTGGTGTCTTTAACTAAAACATCTCAGAAAAGACCAGTCCAAGGATGAACTCACTTGAAAACCATTGTTTAACATCAAATTTCCAAATCGATTGTAAGTTATTTACATTTTACACAGCCGGCCTCATTCCCTGGAATTAAGGTCATAAGTTACAAGATCAAAAATGCCCGAGGTCATCAAGCGCAACATCCACCCTTTTATCGACTGCCCCATCAGTTGAAATTACTACCGGCTGACAGAAGGAAGGGAGACAGAAGTGTTCGGGGAGGAGTATAAACAGAGACAGGTGCCGGGAGGTGAAAGAGAAACAGAGAGAGCGGAGCGGGGGTAGAGAGTAGAGACGGTCCTAACCCTAAGTAAATCAATACCAGTTAAGTCTCAAGTGCCAATACAGGTTCTGCTTGAAGAAGAGGGAACTGAACCAGAACGATCACCTTGGAAAGAGCTTCCTCCTCCTCTTCCTCCTCTTCCTCCGCCACCCCCCGGAGACATACATTATCCTTATCTCAGCATCTCCTATTATCGGCCTTACACGGCCGCCCTAATGAAAGATCGAATCTCGCATTACTACTCGGGACTTTGGGGTGGAGGATGGAGGACGGAGCGGCGTGAAGGCGGAGGAAGGCTGCAGGTGACCCTCGCGCCAGCGGGTCGTGTTGGCGGACACACGCGTTTTCACCCGGATAATGAATTCAACGAGCGAGAATGTTGGCTGTGGTCACTCCTCTGATCGCAGCATATGGAGTTTTGTAGCTCTTGGCCCTTTTTCTCCCGGTTTGATTTCAGCGTCTGTTCTTAAAGCCAAAAAAAATCTTGTGTTCGCCCCTCCTTTTCTCTCACAGACCTCCCCTCCTCCTCCTTTCTCTCTCTCTCTCTCTTTTTACTTTGGTAAATGTCTGTAGATTATTGTAAACGGCAGCCGAGGGTGGGCGTCTCCTCGCTCGGCGCTCGCGGTGACTTGTAATACAACTATTCCCCCTAAGATCCACATTAAATTTTAATCCCCCCCTTCCCGTTTCTCAATAATTCATTAATCGCCTGCTAATTGGCGCTGGATAAAAGACTAGCTAACTAGGCTAAGTGTTTCAAGTACAAAAAAAAAAAAAAAAGAAGAGGGGGAGAGAGAAGAAAGTGAGAAAAAAGGGTGGAATCACTGGAAATCTTCTCGACGAGGGCATCCGGAGAGCGAGCGCGCGGCGCACGGCGGAATGAGTGTTAGTAGGTCAAACGGGGCGTCGGACCCGACAAACGGCAGCATTCCTGCACCCGTTTACTGACTGTTTGCTTGATCTTTACGCCCATTGTCATCCGTGTGACACCCACCCATTCTGTAGGTTTCCACCATGAATAATGCATGAAATTTTTTTTTTCTTTTAATTCTTGGTGAGGCTTCGTGCTCGGATAGATGACTGGAAAGTATCTGCTGGGTGCTTCACAGAGGGCACAAAACCAAGGAGAGGAGGAGAAGAATATGAACCATATTGCTGCAGCTGCCCGCCGAAGCTTCCCCCGCTCGCCTCCTCCGACCTCCCTCTCCCCTCGGCGAAAAAGAGGAGTGTGTGTAACTTTACGAGCTGAGAGCAACAGGAGCCGTGGAGAGAGAGGGTTTCAGCTGATGCGGCGGAATGGAAAGGCCAGGGGAACGAGCGAAAGAGCAGGGAGCCCCGTCCAGTCTTTCCGCTTTCGGGCGGACGGACGGACGCAGGTACGCGGCCCGACCGTGGAAATGCAGACGTGCGGAGAGACAGATCTATCGCAGCCGGCCCGCGAGGCGCACGCACGAATTAGTCTCGGGCTGGCGGGGGGGCTCGACCCTCTCCCTCCCACCGCCGTCCGACACATGTAAGGAAGAGTGTGTGGTCCTAATGTATCCATCTCCCCTTGTTGCATGTGCAAGTGAGCATTAAACACACGCTGCTACCGCTGGGTAGTAAACACACAGGAGGGCAGATGTACACACACACACACACACACACACACGTATACACTCAACCACAAACAGGAGAGGTGAGGAAATTGGCAGGCGTTCCGGGCCGTTGTTCCACTCGGATTTCATTCATTATTTTATCACTCGATTATAAGTTTATTTGGCAGGGGCCGCGCACATTCATCAACATCATAACGGCTATAAAGGGCCGTTGTAAATATGCTGGGGTTAGCTAAAGAACTAATTTACTCCCCCGGTCCCTCGGGCTTTAGAAGTGACTTTGGGATTTTGGTAATTGTTAAAAGTGCTGATGATTAGGATGAAGGAGATTAAAAGCGTGTAGCTGGCTGAGCTAGTTTAAACGTTGGAACACATGCAGAAACAAGCTCCTTGTTTTTTTTTTCCATCTCCTTAACCCTGAAACATGTGTGTGCAGGAAAAAAAAAAAAAAAAAAACGCACACAAGCTTCTCGGCTCGCAGTGGTCATGGTGGTAACAGTAATCCAGGCTACAGGTCTGAAGGGGTCACATGTGTGCTAGCATCACTGGGCAGATTGCCCCGGGTGGCTGAACCCAGAGCCCCTTAGCAAGGCCAGCCAACACACACACACACACACACACACACACACACACGCAGGCTTCTCATTAGCTTGCTTCACAGCACACCCTGCCTAAGCAGGATCATCCAATCCTCCTGGCAGCGTTTGGACTGGGCCAGGTCAATCCTCCTCCCTCCCGGTGACACCGAGGAGCAGGCTGGTGGATTGGGAAGACGGTATAGGCCAAAGGGGTGTGTAATGTGAGGGCATCCTCAGTCATGCTGCTCATCTATCCTCCCTTTTACTCTCTCTCTCCTGTTTCCCAGCGCTGCTCCCAGCCTTTCCTTCCTCCCTGGATGTCACCCCCCCCTCTCCGCCCCCGCTCCCCCTCCACTCCTTCACTCCTCAGTTTGAAGACTCTGCTCCTGCTTTGCACATCCTCACAGCGCCGGGTTGGGCTCATATTGCTGCAGCTACTGTGGCGTCGGCATCATTCCAGATAAACAGGATAGCAGCAGGAGGGAGTTGACACTATTGTTATTTTGTGTGTTTGGATTCTGGTTGGTGACGGAGGATGTGCCGGCATGTGTGTGGTTGCGCCATGAATACTAAACTGTGTGTTGAGATCTCGGAGCTCCAAGCGACTCTGTGCGTGGCATGTGAAAATCCAAATCAGGGCTCTTTTGTTGTTGTTATTAGGCGCCGTTCTGAATATTTTCCGATTCGGGAGGTTTTTATTTGTAATTTCCACCTTGAAAGTTGCCTCCTCGCAACATTTCAACCGAAACTGAACTGAAATTCATTGAAAATTTGAAATCTAATAATCTCTTTCAGAACGTAAATTTACACAGCTGTGACATTTGATTAAAATGTTATTATGGCTCACATATTCTCTAATTTTATTGGTCGCTCTTGTGCTTATTCAGCAAACCAATGAAGCAGCTTGATTGTTGAAATTGACTTGTCTCACAGCTCAAAGGTCAGATGTGCACGGTGCTGTCCGTGATGCAGCATTTGACAAACTAAACGCTGTGATTTCATATTTCACTCTCAGTGCCACATCTGTGTTTCTAAGGATGTCCTTGCTTTATCCACCCAATACACGTTTCTTTGTGTTCACGGGCTGATTTTACTATGTTGTTTGCAGTATTTGCTTCATGTTTTCACACCTGTCCGCCCCTCAAGCTGTATCAAGGTGCAGTCCTGCTTTGCATGGCTCCACACACGGTTATGCAGAACTTGTAAAATGCAAAACAAAAAGACAAATGCTTTCGTCGACTTATCTCCGAGTCACCTCGTGGAGAGTCGGGCCTCGTTCCAGCTTCAGACTTTACGTCCCGTCACTTTCGTCAACGCGGAGGCTCCATCACTCTCCTCGCAGCATCTGCCGGCGGACGTCGAAGCGCCGCTTTGATTGGAAGCAGGCCTGAAATGGTTTTGTAACTGAATGTTAAAGAGGGAGCGGGAGTGCGTCTGCACAAGAGAGACAAATGAGCGGGGTCCGCCGGCGGACAGCTGCGCCTTGTCACCGCTGATGTTTTGGCAAACATCTTCCACCGATATGAGCAGGGGAGGGCAAAAATAGAAAGAGTGGGTGTTGTCAGGGTGAGACGAGGCAGAGATAGAGGAGATAGGGAGGGAGCTGATGGGCCGAGAGGAGGGGGACGAAAACGGCGTAAAAGACTCGGAGCCGAAGGTAAATGAAGAGGGAGATGGATGGTTTGGGAGCCGGGCCGGGTCTGACGGTGGTACAGGCTGGTGTGACACGGCCCGGACAGGCAGGGTGACGGACGATCTCCGGGTCACCACCACGACTGGCTGCTTCCTGCTCGGCTACGGCGGAGCCTGGCCCCCCATTCCTCATTACTGACACGTCCCATAATATTTATCCCTGCGAAGTCCAGCATGAAACCTGGTAAGCTTTAAAGGAATTCATCGACTTTTTGGGCAGAACGAGCGCTTTGATCAACTTAGCATGGAGCGATTAGGAGACTGGCAGCTGTTTCCCCTCTCCGCGTTTGCCACAGTTCACAGGATCCGATGAGAAGCTGCAAAAAAAAAAAAAAAAAAAAACACACTCCGCTGACATTTCACACACATTATGTGCGACTCACGGAGGCAGAAACGATGCCAAGCGCCTCATAGGAGAACAATGTGTTGATGGACTTAATTTGCCAAAAGCGAAATCAATTCCTTTTAAAAGAGAGCTACTCTTCCACTGTATAATCAATATCTGAAGTTCAGTTCTCTCCGAGATGAAGTGCTGTAATTTACATTTATTGGAGATGCCACTTTGTCTCAGCTTGCACCTCCTGCTTGAACTTCAGCTTCTGATTTTCTGCATTTTGTAATAGAAGGGTCCAGGATCTGAGGTGCCGTGTGTAGGCGAAGATGGATAATATTACAGCGAATTCCAGAGACCAAAAATTTTTTTTTTTTTATGAGCGTTTCGTAAGAGCCATTATTCTTATTCAAGAGTCGGTTTGCATCCTGGCCCACTGAGGCTGCAGTCAAATGGTGTCTCTGCTTCGCCTTTGATGGATTTCCTCCTGCGCGGCGGTTGCTGGCGAGACTCGGAGCCCTCGCTCTTTGATTATGCGAAACACACTCAAGAACCTGACGTTCACTGGGATGCTCTCCTTTCACTGTACTCCATTGTAGCTGAGGTGGAACGCAGTCTCGCTCCGTGTTGTCGGCGGATAACAAAAAAAAAATACACCATCAAATGTGCAAAATGGACCTGGAAGTCTGAGGCGCACAGCCTGTAGCTGCTTTTTTTCATTTTTTATTTCTGTGAGTGATGAAGTGCTTACAGGTGGATTTTTTTTTTTTCTCCTGTAAATATCTTATTTCACGTTTGTATTTTTGGCATAAAAAGCTGTTATCCAGAGATTTGCTGAAACACACCGAGTCACAAAAGTAAGCACACATGAATCACAGTGCCTGGAAGGAGCCTGGTAACAAAGCAGAGCGGCTATATGCTGCAGAGTGATGCATGGCTCTTGCTTTGTGTGTGTGCGTGCGTGTGTGTGTGTGGATGCTGTGGTGTTGGAAACCTGTTCGTCCAAAGCGCCTCAGCTTCACCCATTTACCTACAATGGGTCAGAGATGATCCCCATGGTTAAGAGGCTTTTTCCTGGGCAGCCCTGTCCTGGTCTGCCCCGCCGCCGCCGCCGCAGCCTCCAGACCCGGCTCGCCCATAAACCAACACATTTATTACCCCGTATTCGCACAGGCCCCACTCCGCTACCTCAGATCTTTTCGCAATTCTCTCCGTGCTCCACTCCCGCCACCTTGATTATTTTTCCAGGCTTCACGCTTTCTTCTCCTCCAGTGCTTGCATGTGTGTGTGTGTGTGTGTGTGTGTGTGTGTGCGTGCGCGCACATATGCATAGTTCTAATTAGGAGTTAAAAGACCGTACAGTGAGCGTAGTCCATCTGGCTTTGGCATTAGCCCATCGTTGTTAACGTCTATGGGGAAACTGACCTTGGCTCGCCGTGCGGGGGGAAAAAAAAAAATCATGCTCCATTTCCACGGTTCTGCGTTGAATATAATTTAAGTGGAACTGACATGAAAAATGCACAATTATTGTGCGAATGAAAGAAAAAAAGATTAACTCCTCGTTTTTCAGACGCATGTTGGGGTTTTTCCTACGAGGAGATCTCAGCTGTGCACTGGACTGTAGAAGTCTTAAGATGAAAGGTGAACAAACTTTGATTTTAGTCTCTGTTTTCCACTTTATGACACTTCTCATTTCACTTTTAACAGATAATTCAACAGAAAAATTTGATTTCAAGGACACAACTAAAACCTACTTAGAGGTAGACTTGCTTTTTCATTTTCTCCATTGTTTTTCAGCGTCAAGTTAAGTAAACATCAATTAAAATATTACAAATTTTGACTTTATTGACCTTTTTCAGTGCATGTACTTGTTTTTGAGACAATATTGTAGTTATCGCAGCTGCTGAACAGGTGAAAAACACTCACCTTGTTTGTGGCTGACTGAAGGCCTTCTGAATTGAATTCACACAAATTGTGGAAAAAAATGAAGTTTTCTGTCAGAGTTCTGACTGCAGCTGAGTCGTGCCGGGTGTTTGTGCCAATCGAAGGCATTTAAACACGTTTTGAAACAGAATCGGAGAATATCTTCACACGGCTTTCTTCTCTCATCAGTACATTTATCGGTAACGGTGAGGATCGTCTGAATCGTCCTTCAAATTGTTTTGAGTTTGTATAATTTCTCGTACGTTCAACTTTTCATCTCCGACAGTTTGCTTAAAGTTTCTTTGACATCAGTTGAGTGGCTCTATTGTTCTCTCGGGATGGAAAAGAAAAGAAAAGATGCAGACGGTGGAGTTTATGAAGCCCTTTCAGACCTGCGATGGATAAACTCAGAAATGCACGGTTGTCAAACTGAAACAAGGCCGCTTCTCCCGGCTCCTTGGAACGCAGACATGTTGCCGATAAAAGTACTTCAACCTGAAGCGATGATTTAAAGCTGCGCAGGAACTCGCTGACTGCCTCCAAACGGTTATTCTTTCTTCTCTTTTTTTTTTTTTTCTCCGTGGCATATGGAGTACTTGGCGGCGCTTTGTTGCCCCGGACAAGAAACTCTAACAAGATCCATCTTGTATAGAAAGAGCAGTGAAGTGGATTGTTGTCGGCCCTTCCACATCCCATCATCTGATACCCCAGCTCTGGCCCATAATACACCATTCTGCGTGTGTGTGTGTGTGTGTGTGTTGTGCACTCCAGACTGCCCCGTCGCTCTCTTTCGCCTTTTGTCCTCATGTCTTGCGGTTAACGCACACCGGCATTCATATGTGCACTCGCATACACAGATTCAGGCATGCATGCATGCACACAGTGGCGAGCTTGTACACACACACTCACACCAACACACACACACATAATCATGCATGTAGAGATGAAAAATGTTATTGCTCCCAGTGCTGGAAGAAGTCCAAGTGGAGGGTTTGGGTTTCTTCAGAGGTACACCCCTCCTAGTCGGTAGCATATCCCTGGATCCCCTCTACCTCTCTCTCTCTCTCTCTCTCTCTCTCTCTCCCTCCTCTTCCTCCTCCTCCCTCCTCCGCTCCCCCGCGAACAAAAGAGCTCCCCTCCTGGAGCTTCCAGTGAAAGCCCTCACACACACACCCGGCTCTCCGGCTTCACGCTCTCTCCCACACGCACTCTTCGCCGGCATCGTCGTCTCCGCACACACACAGGAAAAAAAAAAAAAGTCCACTTCTCCAACGCTAATCCACTCCTCATTCCTTTTGTCTTTCCCTTTATTTTCTCTCTCTCTCATCGCCTGGCTCGCCACCAGTGTAAGTTTCCTGCGCTACATACCCAGGTCCGTTATCGAGTTTCAGCTGGTTGGCAGACAGTAAAATTTATTCCCTCTCTCTCTCTCTCTCTCTCTCTCTCTCTCTTAAATGGCTCTCATTTCTTCCACCTCTGTTCCTCCTTTGCCTCCTAACAGCTCCTTTGGTCCCCCCCCCCCCCTCCCGTCTTTGTGGGTGGTTTTTGATCTGTTGTCTCTGTTTCTCCTCACTCGCTCATCACTTGTCCGGCGGTAAATAGGTCCTCTGTAGTGGAGACGGAATGAATAATCAGGATTGCCCATCACTGCTGTGTCAAAGTAATTTGGGGAGTGACTGTGAACCACACACACACACACACACACACACACACACACACACTCACACTCGCAGATGTAACCACTCCCTCGAAATCTCCACAAATCAAGATCCCGATCCCTCATTAGCTCCCTCGTTTTTGTCGCCACCATTCAGAAGAAAAAGAAAAAAATCCCTCACCTTCTTACCAGTCCGGCTCTCGGTTGGAGTGCAGCTGTATTGCAGGTCCCCAGCCACGGGGGGGGGGGGGCGAAAAAACAGATGGAGCTCCCTTCTTTCTTCTTTTCTTTCATCCTTCCATTCTTACGCTCCCTCCTTCCCCACAAAGAAAATCAAGGCTGAAGAATGCCGGTGCGAGAGGGGGTCGACGGGGACAAAAGCCCCGCTCTCTCCACAGTCCCTCGCTCTTGTGGTCTTTCGGTTGATGGATGAGTGGCACCGCTGTGGGTCACCGTGCCGAGAATGCGCTCTCCTGCGCCGTCAGGGAACGCGCAAAAAGTTGTTTTTGACATAATCATTCCGTTTTCTCTCGAGCCGTGTCGGATCGCGGGGTGACAGGCGACATGACAAATTGACACGTGTGAAAGAAGTCGCCTTTAGGGAGCGGGCGCCGCTGCTGCTCCCGAAGCCCTTGAAATCACAAGTTCCTGATTAGATGGAACTCTAGATGGAAGTTTTCTATGTTTAGTCACTATGTATATATGTATGATATTTTATCAACCGTCACACACTGTGTCTTCACACTCGGGTCGCAGGTCAAATTTATGTGACGTTTTCCTGGATTTTGACCAAACATAAGGCCCGCGGGTCAAAACTGTCCCACAATAGGCTCCAAAACACCAAGGATGAGTTTGAATAAACATATGGTATTTTGCTCCAAAAGTTCTTAATAAAATTTGATTTATGTTGACGTTGTCAAACTTTTTTGTGAAAATATAGACATATTCATCACGTACAGTCTGCACCACAACAAATAATAAGCTTTGAAAGGTGATTATGGCCCCTGAACTAAGATGTGCTTGGTGCCCCTTCTGCATTGGTGTTTTCATTTTGCACAAACATGAAAAAGTGAAGCACTTGCAGAGATATTTCCTTTCAGTGGAGTCATCTGTCCCTTTATTAAAATCATCCTCAGGTTTGAATGTATCCAGGTCTTTTCTCTTGATAGTTTTGAAAGGCTTTTTACAGTTTTTGCATACTCACGGCGCAGAGTGGCAAAAAAATCCAGAGGAGTGCTGGAACTTTTTAAAAATCAGTCAGGGCATCAGGGAAGTGATGCCCTGACTTTGGCACATGGCTGTATGTGTGAGGATCACCTTCAGGCTGTGTGGTCTCACATTTTGAAGACAGCGTCGGGGTGTGTGTGTGTGTGTGTGTGTGTGTGTGTCCTCGGCGGTTAACACTCACAGCTGCTGTGCTGTTTGTGTTTGCTTCCATATTCTGTGTGTTTCAGAAAAGCCACCGGTCCCAGTTAGTCCGAGTCCATCTGGAGCCTCAGTCCTGGGTGGCCGTTATGTGCGTGTGTGTGTGTGTGTGTGCACAGCTGAGTGCTGCGGCACGTCCAGGCTCTGAGGTGTATCCTGGCGCTCTGTAAATCACGCACACACACACACGATCTGATTCCTCCCAGCCCGTCACGCGGCGGCCAAACAATACGGCTATCATGCATAAGTGCTGTAATTTGAGTATATTTTTAACGCTATCTCTTTTTAATCAAAACCTTTGCTTTCTCCTTATGTTTCCTCTTAAATTTAATCACTCTTGTGACGGGCGAGCTAACTCTATTATGGTGGTACTTAGCTAGAACAAAAGAATTCACTCAAGGTCTTGTTTAAGTGCTTCTGTACCCTCCTGTGCCCTCGCAAGCTGAATAGAGCGAGTTTTTCTGTTTGTGTGTGTGCGCGCATGTGTGTGTGTGTGTGTGGATGTCGGGCATGCGTCATGCGTGGGTGCGTGTGCTTGTGTACATGCCCTGCGTGGGTTTGTGTACACCCCCTCCCCTCCGCTCACTCGCACCCCTTTCCTCCCCCCCCCCCTTCATCACCACATTAAGCATTATTTGCAAAACTCCACAATCACGCCAGACAAAGCGGAGGTTTCTGTGCGAGCGTGAAGAGAGGGGAAACAACGGCACGCTGGCCTGTACCACTTGACCCCATCTTAAAGGGGGGGGGGGGTGTGTGTGTGTGACGATGTGGCGTGGGAGGGGAGGGGGGGGGGGGGGGGGGTGAGGTCGTAAGCCAGGGGAGAGATAATCCTTCCAGTCATGGCGGTCCCCCCCCACCCCCCTCTTGCGGCCGGGCACTAACGTGGCGCGCTGGGCTGTCAATCACTCAACAAAGCTGTCTGTAAGGGGATTATGAACCGCGGACCCTCCCCTCCCCTCCCCTCCCCTCCCCTCCCCTCCTCCCCTCACCCCTTCTCTTTTTGCCTTTTCCCACCTCTCTTTCTCTTCTCCATCCATTTTCTCTACCTCTTTCTCCCGCTGCCATCTCTTGCATCCTGCCGCACCCCCACCCCCCCCGCCGCCGTCTCCAGTCCCCTTGTCCGCTGTCCCCTCTCAACAGACTGCGTCTTTCTCCCAACGCACATTCATTCTGCTTTTTGCCGTCTGAAGCTTAGTTTATCTCCAATTCTCCATCCGTCCCCCCGCAAAGCCCCGCTTCTCTCTCTCCAAAAGCCCTTTGCGCTCTTCCTCTATCTCCTCCTTGCACCCGTGTGTTGTGTCTCACCGACACGAGGGACAGGTGTGTGTGCATGTGCATGCGCGCGTGTGTGTGTGTGTGTGTGTGTGTGTGTGTGTGTGTGACAGGTGTCCAGCTCTCAGAGTGAGGATACCAGACATGCACCTGCACATGGAAAAAAGGAACTATTAGTCTAACAGTGTAAATAGCCTCATCAGCTTTGTTTGCAGTCAAGTAAATAAACTAAAATCCAGACATGAAATTCTCTGAACATATTCTGGGTCAGCTGTGTGGAGACTGTCAGGATTTAACCGAACGCTGCTTCAGCAGTCTCGGGATGTTTCGCGCGATCAGTCACCTTCACCGGAACGAGGAGATTGCTTCTCCAGGGAGAACTTTAGGGATCAGTGTCTGGGATCGGGGATCGAACATTTAGATGTGCTCCAGAGTGATTTGGATCTCAGACACTTCACCATATCATGATCAAACCACCGACTTTAAGATCAGATACATAATCCAGATCCAGGACCTGCAGGTATGGCTTTTATCAGAGTCAGAATCATAAGGTACCAAACCGGCACACACTGGATGAAAAAGCTTTTGCTTTTCGATAAAAGTTTCTCAGTCAATATAAACCGAATATGTTGTTTGTTGGTATGTTACAGTTTGACATTTTTTCAGAAGCTGAAAGCTTTTCTCATGGCCGACCACCCTCGCAGGTCAGATGTGTGCAGTTTCTTTCTGTCTGAGGTCACATGCGGTTTGAGTTACATGTTGGAAGCAAACAGTTGTTAATTGTTTATACAGTATCCCTGTTTTAAAGAGGAGGCATCTAATGATGTAAATAGAGGGAAAAAAAACAAGCATTTCTTTACTCTGTAGTTTCTTTGCACGGCTATCTAAAAATGGATTTATACTCAAAATTTCACAGACGGCAGCAAAGCTTAGGCTGAGGTCAACTCTGCGGAATCCATGAATGCGAAATGACACACAAAACACCCACTTCCTCTCTATGCGAGTCACTCCTCCTTTTCACACCTTTTCCATAAGTTTTCTTTCATTTTGTGCTGCCTGTGCACTCTCATAATATCAACGCAACAAGTTGTCATCCGGCTAAATGTCACCTTCCCCATAAACGTGATGAATCTCCGGTGGCCCGGTCTTATCTTTGTGTCCTCAACGTTCCTGTTTTAAATCTAAGCCGGGCTTCTGTCGGCTCCTGGAGGTGGTGACAGAAGCCCCTCCTCTCGCAGTCACCCTCCATTTACTCGCCGTTTTCCCCTGCCGACTATCTCCCCCATCTATCTGTCTGTTAAATGTCTGTTTAGTTAAACCGTCTGTCAGCGTCTCAGCCCGGCGTTCACTCCTCACCTGCTTTAACTGGTTGGCCCACCTGCGGTCCTGTTCTATATCCTGCCACCTGCTTTTGTTTTTTAAAATTTGCTCTGAGTTTGCATGCGCATGCCTCTCTGTCGGTAATCTGTCCGGTTTGACCAGCAGGTCACTCTTGAGTCGCAGGACCTTTAACTGGATAATCTGCCGCAATCCTGGGGAATAACCTCGCCACGTTTAATCCACAGATCGCCACACGGCTCCGCATGGGAGAAATGAAGATTTGCCTCTCGGGCACTTGTTAAAAGAAGATTGAAAGGTCAAGGCTCTTATGGTTTCACAGCAACTTTTAATTAAAGTCCATTTTAATTACAGATGGGGGAAAAAAATCTTAGTTTAAGCACAGTTAAATATTCAGATTTGGGTTTTTAAACATCTTTATGTACAAGATTTTCAACATAAAGGTATATAAACAATAATAATTTCAGAAAACAACAAATGTGAGGAACTGACAGATGTTTGTATGAGTTGAAGTTTTGATCTTGTAATCCCGCTTCGGACCACCAGATGGTGTAATGAGTCACTCCCATTAGAAAAGCATTATATTTAGAGCAGTAAGGACAACAGTGCCTACTTCTGCTCCTCAGTGCACAAAGTGACTAAACAAGAGTCGAGTTCTTTACATTCTGTACCTCTTCCTGTTTTATCCGTCATATGCTTGTGTTATTTTCGGTAGTTAATTAAGGATTCTCTCAGTATTGTGTCAAAGTAAATATTAATCTGTTTGCTGGTGAAAAGAAGCTTAAGGTTTTTTTTTTTGCTTTTGATTTATTTTTCGCCATAGTTTGAAAATCTCATTTCAGTTCATCCAGAAGTGTTTGTCATGGCTTGATTTAGACTTCTTGTTAACAATAATAACCCTGAAGGAGACTATGATGCAAAGAGACTTCAATTTGAGTGGCTGGGGGTGGGGGGGGACCTGATGAAGCGACGGGGGAGATGCTGAGATTTAACAACCGTTCATTTTGCCATTAAGAGAGCGAGATTAGACGACAACGAGTGAAAGTGACAGAGGGGAGAGGAGACGGGAGGGGGGGGGGGACTTAATGTGGGTGACAGGGTTGTTATCTGGCAGGCAGCTGATGGTTTTAACGGTTGTATTATCTGCGTATCTCATATTGGATTTAACTTCATTCTCTTAACACAGTGTGTTCCCTGATTGACGCTCTGATTAAAGACATCCACTTGCAGAGTTGCTGAAACAAAAAAAAAAGGGGGGGGGGGGGTGGTGGGGTGAATGGAAGAGAGGAAAGGAAGTGTGTTGTGTGTGTGTGTGTAAGTGCGTGTGTGTGTTTGTGGAGGAAGAGGGTGAGTGACACTGCTTAACTGGGCCGGAGCTGACTGACACTGAAATCTGACTGCAGTACTGATACCGATCAGTCAGAGCTGATCACTCCTAATGGGTTGACGAAGTGTTCATCATTTGTCAGGTCTCCGTTTATACTTTCACTAAAACGTTCATAATGTCAAAAGTGCTGAGTTTCGGTCCGAAATAACGCAAGAAATCATACAAGCTTCACACTCCTGTCGAGCAAATGTGCCTCTCCATCTCGTTTCCAAATAAGTTTCCACTGCGGCAAAGCGAGGTGCCAAGGCAGAGGGTCCCAGCTGTGCGATTTGATAATGCGATTGCTGTTTTCCTACAGATTACCTCATGATCGTCTAGATGAAAGATGAAATAATTGCTGCGGCGAGTTGCAAAATCTCGCCTGCGAGTGTCGTTAACCGGCGCGGTTTCGACGCCTCAATAAGCCTTTCAGATTCACACATCTGTAGCTCAGTCCTGACTTCACTCCCCAGATTATCTTTCACGTCTGTACAGCGGGCTTTTGGTATGACACCCCTAAGGGTGCTTGTGGGTACTGCAGGGCTAACATGAGATTTTTATTCAGATTCAGCGATCAGTTCTGCATAATAACGCGGGTGCGATTTGACGGGAGGATATAGCCTCCCTGTGGTGTACACACTACACACACTCCCTCTGCTTGTTTTTTCTTTTTTTTTTTTTTTATATTGCGGGCAGCATAAAATATATCCCCCCTGCAGGGTTATTAAATCTACTTCACCAGCACACAAGACACATGAAATAAATGCAGAGTAAAATCCATATAAAGCAGAGCTGTCGCCGGCAATTACACTATATTGTAGCTCAACATCCACTCAAACAGCTTCGCATGAGGTGTTCTTGTCTGATAAAACATTTTGAAGAGGATACATCATGAAAAGCTTTAAAAAAACAGTATTTAACCAATGCCTGGGCCTGCATATCCCCATGTTTTGTACACAGGTCATGTTCAGTCTCTGCAAATATAATTGCATTTTGTGACATTACGTTTGCAAAGAGTATGTAAACCTAAGTCATTGCACCAAAATATTCATGCATTTAGCAGCAGAGGTTGACACTCCTGGTCTTGGAGAGTTTTTTGTGTGCTGTCTTCCAGACACTTGACATAAGCATTCATGATAGAAGGTCCCATAAACACAATATTTCAAGTGATAAGGCATGATTTTGAAAACGACGTCCCTTTACCGTACATGGAACTGGCAGTAATGCTAAAAATGATATATTGGCAGAAAACAGTACGCCATAAACACTAACAGTGGCAAATTCACTGAAATCCGGCCAGGTTAGATTGGTATTCCAGGTGACTTTCAGTTTTTCTGTTTTCGCTCGCAAGCGTTTTGCACAACAGGCCCTCATTACATCCTGGGATGTTGAAGTAGGAAGGCATTGAAAACATGTAGAACCGAAGACCCTCCAGCAACAGGAGTGCCCAATTTGCAGCATCCGCCCGCCCACGGTCTCCCGAAAAGCCGCGAACGGGAGCGGCTCGACCGGCGGCTCTGATGTAGGTCTGAACAGGTGCTCGCAAAACTCCTGCAACAACTGCAGACCCTCCCACACCGAATTTCCTGCAGCTGCTTGATGGTTAAAGCCCCCCGCCGGCCCTGAAACGGGACGCAGCGTTTGAGTCGGCCCGTGTGAGCAGTGACTTAGAGCAGCTCTGATGTGTCTGAATGTGATCAGTGAACTGAGAAATATGGCCGACGTCTGAAAGGGCAGCAGACACTTCGAGAGTACCGAGACAGGGATACACTGCGAGAGAGAGAGTGTGGAGGCCTCAATGCTGATGTTTCTCAGATAAGACAACCATATAGCGCAAGAGGTCAGAGGTCATGGTACGGAGTGAGGCCCAACCCGGTGGAACAGGCTGCAGGGAAAGCGGTAGGATGTCTTCACAAAAAACCATCGGTTCCCCGCGCCGAGCCCAGCAGGTAATTGGCAGACGTGGAGCTGTATTAGTATTTTGTGTTGGGTAATAGCTCCTACACTCGGATCCTCGTTGTCTGATTTCTGCCTCAGAATTGTGTGTTCGTAACACGGGCTGCCAGATTTGGAGTCCTGGCATATTGTTCACTCCTGTTTGAGCACAGATGAAGAACAAAGGCAAAAAAGGGAGCGTTGAAAGAAGCTGGGAGGAAAAAAAAAAAAATGGAGTGAAAGAGGGAAACCGGAGCGGGAAATGTGGTTGAGGGATTTTTCTCTTTATGTATCGTGGAGATGACGGAAGGTAAAAGATGCCAACGTGTCACAGCTCTTATTAGAAACTGCTCCTCTGATCTATTTGGTCTCATCTCGCACCTCGGCCGCCTCGGCGAGTCGCTTTCTCCTCCTCCATTCTCTCGCCAATCCGCTCTCCCTTTGTCGTAGTTGTATCTATCTCTCGCTGCTTCTCACTCTTTCTTTGCTCCGTACCCTGCAGTCTCTCACCAGCTTAAAAAAAAAAAAAAAAAGAAAAACTTCTCATGCTTGGATTGGTGTGCAGCCTGTCAAGCTTGCTTTGAATACACACACATCTACACACATGCACACAGCAGCATAACACTCCTATAACTCCAGCATACAGCCAAGGGAATAATAGAATCAAGGAATACTCTGAGATAAAGCAGAGGAGGGGGGGGGGGGGGCGAATAGAGGGATAAGGCAGACTGAAAGGGATAGAGAGCTTCATATTATTAATTTAGTTGGAGAAAGAGAAAGAGTGGGAATTTCTTTCAATCCCCCCCCCACCACCCGCTACACCGCTGCTTCCATAGAGCTCTATAGCGCGGCACAATGGAGAGATCCGAGCAGGAGGAGGGTGAGAAGAGAGGAGGGGGTGGATTGAGGTGGGGGGGTGGTGGTGTAGGAACAGAGGTAGAGATAATCCATCCCGCTGTATAAACCGCGGAGTTAACTGTTTCAGAGCACCAGCTTGGCCCGCTTTTGTGCCTCCCTCATCATGCTTTTGGATCTAATTTCCTTCTATCTTTCCCTTTTTTTTTTCTTCTCTGCCTGTCTTTCATTTATCTTCCTCTCCTTCACCATCCCTCTATCTCTCCCCCTCCTCTCCTTTCCCTCCACTTCTACCTCTTTGTGGGGCTCTTTCCCTTAATCCTCCCAACATTTTCTTTTCCAGACCTACAGACGAGAATAAACCTGCCCACACCCAGCCAAGAGTGTGCGCTGGTATCCCTCCACACACACACACACACACACACGCGCGTGTGGAGACACACACACATATGTACAGAAGCTCTTTGTGTCCCATATATGAGTGCATCACATGCCAGCGTATGATTTCGCTGTGCGGTCGAGAGTGTATGTTCACAGTTGGCAGCCCACTTGCCCGTCAAATTTGGCAGAATATCTCCTCATCTGGCACAGGAAAAAGGAAGGGCGTCCCATAGCGAGGGATTACACTGACTTACACACACACACACGCGCACGCACACACACACACACACTTATTGGCTCATATTTGCACATTAAGAAATGCAAAAACCTCACACACGAGGACCGTGCTCAGGGTGGCTCGCTCCTTCAGACACAGGGATATCGCTTTCTGTAAATTTATTAGCAAGTATTATGAGCTGAAAAAAAAGAAAAAAAAAAAGAAAAAAGTTTCAAGAGGACGCACTCAAAGAGAAAATATATGCCAGAGGAAAACGACGCCGTGCATCGCTCCTTGAGGCTTAATGCGCCGAAGAAAGGGTAAATATTTTCATCCGTACGGAGCCGGGAGTTGACGCGCCTTTATGCTGCCATAAAGCGAGCTGCCTCTGCAGGATGTGTCTGGCGTAGCGAGGCGGCTCTGCAGCCGCCCGCCCTGTCCAACGTGAAGCGAAATGCCAATGGAATGCATTTGTGTAATGGGCCTGCTGACAGTGCAGCGGCGGCGAGGCGCGGGGAGGAAATAGTCTCCAGAAGCCTGTTACTGTAAAGTGTTTCTTTGTCTCCGAAGAGGAATGAAGGGAGCGGGGAGGGAGGGGCGAGGCGCAGACCCCGGCCCCTTTGTATGGACCTGATTGATAGGTGTGTCTGACCTTTAGCACCTCTCGAGAAATCCAACAAGTCATTCTCTCACCTTATATTTAGTCCCCCCCTCTGTATCAACCTCACACACACACACATACACACACACTCACCAGCAGACAGGCCCTGGATGGAAAACCTAATTCTGTCTTTTCTTTCTCCCCTTTTCAAAAAACCCTCCCAATTACAGCCTCTCCATTTTCCACCTCCCGTTCCCTCTCTCTCTCTCTCCCCCCCTTTCTTAACGAGCAATCTCGTTAATGTCACAGCGCCTCTTTCTCTTTCTCATTCCCTCGCTCAATTCAGGCTTTTCTGGCTGGCGGAGAAAGAGCGAGGGAGAGATATGAAGGAGTGGAGATGGAGAAATCAGAGAACAAGAGAGAGAGAGAGGTAGAGGTGGAGGGGGGGGGGGGGGGGGGGGGGGGGGGGGAGTGAGAGTCGGCAGGTTGCGGGGCAGAGAGGAGCCGGAGCCCGCTGTAATAATGGCCAGACAAGTGTTTGAGATGACTGTCCTGGTTTCAGGGGGGACATAATTATACGCTGCACCGCCTGTCAGGAAGAATGAGATGAGGGGGGGGACCGCATTTAGTGACGCACCAGTGAGAGATCGCCCAGGCGAGGGCGACGGCTGAATCTGCAGCCGCAGCCTGGGCGGATCCGGACCTGTGCGTGCACGTGTGTGCGTGGCGCGCACACGCACACAGGATGAGTAATGTCAAGCCATTGAGCGCTGTAAATTATTCAGAGGCTTCATGCATGGAAACATTATAATTCCATGTCTGAGTGTGAATTACCCTCCATTTTGCCCCCAGGCATATATCTCACTCTCGCCCCAAGGCCTCATGGGAGATTAAAGGGAGTAAATAGTGTGGAAGCTGGACCAGCATATAAACGGGCCCGATATCCCAGCAGGATGTGGCACTTCTCCTGCGCCCTGAATGGAGTCAATCTCTCCGCTTGTTATCTCGTGCTGTTCCCACGTGTCCTTTCAGCGCTCGGCGAGGAGCAGCGTCTCCCCAAAAATGCAAATGGCCAAATTAAAATTGGGCCCTCGTAGCGATTTGCAGTGAGGTGCCGGAGCGCTGAACGTCCCGGAGAGTAGAGGCCGCAGAAGTTCCCGCTCCGTCAACAACGGGCTCGGGTGTTAAACGCCGTTTGGACTTCTCCTCACGTCACCTTGTTTGGACTTCAGCAGAGATAATGTATTTATCGTTTTTGGGAGTTGACCAACAGGGTTACATATACATTTATATATGTCTTTTTACACCAATTATATTGTTGTCAAGCTAACTGGACTTTTACTTTATGTTTAAGAGGCAGTTTTATCAACTCAAGAGAAAATAAGAGTTAAGAAGTCATCTATTTAGACAGAGCCAATAGAACAGGTGCTATGTAGGAGCTGAATTAAAAGTCTTTTTTTTCCTGAAAGAAATCAAAGTTACTTCTCTGGAGTAGTTAACAGCTAAGCTTGATTTTTCAAGTGCACTTAGCTATTGAGTGGAATCCATATAATTAACCCTGATCGTGAAGCAACAGAGACTCCAGAGTGTCATGTTACCGAGACGTTTTGATGCTTGAACCTGAACAAATAACTTTGTCACACCATGGATTATGTCTTTATTTCAGTCACCATTGCAATCTGCAGACCATTAGTTTTTCCTGAGAGCTCATCAAGCTTTTTTTTATGAATGTCAACAATAAGATCAACAGCTTGTTAAGTTTGTCACAAAGGTCCAAACATGTACAGATATCAGCCGAAGTTGATTTAATTTCCTATTTCTAGGTGGGCCACCTGTTGCTGAACGGCTCGTCATTCCGTTATTAGCTCTGCCGTGATCCGTTCAGTCGTGACAGGCACCGTTTAGGATCGTTCATTACAGCCTGTCGACGCGCGTGGAGCCGAACAAACTCCTAAAAAGACCCGACAGGAGGAGCAAAACCCGAGATTACTGGTGGAGATGTTAAACGTCGCAGACGGGGAATACCGAGCAGAAGGTTCCTTTAATCTGCGGCCCGTGGTTTGTCTCCATGGCCTCCGCCGTGCCCCCGACGATCCCGTCAGATTAAAGCTTTCTTCCCCTCTCCAGTCTGTTTCCTCTTTGCAGCTGACAGTAACTAAAAGTTTGACGGAAGCGGGGTTGGAGTTGGTTTGCCGTGTGTGTGTGTGTGTGTGTGTGTGTTGGGGACTGCTGGGTGTGAGTGGGAGGTGAACTAGCATGCCGCATTAGTTCTGCTTGAGCTGATGTGTTAATTAGCCAGCCGGGCGCATAGATAATTAATGAGAATCATGATTAATGACTGTACAGTATGCACGGCTAAGGCGGAACGCGACTCGCTGATAAGGCGGAAGGCGGAGGAGGAGGAGGAGGATCGCCGGCGATTCACCCTCCGCTGAGTGCCCGATGGGTGTGTTCGCTAAGCAACATGTTTGCCTTAAAGTGTTTGCACGTGTGAGTGTGTGTGTATCCGACTGATTGGTGTGTGTTGCCAGGCCTGGCAGTCGGTAGGTCTAATAACAGACTGCAGCAGGTCAGGGGGGCATTTAGCACTTCTAAACACACTGGCACCAGTGGCCCGCCGATGCCAGATCAGAAGGAGGACCTCACACACAGATCAACAGGGCAACGAAGGACATCCGAATTGATCTGTTGTTGTTTAACATTCTTTCGTGGAATCGCTGTTGAGTGCTCGCTTCTTTTCTTTTTTTTTTTTTTTTTTTTCTTTTTTCGAATGCAGTCAATCCCAAAAGTACCGCTCGCTGAAAAAAAAATCTGCCAGTGCAGCAAGGCGATTTCAAGCTGTTTCCAATAAAAATCAACTTGTTTCAATTATTTTCCAAACTTGAGTCACTTTTCCTGATTGTGTTGCAGCAGTCTTTCTTCACAAAGAGACCAACTCATGGAAAATTCTTATGAAAATTGATTCCTACTGGAAACTGCTCGGATTTGTGTTTTTTACTGCTTTGGCAGATGCTCAGCTTGCAGGACAAAGAAGAGAGATGCTATTTTGTCGGATGGAGAACGTGGGGTTCTTCTTTCAACATGTTTTAATAGTGAATGAAGACCCGAAAAAAATAAAAAAAAAGATGCATGAGGAGTCATTAAAACACCCAGAAATGGAGAAAGTAAAACATTTGTTGTTGCGTGACAGCTGGTTTTCAACTGTGATCAAAAAGCTCCTAAAAAAACAAGCAGCTAAATTTAGTTTACCTTGATCACGCTCGACTCATTCAACTCCGAACACACATATGAATAAACACTGAGCTGTCATTATTAATACGCACATGCTAGAAAAAGCAGATCAACGCTCAATAAACTGTCCTTGAAGCCCAGTGCAGGCCGTGATTAGTGCGAATATGAACTGACAGATGTTTAAACAATGAACAATAGGAATTAGTTGCAGATTTGTGAGGAGATTTCTTTCCAGCGATGCAGATTTTTTTCCTGGAAACGGGGCGATAGAACTGCTTTCCAACTCTAAAGATTTCCTTTGAGTTATATGATTTGATTCTCCACCCAAAAATCCATATGCCATTCATGTGATAATAATGCAGATTTAATGAAATCCAAGGGTCATCAATCTACTTTGTCTCATTCAACATGGTGGAATATGTTAATAAAATGCACTGTGCTATTAGTGTACGTTCACATGAGATTTATAGTTTACTAATCATTGTGTGAATGTGATTAGATCAAGATTAATATTTAAATTAACATTTTAAACTCACAATTCATGTGTATAGGCTCCTCTCCTAATGAGCTCTGGGAATTTCCTCTCTTCAGCAAATGGATGTGAAAAAGAAACATTTCGCTCAGAAATCTGAAAAGAAATGTGTTAAAAGTAGGAGGACTGAAATTATTCCACCACACAGGAAGAAGCGCATGATTTCATTTCAATAAATTCTCGGCTAAATGCTGCTCAGATGACGTTCCTCGGGCTTTTGTTGAGCTCGGAGGCTGAACGGGAGAGCGTGGCGCCAGTCGCGCATTATTAGCATGGATGTTATGATAAATGTGTAGGTGGCGTGCAGAAATATCCGGCAGATAAACGGCAAAACACGCCTGTGCAACCCCAACCGACTCGTGCGGCAATTTGCTCGCCGTGAATACCAACCCGGCGGCGGCGACGTCGCCGCTTGTGGCAAGAGGTGGTTTGACCGCTGACCGCACGCACAATCGGGGGGCCGTGACCTCCCATTGGTGCAACCTGCAACATATGATGCCATCTCGCCCAATGAGAGCGGAACGAGCCGAGAGGAGGAGGAGGAGGGGGGAGGGGGAGGGGGAGGGGGGAGGTTAGAGGGGTGACATACCACTGCTCGCCCTGTGTGTGTTAATCTGCTTTGTCTGGCTGGATGCACCATCAGCACTCAAGCGTGACCCTTAACCTCGCCAACCCCAGAATAAGGGAGGAGGAGGGGGGAGGTTGGAGCACCCCCCCCCCCCCCCCCCCCTCTCCTCCTCCACCACCCTACGCTGCCATCAGCAGGGAATTAAAGACAGTTAGATCAATGGCATGTGGAGCGATGGTTGAGAGGGTTTGGTGTGTCCTGGATGGAGGACAGACATGGGGGGGGGGGTGGGGGGGGCATAGAACAGCCCGTTCTGCACTTTCTTCCCTCTCGTCTCTCTGATGACGAGACAAATAGCCATTGTCATCGGAGTGATGCTGGAGAAAGCAGCTCGCCTTTGTCCCGTGGTTGAGGAGGGACGACAAAGGCCGTTTTCACGCTCGCCGTCCTTCTCCTGCCACCTCCTTCTCCTCGCTCTCGATTTCAAACCCTCCTCTTTAGTCATGCCCGAGCTTCGTCCTTGCCTTCGACCCCCCCTCCCTCCCTCCCTCCATCCATCCATCCATCCTCTCGCTCTCGTCACTCCTCGCCCTCCCTCCCTCTTCCCTCCCTGACACACCTGTAACTCAGCACGCCTCCCAGTCTCCCCTCCACTCCCCGCCGGCCTGTTTTTCTCACCGACCCCCCCCCCCAAATGTTTTCAGCCTATTTTTCTCCTCTTGCGCGAACTTACGTAAGTAAAGAACTCTCCCTCCGTCTCTCCTTTAATTCCGCGCTTGCTCTCCTTTTCCTGTTCTTGTTCGGCGTCTCCTCTGCGTATCTGATGCTGCACCTGTTTATGTGCCGGCTGCCTCGCTTCCTCGCCATCTCCCTCTCACTTTCAGCTGTCAATCAACAAGTCACTAAGGCTTCTCCTCTGCCAGGAACATAAACATGTACCCAATTTGAACCAGTTGCGCTCAATCCAATTCCTCTCTTTGAAGCGCGCAGTGTGTTGCAATCCAGAGATTTGGGTGGCTGTAGAGGGAGATGTTCGCGGAGGAGAGATAGGAGGGGAAGAACTCCTTCTCTCTTCCTTTTTCCGGCTCACTCTTTCCCCTTTTTTCTCTGTCAGCCGGCGGTCTCTCCGGAGTTCCCCTGAAACAAAGGGAGGAATAAAACAGTATTTTTAGACCCTTTCATATTTCATTACCATAATGATTTGGGCTTTGTAGAATCATTTCATTTATATTTGACTGTCTGTGTGCGTGCGTGCGTGCGTGCATGCATGTATGTGTGTGTGTGTGTGTGTGTGTGTGTGTGTGTGTTGTTTCCTTTTCCTTGCACTGCCACTCTCCCAGCTAGAGAGCCCAGAGGTTGAAAAAGGAGAGCGCACACACACACACACACACACACACACACACACACACACACACACAAATATACGCACACGAGCGCGCACACTGCACTGCAAATCAGTCATACTCATCCCCAGCCGAGCCTCCTGTCTATTTATTCCTCGATTCATCCGATTCTTTATTTATTTTACACGCTGCTTCCTAATGCAAATAGGTTTGTCTGCTCCCCGCCGAACTCTGGGAGCAGCATGGGACCTGGAGTGTGTGTTTCTATGCGAGTGCACGAGCGTGTGTGTGTGTGTACAAGTAAGTGAATCTATGTGCATGTGGGAGGATAGGGGGGGAGAGTTTATATGTGTGTGTTTGTGGGACCCAGTGAGTAATAGAGCCAAAGTCCTTATCTGTCACCAGAGAGCTGCCTGGCTCTCTCTCAGCTGTCAATCATCCCGCCCTAGAGACAAACACTCCGCTTCAAACGGCGTGAGAGGCGAGGATGAGGGACGGATGAGGTAAAGAGGAGAGCAGGGAGGGAGGTGGGAGGGTGTGATGGGGGGGGGGGACACAGAGGAGCAAAGAGGAGAAGCGAGGGATGAGGAGGAAGACGGGAAGAAAGCGGAGGAGGCGGCAGGTGTGGAGGGACGGGAGAGAGGAGTGAAGGACGAAAAGGATAGAAGTTTGTGATAAAAGTGAGGAGGAGGAGGATGAGGAGGAGGTGATGTTTCAACACCTCTGTTGTGTGTTTTTCAGGCCCCGCAGGTAAACGGGGGGGGAGGAGGGGGAAAGAGGGGGTGGAACTTTTTTTAAAGCACTTCACCTGCATGAATTAGACAGGCCCCTTGAAAATACCCGGGCGACTTTTGAAAACGCCACTCTTTAGAAAATAAAGAGGCAGAGAAGTGGTGGGGTGCGCACAGCGGCGTGCTCAAGCACACGCCCACACACTGCCGTGTGCACTCACACACACACACACACACACACACACACACACTCTGGCAGAGCTATCAGCACTGAAATATTGGCATGACACTCTTCAATATCCTGACGGGAGTGAATAGGATTTTTGATGACCCGGAGGCTTTCTCTTTCACTGTTTGTGTGCTTCGAGTGTGTGTGTGTGTGTTTGTGTGTGTGTATTTGCAGCAGAGGCAGCCATCAGCCAGCCCAACCGGGGACCCAGCCTGTCCTACTTTCCGTGGTCGTACCCCCCCCCCCGACTCCTCGTGCGCGCTCGCAGCCCTCGTGCGCGCTCCTGCAGCGGGGCTAACTGTTGATTTTACCTCGGGGCTTCGCGGCCCCCGGGTCGAGCCGGGACCGCCGCTCCAGCGCTTTCCCCTAAGCCCTTAAATCTTCCCCTCAGCCTGGAAACGGGGTGCGGGGGGGGGGCGTTCGGGTGGGTGAGAGGAGGGTAGCGGAGCCAAGGAGGAGGGCGAATTAAAAAAAAAAAAAGGAAAGCAAGGCAGAGAGGGAGCAGAAGAGGGTTTGAGCCCCAAATCGCTTCAAGATGCGTTCCACTGGAGTCGGAGCAGCCGAGAATCTGGGAGTCGGGTAGCGCCGCTCGGAGCCTGTGGGGGAACCGAATGGGAGCCAGGTTCCCATTTCCAATGGTGGATTAAGCGCTGCAGCAGATACACACTCCCCCGATGGGACACACACAGCAAACACGCATATATATCTTTACCAACGCTGGAGAACATTGTAATTCAAATACTATACATGCAGGGCTTTTTCAGAGCTTTTACAAGCTTTTATAAAGAATTTTCCTTTATTATGGATTTTTAGAAGTCATGATTTGTACACCCAGATTGTGTCATGTCTTCGAACTGTGCTGTAAAACAACAATGTCAACAGTTCATTAAAGTTAGATTTACTAGACTGACAAAAGTGAATCTCAGAAAATAAACACAATGAGATCAACAAAACATTCTGGAAATAGGCAATTGGCTTAAAACGACACGATAAAAGTTGCATTGTTGATGAACTTTTCAGGAAAACTTTAATCTTAACCGTTGAGATCAGATAAGGTTGAGGTTATTTTAAGAAAACGGTTAGCTGTATTGACTCTGGAAGTGAGCCGATCTTGCTGGAGCCTCTCTAACAGCTCCGAGCTCCGCCGTGCTTCCGAAAGCCGCCGCAGATCCTCCGCTCGACGCGTTCCCATCATCATAATGAACCTGGGCACTGTAGTTTATTTCCGAGTTAATCTCACGCACACAGCCCCGCTGCCACGAGCGCTCGCCGAGAGTTCGCCGTGCGCACTAATCCACGGCGAATTACAGCTCTTGTGTGAGTGACACTTTTGAAAAATTAAAGTGCGCCAGATGTCTAAGAGAGCGGTTTTTATACACTCCACTGTTTACGCCTCGAATGGGAGAGAAGAAGGAAAGAAAGATCTATTGTGACCTCTTTGGTTCCTCGTTAAAGGCTTTATAACTGCAGCATGCTGCAAGACGGCCTGAACCAGCTGAAGGACAGATGCTGCTGATGTTTGTACCTTTAACCTCGACCATTACCATCATCTATGTAGGTGTTTGTATTTATATGATATTGTGCAGCCCTAATGTGAGAATTAGATTCAAAAACCGCAGAAATATATATATAGGAGCTCTTTTTTGAAAATATTTCAAAGCTTATTTCTGAGAAACACATTGTGGGTTTTGTTGTATTCATTCCATTTCCCGTAAATAAAACACCAAACTCGCCCTTCAAAGCCCGAAGTGAACAAACCTCCCATGTAAATAAACATGCAACAATTGCTTCCATGTTCTTGAAAAGAGGGAACAAAAAAAAGAAGTGGATGTGACCGAGGAACTCTGCATACTCGGTGGCCCCTGGGGGCCCCCTATGGATTACACGGCTCTGCTGACACTGTGGCCTGACTGGGCTTAAGCCGAGTCGCCTTTAGCTAAAGTTTCAGACTCCCTGCTCTGCCGTGGCCTCGGCGGAGCAAAGTTGAAGCCCCTCACACACACCCTCGTGGTCCTCGCAGGTCAGACACCGGCGGGGGGGGGGGGCTGTCAGGGGTGAGCGCCAACACGCATGAGTGAATATGGAGGTGCTTGCACACACACACACATGCACACACACTCGAGGGACTTTCAGAAATGTAGGTGACCCACACCGCAGCAGGTCAGGAGCTCACCTCGCTTCTCCACTCCCAGCGGGACGGAGAGTGGACGGTTCCTTCGCGAGTGTGTGTGTGTGCGTGTGTGTGAGACAAAAGGGAACGAGAGGCGCCGCATGCGTTTCTAACCTTCGTTCCTCCAGAGCCCCGGCTGACCTAATTAAATTACCGAGGTGGTTGAAAGTGAAGGAGTCGCTGCTCAAAGACTTTTCACACGCCAGGAGTAAACACCAGCTGCAGCTATCTGTGTGTGTGTGTGTGTGTGTGTGTGGGGATGTACATGTCATCGTAAGGTTTATACTTAAACACACTAAAGACCTCACTGGGAGTTATAGGGGCTCCGTAGCTCATGTGTGTGTGTCTCAGGGGTGCCTTTCAGCCTCCGCAGAGGGGTACACGTGTGTAGGTGTATCCATTTGTGGACTGTTGAGGCTCATTTAATCACACACGAGCGCGCACACACACAGACACACACACACACACACACACACACACACACACACACACACACATACGGAGAACATGTCAAGGGTCCGCGGTGCTCTATCACCACACACCTCCGCTAGACCACCTTAATGGGACCAATCCAGACCGCCGCAAATCATCCGGAGTACATGCTGAAAACGGGAGGGAAGCGCGGGGGGAAACGGAGAGGGGGGGGTGTGGAGGTGAGGGGGGAAAGAGACATGGGAGCGCGAAGAAATACTGGTGGGAGACGTTTTAGGAGTGCAGACAGAAACGAGAAAAAAGATGGTGCGTCTGTATTTTGAATTCCTAAAGGAAGGAAGTCCAAAATCTGAGAGGGGTTTGAGTCGAAGGGGGCAACAATTCAAAACAATGAGGAGGAGCGTGGAACCCACACCACGGAGAAGTGTCCCCCGAGGACCCTGGACATGCTAAACATCGTTACTTTTAAATCAAAACATCTCATTTTCTTCCGTTCTGCTAACAGAAAACACTGATGACCTTGGTGCACCTTGTTACATAGTTAGTTTAGTTTAGGCCAAAGCACTTAAAAAAGTTGGCTTCTTTAATGAATTGCAGAAAAAAAAGATGTCAGTTTGGATTCAGATCATGTACGCTGAGTTTTTGAGTTCAAATATTTAGATTCGATAGCTTCAAAATATTGCTAATCTTTATTTACAAGCGCTTTCACTTTGATTTGAAAAAGCTAAATCGAGTTGTACGTCCATCTTTTTCCAGGCAACTCCACTCGGTAACCTCTCATGCCGTCACTTCGTTTCCTTCATTGACTCTGAAAGGCCCGGCGGATGGCGCCACCTGTCCCACCAGTGCGACCAACAAAATAACAACCCCGAATGTTCACACTCAATGTGTCTGCGGTTTGCAGGAAGGTGAAATGCCAAATCTTTTAATGTTTGAGTGTCTTTTTCCTGCTGGAAATATCTCTGCGGCTTTACGGTTGCTGGTTAGTCGACACGTTGGGGTTTCACACAGAAACATAAAACACCGCCAGCGCTAACTGAAACTGCTGAAAACGGTGCCTTTCTTTATGGGTTGAGAAAATCTGACTAAATAAATGGTTCTATAACTTGTTAGATCGGGTCCCAGTGAGATTTCACCGAGACATGCGTAAAAAAAAAAGAAAAAGAAATATATGTAACGAGGTATAAAGAACATCTGGGAAAGAAAGAAATGTGGTAAAGCACTTAGTTGAAAGAAAAAAAGTATGTCCCTAAAATACCTCAAGGGTAACAAATAATGGAACATGCAGTTATTATTTTTCAGTCACATTTTTCTTGGTTAATAATTGCGCGGAGATGTTTTCCATTATAGCGATTTTGTTCTGCCGAAGTGCTTCAAAAGCGAAAGGAAATCTGGGAAAGTCTGCAGACGAGCGAGATGACGTGTGGCTGGCTGGAGAGAGAGAGAGAGAGAGGGGGGGGCGGAGAAAGAAAGACGGCGATGGAGAAAGGTATAGAGGTGTGTGTGTGTGGGGGGGTGCTCAGTCAGACACAAGAGACCGAACGTGGTGCAGTTTTCTTGAACTCGCGTCGAGCGAATGTTCGGCGGAGTCAAAAGAAGCCGCGAACAAAAAGTTCTGAGCTGCAGATGCAGGAGCAGAAACATGAAAAAAAAAAAAAAGAAGAAATATCAGGAACAAGGATGCAAATGAGAAAGAGATGAGGAAGAAGAATAGAGGGTGATGTTTGCTTGAGAAAAGTTTCTGTTGACCTGGATACGGCTGCGTTGTCGGGGTTTGTTCAAAGGAAGGCGCGCCGCGCCGCCTCTCTCCACAGTTGGTAGTTAGTTCTAGTTTCTCTTCGGGATGCAGCCGCAAGTTTCAGCTTAATGCGACACGCTCGTCTGCTGCATTGTATCCTATGGACGGTATTGAACGCAGCGGGAGCGTCGCAACAAGGGAGATGAAGGGTGTGCGTTGATGGGACAGACAAACACATTGTGTTGCCTCTGTGTGAGTGTGTGTGTGTGTGTGTGTGTACGTGCGCTTTCCAAATGCCACGGCATCCAGCGCGCCGCCATCCCGTGTCTCGCTGCTTATCCCGGGCGTGATGTGTACTGGATGTGACACCGACGCCGCAGCCGTTCTGGACCGCCTCCGGACAAGACGATGAGAAACTGTGCGATGACAAGGGCGCCATCACCTTCAAACTCCCATGATGCCAACTAACTATTCTGCATCCCTACCTGCTCACCGCCACTGCTCTCTCTCCTCTCCCATCCCTCGCTCTTTCTCCCGGGCGCAGCCCCCCCCCCCCATCTCTCACCATATGGAAACCATTACAGCCATTGTCGTTTCTCACCGCCAGCATTCCTGGGGGCTTTACAGCGTTCACTGACTTTACATCAACCTTGCGCTCCCTCTCTCCTTGTTCACACTGCTCCTCGCCGTCGGTTCATCTCCCGATCTCGACCCGCCTCTCTGCTGCTTTTGAACCCAGTAGATGTTTAGAAACTCTAAATCTGGAGTCTGTTAAGTGATTTTTTTTTTTGTCTTTAAAACAAATCCCGGGCTGTTTTAATGCCCTTCACTCCTCATAGGCCTCCTGTTGATTCATTTGGAGATGGGAGGATTTCAACACTTGTGTCAAACATTATTTTCAGATGAGTTTTAACACAAAAAAAACCATTTTTAAATTAGAAAAGAGATGTTTCCGTGGATGGTTACCTGGCAGCTGTTGTAAATTGGACATCTTCAGGATTTACGAGCTTCTGTGCGTCAGGTTGTAAACACAACTGGTAAAACTGTTTAAAGCGTTAAAATGACACATTTGTGCTCGCTGAGCATAACAGCTCCGTTGCACATTATGAAGCCAAAAAGTTTCTTATTCGTAACCATAAAAGATCGGTTTAGGTAAATTGAAAAAAAAACAGACTTATGCTGCTGGAAACTTAGCAAGCTTGAAAAACCTACCTGTTCACACCAGCTGACGTCGGTATTTTCTCCCTTTAACCTTCACAATGTGGATATATTTGCCTATTATTGATAAAAAAAAACATTAATATGCTGTGTGAAACAAATTACTTAGTTGTTTACAATCTCATTCATTGTTGTGCATGAAAACTAGCATTAGCATGAAATTAGCATCTTTTCACCAAAACTCGATTTTCCTCATTCCTTGTGTGTTTGTATCATTTTCCTGACGTCCAGATTGACTGGATTTGGTAGCTTTACAAACGGCAGCTTCTTCACTAGAATTCTAAATGAAGGTGGACTGAGAAGAGTTTGTTCGTACTGTCCGACCCACTGTTGAGGTGGAGGAGTGGAAGAGAACAAGCGTGCCCTGCAATGTAGAAGAAAGTTTAAGAGGAGGAAAAAACACATTTCTATTGATATCCGCTACACCAGCAGGAGCAAAAGTTTTTGAATGGTAACCTTAACTTCTCCTCTCCCGCTCCTCTCCGAACCCACACCCGCTCCACCGTTCCATCCATAATGGAGATGTTCAGAGGTATCTGGGCCATGCTTTCTAGAGAGATTCAAACTCTCATCAATTTACATTATAGCTCCCCCCCCCCTCCCCCACCGCCCTCCCCTGTCTGCCTCTTTCTGCTACAAATGTGTTTCCATCTCTCTCCAGCTCTGTACACACAGTCAAAGACCACTTTCTGCAGCTCTTCTCCAGGGTATATGGTTCTTTAATGAAGACAGTAATAATGATTATGGATATTTTAAAACCATCTGTCTCCCCTGCGTGCTGATGGAAGCCGGAGTTGGCGCGTCTGCACGCGGAAGGTCCTGTAAGACGTTCAAATAACTCAATCTAAATCATTGATTATTACTTCTTACAGCAGTTTAAGATGACAAATAATGTGCCAAAGGTATGGGGATTGGATAATTTGCCTTTCTTGAGACGCGGCGGCGAGAAAAACCAGGGGATTTACATCCGGATTGACGAACGACTAATGCATGCATACGTGAAAACCTGCAAATATATTAATTCAGTAATGTTTCACAGCGTGACCCCACACGCCGCCGCAGCTGCACGTGATAATAGCATTTTTTTTTTTTTTTTTTTTTTTTTTTTGAAGCAAGGCCTCGAGTTCAAGCTGCAAGGAAAGACGGGGGGGGGGGGGCTTCAAGCGGCTTGTACGCGCACTGAAAAGCCTCTTTCAGTAACACGGCCGATCAAAGATGAGGTCAAGATAAAAGAGCACAACATGAGTAAAAATTCAAAGCTCCCGATCCTCTCATTGTAAAAAAAAAAAAAAAAAAAAAAAACCATCAGACAGAGTCGGCGGGAAAAAAAAGACGGAGGTGAGACTGGCGGGGGGGGGAGCACAGCAGGTCAGTTTGACGGAGCCGCCGTTTCTGCCAACGCCGCGTCGAAGACAGATTGCACCGTCATGTTTTATATACTCCCGAGCATGTGTTTCGCATTAGATGCTGTTGGTGTTTCTGCAGCATGTATATAGGGGGCACTGATTGCTCCAGCAGAGCGGTGGAAAGCGATAGCTCCCTTCTCCGCGTTGGTGCGTGGCGAAGAAAGAAAAAAAAAAAAAAAAAAATCACAGCAAGTGATTTAATCCAGCGCCCGGGCTTGAAATAATATTTTCCTTCAAGTAGGTAAAACAGTCTGTCAGTGGAGTGAGATAATTTTACATTTCCAAATCTTTTGAATCATTTTATTCATACCCGAGGAGTCATTTTCTTCTTTCGAGACTTTCCCACTTGTTTGATGGGGGGGGGGGATTCGTTTAAAAGCACGTTGGAAGGAAATTAATAAGAACTGGCTGAAAGTTTCTGACTGGATTGAGGTTTTTTTAGAGGGTCCGTGCGGGCTCCGGTGACACGTTCAGAAATGGAGGTTTTCCGGCCGGCCCGCATGTGTTTGCTCATTGTGGCGTTCTTTGGAAAGCACCTCTCAGCCAAATGGGACCCGGCGGATTTGCTTCAGACAGCTACTAGATGGCCTGCAGGTGTCGGCGCTCGGCGGGGCCCATCCTCCTGCGGCGTGCGCGTACTCCTCTCCGTGGCCGATTGGTTCTTGCCGCTCATGTAGCGTACACGCGCCCCCCCCCCCCCCCCCCCCCCCCGCCGTGCATCTGACGGCCTGTGTACATTAAAGGGAGGGTGGAGGCGGCGGGATATGATCAGAGCCTTTCTGTGTGTGTGTGTATATGTGTGCGTGTGTGATTACACTGTGTATACCGTGAGATTAGTGCGGACAGCTTTATGCGTGAGGCCCGCCATAAATCTCCCCCCGCCGCAGAACCGAACACCGCCGCCGTTTATTATCCTCTAATAGATCGGTCCTCCGCTGTCTTCCCGCTCGCACCGGGCTGCAGTTAGCTCAAGGACAAATCCCCTCCCCTCTCCGAGGACGGAGAAGGTCAAAGTTGAGGAGAGTTTCAAGTAAATCCTCCACGCTGATTTCATTTTTAGTTTATTTTGTACTCGCTGCCAAGTCCACCGTCCTTCCTCCCTTCATTTTTCTTCCCCTTTTGTTTGTGCCTGACATTATTCCCCCCACTCTCTCTCTCCCTCTCTTTCTCCTGATGTGTTTGGATTCAGTGCTTCATCACGTCGAATATGGTATGGTTTCAAAGTTTTCTCTCAGCGACTCGCCCCCCCCCCCTCCTCCCTCGCTGCTCCTCTTTATATTCTCATGTTCGCACAGACGTACATTTGCACCCACCCCTTGTCTCGCTTGTCTCCCCGCTCTCCCGCCTCCGCCCGCTGCACCTGTGTGCCCGGCTTTGGTCTGGACATGGCTCGGGTTGCCACTGTGGAATCTGGGAAATGTCGGGGCTGTCCGACACGCCGCCCCGGAGCAGGTACGGCGGCGAACGCAGGAGGAGTGGAGCCGGCGACGCTCCCGCTGACAGAGAGAGAATAATGAAAGAAAAAATAGTTTGAATGTCGGTTGATGGGGAACTGAAGCTGTTTTTGTGCGGCTCTGGGAAGAGTGGCGTGGGGACGGAGGATGGAGGGAGGGAGGCGGGAGGTGTGAGAGGTCCGGGGGGAGGTCAGGCAGACTGACACTTGAGTCTTCGGGGGTCGCGGCGGGGCGACGCTTGGGTTGAGAAAATGATGTTTCTCCTCTCATAAAAGAGAAGAAAAGACATGGGGGGGGGAACTCTCTCTCCCTCCCCCCTCCCTCCCCCCTCCGTCTCCTCTTCCTCCCCTCCCCACCAGTGTCACCTCTGGCCCCCTTCAACCCTTCCACGCCATGTTTCAAAGTGTGGCCACATGAATGGCCCTATTGTTAACGGCTGAGAAAAAGAGATGGCTGCAGAGGGAGGGGGGGAGAGAGAGAGAGCGAGCGAGAGAGTGGACAGCCAGCAGAGAGAGATGAGAGAGTGAGAGTGAGCGAGGATTAGACGAAAAAACACGTAGAGACACTCAGAGATGTGACGAGAGAGCGTCTCTCTGGGAGCCAATTGTGGCCAGAGAAAAAGGAGAGTAAAGGGAAACCGTGATGCCGCTCCGAGCTGCGGCTGAACGGCGATGATTTATTCAGATGTGGTCACAGATGAACTCCATAAAGTTGTTTATAAGTTCACCTCACTTCACTTTTTTTTTCTCGGCGGTCCCGTCCGCACCGCTCCGCCGGGAGGGGAGGCTTTTCACAGCCGCATCCCGGAGATTGACGAGGGCTCGCAAAGCGAGCCGGACCAGACTTGAAGGCGGATTTAATGCATCCAGTTAGGGTGTGTAAGCGATCCTGAGTTACTGCGGTGTGTCTGAAAGCAGCCGGGAGTTTGTTGACACTGAAGACCTCGTGCAAAAAAAAAAAAAAAAAGGAGGAGGAAAGTGTGAATTCAGAGATAAATACAGAAACGCTTTCTGGAGCTGTGCGGCACGATTAGATTGGGACAAGGTCTCCCCGTTTACCGTGCGCACTATCGCCGTCTCACACACACCTCGGGTTAACCTGGGTTAACTCAGCAAATCTGACACTCTGAACATGGAGCCTATCAGAAAATTGAGTTCCGTTGCGAGATCGGTGCTGGAATTCACTCCCGATCTGGCTTTTTATTTGCTTCCTCGCTCCTCCGTTGGATCTGATGATCTCTCCATCTCTGTGTGTGATGTTTTGCTTTTGTCTCCGTCTTCTCTTTTCTGCTTGTTCACCACATTTCTTTGTTGCTGCCACATACCTTGCCTAATTTTTTCTACCCCCCTCTCTCTCTCTCACTTCACCGATTCCTCTGTTTTTTTCTCCTTCTTTTCAAACACTGCACCTGCCCAGTGGCATTTTACCTCTCATACCATCCCCTCTCTCTCTCTCTCTCTCTCTCTCTCTCTCTCTCTCTCTCTCTCTTTTCTGTGCATGTATTTGTGTGTGTGTGTGTTTCCTCGCCGTTCTGCATTGCAGCTCGGCTGACTCAAGGTACCATCAGATACCACTCACAAAATGCGTCATGCAGGAAGCGAAAGGTGCTTGTTTTTGTAAAAAAAGTGTGTATCGGTGTATGTGTGTGTGTGTGTGTGTGTGTGTGTGACATTGGGCTTCAGCATTCCTGTTTAGGGAAAAGTAAACCTGTGTGTTTGGATGTGGGTGGATGTGCTCGGGCAAACCTTTTGTGTTTAGCAGAAGGGCATTTGTATGGGCCTGTGTGAGTGTGCTGAATAGATTTTGTCTGTTTAGGCTCTGCTGCAGAGCCCCCAGGAGCCACCGGCGTGTTTACAGTTCGTACTCTATAAATGGTGCGAGTGCTCGCCAGTCTGAAGCCGCCAGGAAGGTGAAATATGTGTGTGTACGTGTTGAGTGAAGCTGAGTGCCTGCCTCTCCACTCTAAGTATTGCCTGATAACCCCGAGTGACCTGGGTAATGAGAAGTGGAACAGTGGCTTCCCAGCAGGCCTCTGGGCCTGCCTGGGCCCGGGCTCCTGCGCCGTTCGGGCTGCGCTCTCTCTCAAGTTCCCCCTTCAGTGCTCGCCGCCGGCCAAACGTGGCCAACAGATAACGCTCACATCTCAATTTATAGCAGGTGTGAGGCTGTTAGCGCCGAGAGCTAAGATGTAGCCTGCCGGTCTGCGGGGCAGAGGAGGAAGTGGTCCGAGAGTCGAGTTCAACAAAAACAACTCTCCCTCCCGCCGGAGCTGGAGGTTTTCTCCTCGGGGGAACTTCAATAGCGCGGTATTGAAATTCCACGAGGCAAATATCAGCCGCCGGAACTTTACAGAAAGTTTTATCTTATCTGTAACGTCTGCGTGAGGCCATGGGCCTTATCAAAGTCCACATAGGGGAGGCTGGTGTCATGTGATGTTGGTGGTTTTGATCACCGGCGCTTCGTGTCTACGTGCCTTTCTGTCCAAGACAGAAACCAAAAGGTGGCTCTGATGGAAGGCGTGTGACTGTGGGAACGAGTGAGTCCGACGACCAAGCTGAATGTACACACAAATAGTCATAGTTTGGCATGCTGCCACACAAGTGAGTTATATGCAACATATAACCTGCAACATTTGGTAATAATTCAGTCAACGCTGTTGGTGGAGTCTGGAGTTTTGGCTCCTTCTACATGATGTTCCTTCTGTCATTGAATGTGTCATTACTAGGCATCGAGGACAGTAGATCTCAAAGGCAAAGACAACAAAGTTTTCAAGTTTTTGTTGCTTTTTTGGTAGTCTTTTTCCATAGCAGTGGTCTTTTTGAAAACTGCTCCCAAGGTGGAACTTTTTGGAAATGCCTCATGTTTTTAGCATTTCTGCCGTTTTTTTGTGTAAACAGACATTGTTTTCAAACCGTTGTCTTGTCAGCGCGAAGCTTTTCAGAAACTGAAAAATGCATTTTGACTTGAAGCTCTGTCCTGCGAGCAGAACCTGAACGTTAATCAGTCAGCTCAGACTTAACATACTTCCATCTTTGTTAGCGTGTTTGATCGCCCTGCGTGAGCGCAGCCTCGGAGGGACAGCTGCCGACATGTTGCACCAAGGTCAGCGGAAAAGTTGTTCTTGGACTTGACAGGTATGACAAGAACGAAAAACTCTGCGCCAAATAATTCATGTGTGGACCAGAGAGCGAGAGATTCGTCCAGGTTTTTTCTTTCTCGTGTGCTTAACAACAGAACCAGAACACCTCATGTCATTTCAGTTAGAGGAACACACACACACACACACACACACACACACACACACACACACACACACGCTGAAACAATGTGAGAAAGTTTGCATTATTTTTAAGGATACTTTTAACTGATTCTGCTCCTTTCTTGACACAACCTGCGTCTTTTAAAAGCAGTGTGTCGTCTGGGAGTATAACAAGTCATCAAGGTTGTCTGAGCTGCGCCGTGGCGGTGGAACCGTGAATGCGTGGGAGGTCTAATAAAGACTCCGTTGAGTCTTATTGTGGTAGAGGATGCGGTTTCTTTTTTCAGGTTAGCATGCACCAGATATTTAGCGTCACTGTATCTGTAGGATCTGAGGCTTTACTTATAAATGAGGGCTTTAAAATTCTGTCTTTAACGAGCTCAAAATTGTATGAATGAGCTGTGTGAATTCACTGAAGCGCCTGCTTGATCTGTACAGCTAAAACAAATGAGGAAACATTATCACCAAAAATGACATTGGCTTATTTTCAGTATTACCTCATATTGTTACTCATTAATTGGCATTATCTTTGGTTGGCTTCCAAAGCGGGGCATAAAGGAAAAGCTATAATCACAACTCATTTGAGCCAGCGAAGGGTAAGCTGTCTTTCTTTCTTTTTTTTTTTAATTAATTGAACAAATGGAAGTGTCACTTGTTGCTTATGTGACAGTTACAGGATTTATTTTGCCTTTTTTTTTTTTTGACAGTACCATTATGTAACATGCCTCATTGTCTTTGTGTGCTTTGTGATCCTGTATTGTTTATTTTTAATGCTCAAATGGTTGTCTGACGGCAGAACAGAGAGAATAATTAAGCAGGTTTTAGCGATGCACTCCCGAGAGTTTATGTGGATTTGTTGGAAGTGGAGACGGCATCTGAGTCAGAGGTAGCAGAGAATCAGCTCCTTAACATTGCAGGCATTTGCTTCTTCCTCCCACCTCCACATCAAAGTGTCACTTAAGATTCAGCCAGAATGCTAACAGTCGGGGAAAAATAAATCCAGCAGATCTCCCTCCTCCGTTCAAACTTTTACCACGATAAACACTTCCCCTCGTCCTGTCAGCGGTGACATTTATTTTAACCTGAGATAAAGGCACGACGTGTGCGCGGCCTCTATTTTTTTCCCCGCTGTTAGCCAAGCACGCTAGCGCGGCGCGCTAAAGTCATCCCGGGCCTCGGGAGCTAAGTTGATAACTCATAGTATTTGGCCTTATCAGCGAGAGATGGCTGTGCGCTGTGAGCGAGGCGGGATGACGGCGTCTGACTCATTTGTCGAGTTTATGCCCCCCTCGACTGCTGTGTTTCACCTCCCCTGCGCGGCGAAGGTCTCCGCGCTGCCGCCGCCGCCGCCGTGTTCCTCCGTGTGGGCAGAATTAATTTCAATTTTTCTCGTGGAATAAATTTCCCAGCGTTTACCCGAGGAAGACCCGTTTAACCGCGCCGTGGCCGAAGGAAGGAACATCAAAGTAACGTCATAGTAAGAGGCCGTGCCCGAGCACGCTTTGGTGAGACGTACTCATCCAGTTGGATTAGAATCGCTTCGGGTTCCCTGCAGATGACAGGTGTCAGATTGTCTACGAGGCCGTAAACAAACTCGTTCTTCATACCAGCGATGGACCCACATCAAGACAGCTAATTAGCAAACTAATTAACTGTACATACCTGAGATTTGGCACCGGCAGCTTTGTTTTGCTGATCCGCTGCGATAGTGTTGCGCCCGTTTCTTCCTCCACGGACATGCCTCAGCTCTCACTTCCAAATATACGAGCTGGAGATAAAACAAGGAAAGAAAGAAGAAGGAAAAAAAAAAAAAAAAGGAAAATGAGCTCAGTGAGAAAAAGCGAATTGAGAAGAAGAAAAAAAAAACAAAGTTGCAGATGCTTTTCGGCTGGCTTGATGTTAACAGAATTTGAGCTTCGCTTCATCTGCGTGCATTCATATACATAAAGCTGGGGAAAGTTGTTTACTGTATGTCCACAACCACTGCTACACAAACATTCAGGCAAATTGCATCAGAACCAGAAGTTTAGAAAGGATGGAAAAAGACTGTTTGGACCTTCTTTTGGAAATAGTTGCTTAAAAGAATATCCGAGATTTTTGTTTCCTGAGACAATATACCGTCATGCTCTTGAATGAAAGTGCAGAGGAATGAGTGAAATACTCACACAGTGTGAGTCCCTCTTTGTCCTCTGAGGTACAGCGTACACCGAGGGGCTTTTCAGAGGGAGGCACGAGAAGTTCAGCGACTGGAAGTGATAAAATGTGACATTCGCTGCAAAATGAGATCACAGAGTTTCCTAAATGTGTGCTACTCGGCCCAAGAGATCACGCAACGATAGAGTCGTTTTGGGGGGAATTTATACTGTTTCTCCCATTTTGCCAGAGTCAGAAACTCATAAATTACTCAGAACAGACCTTCACATGTGCCTGGTTCACTCTGGAGTTACCTAAACAGCTATAACTTGGCTCATTTATGGGGATTAAATAGCATAATCACGACCCCGATAGTCATCCAGGAATTAAACCGGAGAGGGTTTTCTTTCCAGACTTTGTCAGATAGGAAGCCAAGAGACTTAAACTTGAAAAAAAAAAAACTTGTCTACACTGATGTACTCCATTGGATTAGTTATTGGACCTCAAGGAATCTTTACGAAGCCGATACACATCTGTTCCTCAGCTGTGAAAAGTCCATGCATGATGTGCTGCAGTATCAGTGGAAGAGTGGGTGTTTGGTCAGAAAACAGGATAAATATTTAAGTTGCCATTGGATTCTGTTTTCATGAGGCTTTTTTTTTTTTTTTTTTTTTTTTTTTCATCCTGCTTCCTTATTTATTGAGGGTAGATTTACCTCGCTCGCCGCGGTTGAGTAGCCGCGGCTCGGCCTCGCCTCAGGTGGTATAGTGCGACGTCCTCCAGCTGCAGAGATTGGCATTTCAATCATCGCCCCGTCTCGTTGGTGCGCAGAAGTGCGCTGAACTCTGCTGCCGGCGGAGGGCGAGCAACTTTTCCACGGGTGTGAAGTGCCTGGAGCGCACTGAGGTGAAAGCCTGCAGTAAGTCAGTGTTGGACAAAGGAAACGTGAATCGAACCAACAACCACTCCAACTACTACGATTGTGAGAATTTGTTGTAATTTTAGCAGTTTTAGCCTTTTTTTTTGTCACAGTTTTACCTTTTTTAACTGGAGTGAGGCTAATGTGCCACATGTTTTAGACTCCTGCCCTAAAGGTAAAAAGCATGCGTGAGTTTCAACGTCTTTTCTGAGAATGAGCACTGACCACATCAAATATATGGTTTCGTCTTTTTGAAGCCGACCGGTCTCTGCTGCTCCTGCTCCCCTCCTTGTTTCTGCATATATTTCACGACTTCGTGTATGGAGTCTCGGAGGCGTAGTATTCTGATCACTCAAAAAACATCTCTGAATGTATTCCTCCGGGGTCTTTTAGAAGAGAAAACATCGCAGATTAATGTGTTTCTCTAATAACTGCAGCCTTCCTGGCTCCGACGGCGGTTATTTTCCCTGCGTGGATCATCAGCCGGTGGTTATGTTTTCCTACGTTTTCCCTCCACCACCTCGGGGAAGGTCAGCGGGGGATTGTGCGAGCGCGTGTGTTAAAACTTTATTTGTGCAGTTAACTGCACAGCAGTTCCTCTGTAAAGGCACCTGTTCCCAGTGACGGAGAGAATCTAAGAGGAGGAGAAGCGAGCGAGCTGAAGGACCCATCTGTTGCTCGTATAGGAGAAGGGACAGGTGGCGCCGAGCTGGTTCAGAAAGCCTTGAATTAATCATCCTTCCCTCTTTCTCGCCGTCTCCTGCAGGTTCAGGGACGACAAAGGCTACGTGCTGTACCCTCAGATCGGGGACCGGCTGGACCTCATCTGCCCCCCTCTGGACACCGTCCGGTCCACGCCGGAGTACGAGTTCTACAAGCTCTACCTCCTGTCGTCGCGGGAGCAGGCCGATCACTGCGAGGTGACGGAGACGTCCAACATCGTCCTCACCTGCGACGAGCCCACCCGCGAGCGCCGCTTCACCATCAAGTTCCAGGAGTTCTCGCCCAACCTGTGGGGCCACGAGTTCAAGAGCATGCACGACTACTACATCATCGGTGAGTGGAGGGAGATGGGGCCAATGTGTGTGTGTGTGTGTGTGTGTGTGTGTGTGTGGGCGTGTGCGTTGAGCCCTGTGGCAGTGTGTGGGTGGCGAAGGGAGGGGGGGTGGGGGTTGTTGTTATGATTGCGGGGCTGATTTTGTGATTGTGCCTGAGTGTGTTTGTTTATGTCAGTGATGATGATGCTGATTGGACGGGCGTGTTTAGAGTAATTAGGTTTGAGAATTGTGGGTGATCCTGTCCGCAGGCGGATAAACGACAGGACACACACTGTAAAAAGAAAAAAAAAAAAATCCCCCGATGTGGAGGGTACAGGATTTCTAGGGTGTTTCTTGCTCCTCAAAACCAAACCTTACAGGAGTAGGTGACTTTAATTAATTTCACCTTCACTTTCACCCCTGCTGGATTAACTAAACTCCACATGACGCCTCTGCTGTAAGCCGAGGAAAGAAAATTCGACTCTCGTTTCTCTTGATTTCCTGTCGCGGCCCTGGACTTTCCCCACATGTGTGTGATTGTGTGTTTGGAGAAATCTGGTTCCACTGGTGCCTCTCTGTGAGAGTGTGTCTGTCATCGGCGGGCCTTTGTCTTACCGGGCTGCTGTGCCGGCCCCGGGCCTGTTTATTGTTACTGCCAGGCTCACAGCGACCGCAGATGGCGAGGCTCCGCTCTGTTTTGGTTTATTCCAAAGGTTTGTTTGGAGTCGCTGGATTGCGCGAAGGCCCGGCGAGGTCGTGGAGGACGGGCGTTTCGTATCGGACGGAACGATCTCGCGCGCGAAGGTCGCCTCGACCCCGAAAACCTACGGGCCTGGGTTGCGTGTTTCTTTTAAACACACACCAGGAGCGGAAAGCACCGACGGTGCTTTACAGCCGGAACGGTGCACGTAAACACACACACAGGAGGAGCGCGCTGACGTGCATGTGTACCCACACGCCCACGAGTTTCCAATACAAACACAAGTTAAAAAAAATAAATAAATAAAAAAAGAGAAAGAAAGAAACACCTCAGGAGTGAGAGAGTGAAGCCGGATAGGCAGAGAAAAAAAGAGGGAGAGAGACCCTGTTTGATTCCCACAGCTCTCCTCCCACGCACCTGTGGGCTCGGCTCACTCAGGTGTGCAAGTGCTCTTTTCATTTCTTTTTTGTCTGCTGCTGGGAAGAAAAGAAAAGTAAAAAAAAAAAACAAAACAAAAAAAAACAAAACGACAGAACGGTGCAGAGCCAGGAGGAGGAAGAGAGAGCCGGGACAGAGACGGAGAGACAGAGCGAGAGAGCGGCGAAGAGACAAAGAGAATATAAGATCTCTGGAAGTCTGTGAAGTCCCTCATGCCCCTTTGTGTTCTATATTTGTTTGGCGGTTTCGGGCGTGCTCGTGTCTCTCCCCCCCCCCCCCCCCCCCCCCGCTATCAGTCCTCATACCCGGCGTGTTTTGTGAGGAGAGGTGAGGGACCGGGCAGATTTCTGCTGCTTCAGTATCAGCATACAGCTATTTGTCTCAGATTAGATATGAGCAGGTGAGATAGCACCGCGCACTAAGCCCCCTCTTACTGTATACACACTCTGTCTGTCTGCATGTGTGTGTGTGTTTTTGGATATGCGCTCTGGAATTCTGGTCTAATAAAGCAGAGAGGAAAATTAATGCAACCTGATACCTGCTGATACTGGATTTAGTGAGTGACAGATGTTTAACGGCGGAGCCCGAGCCGCCGCCGAAACGCTCACAAAAAACCTCAATCCGCACATGAAAAAGAGTCAAAAATTACATTTCATCTCTGATTTAGCCTTCCTGCTACAATCCGGTATGAGAGTTTACAGAATTAACACATTTATATTTTACACTTGTTCACAACAGTTTTTTTTTTTTTTTTGTGTATAAATAGCTTTAAATAAAATGCTGATTTATTTTATGTGATTCAAATGGAACTGTGCAATTGTTTGTATTACCCAGCATGCCCCTGCAGACATGTTAAAGATGCAGAAACAAGGGGAACGCACTCCTAACATGCTAAATATTTCTCAACAGAAATGGGTGAATTAACATAGTAAAACCATAATCTGTGAGATTATGTTGATTAGATGCATATTAGAATAACACTTGAGGGGAAAAAGATACTTTTAGTTGTTTAAACATGCATCTCGGTGCAATAAGTGATTATTGCTGGGGACAAATATGTGTAGATGGCACAGTTTTTTGTTCTCTATACATCTAAAATGAGGAGGGCAAGAAACAAAAGGCAAAAAGAAATGATCTTTATGCAACAAAAACTGTGAGAATCTGGTCGATCTAATGGTCCACCAGCAGCTTGTTCAGAGCTTACCGAGAAGAACACGTCACCAGCTTTCTGCAGTTTTAGTGAATAGTTCCACTTTGTCTTCTTTCAGCCCGGAGCTTTCTCCACAATGTCCAAATATCATCTTACACCGGTGAGCAAGTAGCGACTACGTGCCGAACGCACCCAGTGGAAGTGAAAAATGCTTCATCTCTGCGCAACAGGAAATTACAAAAATCTGCAGCGTTTTCCAAAGATTGTGAACAAATATCCGTATGTTTGACTGTCAGGGATTTGTTTTGTTTCTGCTTCACAGCCGACATTAAGATTCATCCAAACGCCCACATTAAGATTGATTCCAACTAAAGTGTTTTTTTTTTTCAACACATTTGAGGAAGAACAGACCTAAAAATATAAAAAACTCCAAATGCTTTTAGTAGTGATCATGCAGAGTCCAGGACTGGACGTCACTCTGTGGCTCTCCACGTCAACGTCCAGCTTTCCCCAGGACGCTCCCAGCGTCCGCGGCCTTCAAACACCGTCTTACAGGATGGAGCCGGTAGCGATTACACGTCAAACACACTCGCGCAGTTTATGCACTTGTCGTGCACAAAGCCAGAGTGGCAGGAAACTTCACTTTTTAATCTGCCCCAAACTCAAATTCTATAAAATTCAATACCCTCCGAGAACATTTCTCCAGACTAAAAAGCAGGAGTAAAGCCCTGTTTCCCAAAAGCTCTTCTTTATTTTTTTTTCTCTTTCTCTCTCTGCTCGCCTCTTTTCTGTGCTCCCACCTGACAACCAGGTGTCCAAAAACAGAAACACCTTTATCTCCGCGCGCAGCCCAGACTGATCGATTGACAGCTCCAGTCCGATCGATGGCGGCTGCAACACAAGGTCACACGCTCACGCCTACGCACGCACACACACACACACACACCGGGTTTAGTCACATTCGGCGAGGGAGCGAGACTGGGAGAGGCGAGGGGGACAGGGGAGCTGCCGGTCGGAGGCGGCGCCGGTCGATAGCATCCTCGGATTGCCGGCGTATCGCGAGCAGCGGGGAAGAATGGCCCCTCACCCCGGACTGGCTGCACGTAATGAGGCTGCCGGATAATTAACCGTTGTTTCCTGCCGCAGATAGCCCGACGCACGCGAGCGCGAGCTGTCCCCCGCAGGAAGGGCGCCGGTAAACGGACGGGCGGGAGATGTGCATGTGTGCAGAGGCGCCAGTGCATGGAGGAGCCGCGGGGAAATCTTGTTTTAATTAACCTATAGCCTAGTGTGATTTAATTTGCACGCCGCGGACAAAAAAAGTGTACGTACGGACGCCGGGACAGGAGAAGGAAGCGAGGTTGTGGAGGTTAATTCCAAAGTTGAGCCTGCAACAGATTACCTGTTATTAGCTCAAAGCCCACTGGGCGATCTGTTTGCTCCACAGGTTGCAGCAACGGCGAACAACAGATTCCTAAATTGCGCTTAAGCTCCGTGAGGTTTGATTTTCACATCGTGGTCGACATCGCCCATCAAAACGAAGGTTTCTGGTTCCACAGAGTCTCGTCTCGTCCGGTGAAAACTTTCTGCTGCCACTAATGCAGGACAGATGCCACTGTTTTGTAATCAGATTACTCAAATCCCATTAAATGTAATTCTTCACTTCCGCATCCTGGGGAGAGCAGAGACAGAGTGTAGAAATTGATTTGTTATAGTTAATGATTGATGTTTTCATTCATAACACGAGGTCAGAGTTTACGTAAACCCTCTCTCTCTCTCTCTCGTTCTCTCTCTCTCTCGCCCCCTTTCAGTTTCTGCTCGTCTCCCTCGCTATTCAAAACGTGTCCCACACACACACACACACACACACACACACACACACACACACACACACACACACACACACTCACACAGCCGTGCTCAGTGCATCACCCCAAAATGCAGATCAAGTCTTTCACTGCTTCTAATGAATGCTTTGAAATCAGGCGCCAGGGCCCGGTCGGACACACACACACACACACACACACACACACACACACACACACACACACACACACACACACACACACACACACAGAAGCACATGCGCAGTCGGAGGTGCGTTGGTATCAGATAAGGAGGCGTCTCTGTGAGGAGAACATTCGATCGGGTCGTTTTAAAGGGTCAGGGAAACAATCCAGATCCTCTCTGTCCCGATTCAGCAAAGGCTGTGTCTGATTTTTTTTTTTTTTTAATGGGCAAGAATTGGATTTGTTTTTGGAAGTTCTCTGATATTCAACAAAGAGAAATCAGAACGAGAAGAGGCCCTCTAGTTACCTTTTAATCATCCACACGCCTGACGCCGAACGGATTTCATCTGAAGACGCAGAACTTCATAGAAGGAGAACATGTGTTGTGGACGATCTGTGGAGAATCGACAGCAGACCTAGAAATCTGCACGTCGCTTTGACTTTGAAGGCTCCTGCTTTCGTGTGCGAGAGAGATCGAGTGAGGGTTTAAGTCAGCTTTTGGCTTCGCTGCAATCTCTTATTTTTACTTGAATTCTCTTATCCTCATTTATATAATGGTTTCAGTAACTTTGTTACTTGTATTATTGTACTGTCAATAAAGACATCCGCTGGTTTGTTTTCCTGCTACTATGAGGCAAACGCCGCTCATCTTATATTAAAAAAGTGGCTCAAACAACTTTACGAGCGCGTGACATGGCCAGCAGTCAAACCGATGTTTCCTTGAAATGGGAGATAAAAGTAGAAGAGTGGAAAAGACGCTGACGAGCGAGAAGAACAGGAAACAGTCGAGGAACCACAAAAAAAAGAAAAAAGTTTGAATATACAGTACATGTTGGGAGATGAGAGGATCAAAGTGGGCGAGGAGGAGGGGGGAGGCGTGAGTTAGATGGGAGATGACGGCCGACGGGCAGGTCTGCCGGTGTGTGCGCGGCGTGACGCGGATGGGATGTGAGTGTGTGCTGATAGGCGGCCGCGCCTAAACAACGCGGTCACTTCCAATCACCTCCGCTGTCGGCACGCCGGCGGGACGCGCACGGGGCCTTCACTCGCACTCGACATACGCACGACCTCGTACGTGTGTGTGTGAACCCTTTTCTGTCACACAAACACACACACACACGAACACACACGTCAGTAATCTTTCCTTGATGCTCGCACTAACATATGCATCCTCACATCGCCATGCACATGGGCTTACTCGTAAATATATGCACTCACACACACACGGGCGCACAAGTGGGGCCTGTGGTTGTGAGTGTGCACAAAAATAGCACACACACACACACACACACACTCCACACACACACTCGGCCTGAAAAGACACAGAAACATATGCAGACGTACACACTGGGTTTGGTGAGCGGGTCAGTCGCCGTGGGACTGCAGAGTTGTTGTTGTTGTCGCATACTGAGACAGATGGCGGCGTGCGGACATTCGTGTGTGTGTGTGCACGCGTACGTGCACGCGTGTACATGTGGGGCAGATACAGGTATGCTGCCGTGCGTTTGTGTGTGTGTGTGTGTCACCCAGCAGGTGATACGATGTATAGAAGTGAAGGCATTTTTCCTATGTTTGGTGTGTTTACGGAGCCGGGGCCCCTCGGGGGGGTGGGGTTTGGTGGGGGGGCTTGCAGAAGAGACAGTCCGCCGCTCGCTGTCATACAATGGCAGAGATAAACAACTCCACCCCTCTAATATGAATAATAGAACAGCTGAGTGGAGCCTGCAGAACCAGAAAAACGTGCGCTCGTGCATGATGTTTGCATGTGTTTTTTGTTTTTGGGGCAACTTTAGGATGTTTTGAGAGGCGGCAGCAGCAGCAGCAGCACACGTGTGTGTGTGTGTGTGTGTGTGTTTGTGTTTGTGTGGGACTTGATTTGCATGGCGCGATACGTCACTCCTCGCTGCACCTTTATTTCCTCCGTCCTCACTTTCCCGTCTCTCTTGCCATTTCCGCCTGATTTAACGTGTTTTCATGTGTTTTCCTGGAGAAATTCGCAAAGTTTGGAAAGTTTGGGTTGTTTTCTGTGAGCAGCCGGCGACGGGGTGAGGCTGTGTGTGTGAGAGAGAGAGGGAGAGAGAGTGTGTGTGGTCTAATTGTCGGACAGTACGGGGCAGACGCGGTGCGTGCAGACAGCAATGTCAAAGTCTTTAATAATGCAGAGGTACGCTCTGGTTTATTTATCAGGGTTAAGCTGAAATAAATGACACAGAATCCAGATGGGGGGGTGGAAGTGAGAGGAGCGAGGGAAAGATGGAGAACGACGGAGTGGAGGCGGAGGCAGAAAACGCCGCACTGCAGCCTAAATGAGCTGCTCCTTCCTGCCGCCCGACGCTCCTCCGTGACGATTCCCCATGTGCAGACGTGCGTGGCTGAGCCAGAGCAACTTTGTTTGCGGTGAGAGGAGAGCACGAGAGAAAGGAAAAAAGACTGGAGAGTGAGAGGAAGAGGGGGGGGGGGGGGGGGGGGGGGCAGCTGGGTGGAAGAGAGGTGGGGAATCGAGGGACTGGGAGAAATCTATATCTGCTGAATTTTTGATCAAGTTTAAACCCTCTGATTTGAGCCCCCTGCCGGGTTCAGAGGCAACCACAAGGAGCACAGGGGAGAGGGGGGGGGAAGAGCTGCGGTGGAGGGGGGGGGGGGGGGGGAGAGGCAAGATGACCACAGCCAGGGCTTCAGGTGGGAGTTTTTCCCCCTCACGCTGAAAACTTACTGACAGGAACACGGCGCAGATAAAACACTCTACGTCTCTCCTTCACTGATGTCGTACCGCAGCTGGAGTCAGGAGGCTGTTTTATATGTTCTAAGGGTGTCAAACATGAGGCCCGTGGACCGAAACCGGCCTGCAAGAGGCCGCAATCCGGCCAAACCACCAAGCTGGTGATGCCGCCATGAAACTAGCCTCAAAAGCGTTCATTAAAATGAACATTTTCACCAAAAATACATTAAATGACAATAATCTCAATATAAAATTAATAATGTCATCACATATACGCAACACAACTACAATAAAAGCATCAAAGTTTAATTTTAACGATGATTATGATACAGTTTTACCAGTCCGATCCCCTCAAGATGAAACTGCGCTGAATGGAAGTAGTAGAATTCACACACCAGCTGCCCTCCCTGCAGCCGTGTTTGTCGTCCTCTGACATGGATGCGCTCCTGTCTCAGGTTGGAATGTGGAAAAAACCGTGAAAGCAGCCGAAATATGACGTCTTGTGTGTGATCAGAGCGTGCAGAGCTGGCGGTGACAGCGGTTCCCAGCCCGTGTCTGACAGCCGTGAGGGTTCGCAGGTTGCTGCTGATAACTTGGTTAAAGTATATCTGGCTGGTTGAGAATCGGATCCTCACCACATAAACGTTTGAGATGCAGTGCATGATTAAAATCTACCACACTTTTTTCTATTTTTTTTTTTTTTTTTATACCATGTTTTGGTGCGTGTGAGACATCACCAACTCAAAAATCCTGCAGACTTTCTCAGTTATTGGTCTCACTTCAGTAAGTGTGGGAGAGATTTTCAAGGTGGGAAATCTGATTATTCCTGCACCCCATGAACACACCACGAGATCCAGACCTGGAGGAACACCGTGTGGAGCTGCAGTTTTATCAGTTACTGCATGTTGTTGTTGTTGCTGTTTTATTTTTAGAGGGAAGCAGATATCCTCACACACAAGGTCATATTCAGGAATTTATTTAGAAACAAACATTCGATGTTTTGTTTGTAAATATCCACTGATTTTACCAAAATGTGTTTGTTTTTTTGCTTTTCCATTGATAAGACTTAAAAAATTGGTTTTTCATAAGAAAATATCCTTTTAATAAACACTTTAGATGTGAATTTCATAGATTTTAATTGAGATTTATTTGCATTTATGCAAAAATAAATATAGTGACTTGCACTAACTTGATTTAGGTGCACAGTGGAGTAGTGGTTAGCACTGAGGATGCAAGGAGGACATGGTTTGATGCTAAGCTGGCACCTGTTTATGTGGAGTTTGCAGTAAATGGAGGTACATGCAAGAACTAAATCACCAAACTTCTCGACCCAGGCGCCTCGCCGACCTCCCCACCTGTTTATTGTCCTCCATACAAATGAAATGTCGACACCTGTGGACAAAAACCCCGACCGACCACCCCGAATGCAGTCCTGCTGCACATTCTTCAACTTCAGCGGTGTTTACGCCCTCACATATGTTGTGGTATTGATGGTGTGGTGGTGGGGGGGGACGCGCCTCGAGTCCGCCTCGAGCCAGACCCCGACAACCCCGCTCCGCGGCGGACCTGAGACTGCTTCCCCAGCCCTGCAACACATTTTTCACACTCCACCAAACACATCGAATTCTCGGGGCGAAGCAGCCTCAGTTAAACTCTCATGTGTGAAAATAGCCTCAAATAAAGAGCACGAGTGGAAAATGGAATAGAATAGGCCAGCAGGGGTTTTTGTGCAACGGATCCAAATAATTTCCCCTCCAGAGATAAAGTTTATCTGCATCTCTCGGCGGAGAGGCGAAAGTGGACAGTTGAAAAGATAACTCTATTTAAATAGCGGCGGTCCACTCGAGTGTTTTAAATGATTATGGCTGATATCGCGCCCGAGGTGCTCGGTGTTTATTCCTATTGCGCGCGTCGGAATACTGCGGCGTTCGAGAAAAAAGGCCCGTAAACGGGCGCCATATGCTAACACCTATAGCGGCGGCAGGAGCGAGGCGGAGGCGTCGCTGGTGGAGATAATAGAGGAGAGCGACGGGAGTGAGCTGATGTGAAGCGACACCGGGAGAGAGCGAGGGACTTTTGGGCACGGAAATAAAAAAAAAAAAAAGAGAAAGAAGAGAGAGCGAGGGGAGAGAAAGAAGAGGGGGGAAAAAAAGGATGAAAAAAAGATGTGTGCTGAGTGTGAGTAAGAGAAAGTGACAGATCGCCTGGCCGATTTAGGTCAGCAATCAGAGCCGCGCTACTGTCTGCGAGTTTGTGTGTGTGTGTGTGTCAGTTTGTGTGTGTGTTGGTGTGCCATGTGGGCTACAGGCTTATGTGTGTGTGTGGTGTTTTTGCGTCTGTCTGCACGAGAAGGTGGAGGTGTTGGGGGGCGGAGGGGGGCTTGATTGCGTGAGTGAGTGTGAATATGTCTCTCCTGTTAAAGGTCAGACAAGAAGAATCCCTCCCTAATTGGATTGGGCCTGGTTAACATTGTATGATTCATTTAACCTTCCTACACTGTCTGTATGGCTCACACACACTCACACACACACACACAGATGCACAAAGTTTTTCTCCCCGTCGAGGCTTCGGCAAACAAAGGCGTCATTGTGCCGCAGCCTTCTGCCAAGGAACCTTGCGACGTGTTACCCGGCGATCAGGAATGAGGGGGGGGGGTTGGTTTCAAACAGGCGCACCTCTCAGCTGACCTCTGCCATCGGTGGAACGTATTACCCTCCTAATACAGCCTTGATTTAGTGTCCAGGTTCACGCAAACATGACCCCCCGATCAACATAATGAACGCGTTCACACAGATGTGTGACCCGACATAAGCACACGCTCTGTGTGTGTGTGTGTGTGTGTGTGTGTGTGTGTGTGTGTGTGTGTGTGTCTCACACACACTAACAAACTTAATTGCGAAAGTTTTCTCGATGAACCATCTGTCCGTTTTTGTTCCTCGTGCGGGCGTGGTTAACCTCCATGTTGGAAGGTGTTTGTTTAACCCGCAGAGTCGTAAGCGTCACTGAAAAATATGATCAGAATTAAACCAAGATTTCTTTAATTTCTTTTGGAAACCAGCTTTAAATGCATTATTGCCCATTATTGTATTATTGGGATCTGAGCTGAGAGAGGTTTACTATTATATATGATTAAAATATCCAGTTTACTATGATATACGGCGTTATGCCACATAAAAATGTCACTTTATGGCAGTAGTGGAGATTTATTCCGTGTGATTACAGCTCTTTGGATCTGAAAAGAAGATTTTTTTTTTAATTAGGATGTCCTCACTAATAAACACTAATGCCAAAACAGGGAAAGAAAGTGAGAATTAATTAAACACGTGTGCTGGTCAGCTTTTTTCCCGCTAAATCAACTAATTAATATTATTTCATTTCTGATGAAAAACAAGTCAATTATCCAAAAAACTGTGTTCCGGGAAGTGTGAAAAACACTTGACACCAAGAGAAGATACATTCCTTTATTTTTTTTAAAACTCAGAATGATGTGTGGAAAAAAAACCCAGAACTTTTTAGTTACTTCTTCTTTCCATTTTTAGCTTCAAAATTCTTCATAAAAGTCGAAGAGGATTTGAGAAACAAACAAGATGAGAGTAAAGTGAGTTCTTCCAGCTTCTAGTCCCTCCTCAGTCCAACAAGAACAAGAGAATAACGGCAGAAACATCAGGCTAAGATTCAACTTTCAGCTATAACTGACTGCAAACTGTTGCATCAAAAAGCTTTCATCAACATCGACCCGTTTTCACATTCAACCTTAAAAATTGATGAAATTCACACAAAATCCAGCAGATTCTTGTGTTTAGCTGCTGCTTTCAGGAAATACTTGACCTGCATCTTTTGACATCAACGTAAAATCCACCAGTGTCGAAGATCTGCTGAGCTCAGATTTACTTTTACTCAAACTGATTCTTTTACGTTAGATATTTGATCTTATTCACATTTATTTGGTGTTTTATACTTATACTTGAGTTTCCAGTGCATTCAACAATCACAGCATGACAAGAGCTACTTTTATGTCTTGTTTGGTTGCTGTGAAAACCAACCAAATTTGCAGAAGAATTAAAGAAAAACGTTGCATCTCAAAATGAAGCATCTTATGCATTTCTGTTGGCTTATCTTTGGCTTGACAGTTGGACCGATTAAGGAAAATAAACTCAAAGTGACTCGAATCCCGGAGAGCGGCGCTCGCCGCGTCTCCTCTCACGCCCCACACTCAGTGCACCGGCATGGGTTTGGTATCGGTCGCCTCGTCTAACTCGGAGAGCAAACCTATTAGCGTGTTTCCCCAAAACACTGAATTATTCCGGGGAGAGATCAGAGCCGCCGCTGTTGTTTTTCTTTTTTTTGAGGAAGTGGCGTGTCTATAAGGAACAGGCGTGATCTCGGGCATGTGCGGGGGCGGATTATGGCGTTTCTCGTGATTGGACCCAACAGCTGCCGGGTGGAAGAAGACGGGGAGGAAGAGGAGGAGGAGGGAAAGCGGTAAATTATAGAGGGAAGAAAGAGACGAGCTCGGATAATTTGAGCGCGCGGAGGGAGGCGGAGGGAGGGTCGGCCGCGGATGATGCGGATGATGAAGAAAAAGGGAGACGGTGTTGACACTCGGCGGAGCAAGAGGGCCCGCGGCTCAAAGACACAAGGACAAACAATCAGCCACAAATCCTTTTTAACCACCATTTAAGCAGCCCTAATTACCCACCAAAAAACACAAAGAACATCATTATCACTCACTGCTCGCGTGTGTGTGTGTGTGTGTGTGTGTGTGTGTGTGTGTGTGTGTGTGTGTGCGATTTCTTGTTTATTGGAAAGAGATTCATTATCGCTGTCGCTGTTTACTTGTTCTCGACTAATCGTCATCGTTATCCGAGGTTTTAGGTTCCGCTTCACAGACACAGCAAGCCGTTTCTGACCGTTTTTTTTAAGCTCTTCTCTAGACACACAACCTCCGCCTTCGGTGAAGGCGGAGGTTGTGTGTCTAGAGAAGAGGTGTCACTTTTTTCTGCGACTTCAAGGTCATTTGGAGGCAAAAACCAAGAAAAAGTATTTGATAATTGAAGTTTGAGGCGCCGGCGTTGTCGCCGAAACCCACGTGCGAAGCTGGAGGGACCGGCGGAGTCTAGAATGTCACAGACAGACGAGTAAGTGATACGGCGGAGGAGGAGGAGGAGGTTCAGACGACGACGACGACGACTTCTTCAAGTACTCCCTGTAGTTCTAATATTAATCCCCTGCGTTCCCTCCGGGGGTTGGGGGGGGGCTTATCGTCCATATTAGGCCCACACATCTGCTGCTGCAGCATGGGCTGATTATATATTGATGACGGGGGGGAGGGGGGGGGGGGGGGGGGGGGCGTGGTGGGAACGGGAAAGGAGATAATTGAATACCCTCATCTTGGAGGGGAGCGCTTTGGTCTCGTTCCTCCACTTCAGAAGATCTCAAGAGGGCGTTGGGGGGGGGGGGGGTTTAAGGTGCTTGTCTCCTGCTTTTTTTTTGTGTGTGTCGACATGTGTGTTTGTGCGTAATACCCTTTTGTCAGCCCGCCTATACCCCCCACCCCCCTCCCCCATACCCACCACTGCTAACCGCAGGTTTAATATATGCAATTAAGAAGCTAATTAGAGTAATTAATTCAGCCAGGGCCAAGGCCCAGCCTAGACCCCATTCACTGCTTTGGAACTGCCATAATCCTCCCCTCTCTCCCCACACACACACACACACACACACACACACTAATCACACAAAGAATAACACACACTCAGACACCGCCATGCCCTCATTATGAGCGAGGTCTTTGTCGGCCGTGTGTGTGCGGTGCCAGAGAAGTCGGGGGAGATGAAGAAAAGGGTGTAAATAAAGACAGAGAAAAAGTGAGGCAGTCAGTCCGGTATAATGAGTCAAAACAGTGAACTAATTCATCGGCACCTCCAGCCTCGCTCGGCTGCTCTCTTGGTGGCGCTGCGAGGGGGAGGGAAGAGGAAGAGGGCCCCTGTTGTGGCGGATCGGCGGTCTTACCTCATCTGGACCGGCGGTCAGGGAAGACTCGCTTTTTTTGGAGGATGCGTGTCTCCTTTATTGGTCCGACCTTTATTTATCCGGGGTCGCTCGTCACTTTTTTTCTTTTTTTTGAAGGTTTAAGAACTGTTTTTACAGCTGGTTGACCTTGCCAAGAAAGCACTATTGCCTTATTACGAACCCTTTTCAAATTATTGAAAGCTTTAATTACGTCTCTTTTGATTTTATTCCACAGTATAACAAGACAAACGGGGTAGTTTGTGAGTCTTCGGTGATTCATTCGCATGTCATAAACCTCTGATCGCTCGCTTCTGGCTCGGCGCCCCCCCCCCCCCTTCAGAAAGAAGAGCCTAAGTAATTCCAGGTTTGTTATTTTTGGAGCGCGATTAGGAAATGTGTGATGAATTGAAGATTAGAGGGAGCGGGACAGATTTACGGCGGTTGGAGTGCGGCGTTTTAAACGGATTACTGATAAAGTAATCGAAGAAGTTTTGGCGACGCAGGGAGAGGGGGGGGGAGAAAAAAAAGGTCGCTCAGCCTTCGAATACGACACAGAGCAACAAATTAGTCAGGGTTTATTTAGGGGTTTGTGTGTTATGTGAAATGCTAACGCGATTCCGCCGATTTCCCTGGGATCTTTGCTACCTTTATTCCTCGCCGAGCTGATATTTTTAGCCCCTCGTCGGAGACATTGACGCTGAAGTGCCCTCTTTCTGCTCCCCGAGTGTCGGGAGTACATCACACTTATGTCAATCTTTACACCATCAAATCAGTTCTTGTTATGTGAGGTTTTGTCAGTCAGTTTGAGAGTGGAAAATGTCTCCCATCTGCCATGTTTTTGGCACGCCACGGCTGCCTTTTTTTATTTTTTTTTTCCTAGAGAGAGAAATCCAGCCGTTTCTCTGAGAATGCTCAGAGGTAAGCGTAGTGGACTTGCGGTCCGGTGGGAGCCGGATGTGTGTGTGTGTGTGTGAGTAGCACGTTTGAAATATGAATTAGCCCGAGATGTCTTCATTTTAACACCAGAACCTCACGCTTGACCCTGTTAAAAGTTTCAGTCCGGCGGGGGAGCTCTCTTTCTCCGCCGCGCCTCGCTGTCTTGTTTTTCTGTTTCGGTTATTCTGCATGTCTGTCACTCCGCTCAGCGCTCCTGTTACTCTTTTGAGGAGCTCCCAGCTGCAAGTCCAAAGCAGCACTTCTTCTTTTTTTTTTTTCTGTTTATTCACCCAAACCTTCAACTAGAAAATAGCAGGTTCCCTCACAGGCTTCAAATCCGTCAATATATAATATGTAACAACTTAAAGATGGATAGAGCGTTGCAGACAACTATCCAGTCCACTATACCTGTATTCCATAACCGAACTGCACAAAACTTGCAAAAAATGTTTGTATTTTTCAAAAATGCAGACATAAATATTAGGAATTCACTGAGCTCAGTATTGTGTTTTGGGACCGATTCTGCTGGAAGTATTTTGTGACTGTTACATGATGTTGTGCGTCAGCAGCATCGCCTGCAGATATGCATAAGAGCGATGTCCGCGGTTTAGAGATTCATTAATATGAATGAGGATAACAAAAGTAAGGCTGCAAGACTGTTTTGTTCTCTCAAAATATCAAGAGAAGGGGCCAAAGATAGTTCCTCCAACACCAGCAACGTAATCACCATTTATTTATAACTGATTACAAAATGTTATTACATGATCTGTTCCTACATTATTCCTTTTTATCACACTTGAAACTAACTTCAAGGTAAAAGACATACTTTTTTGCCTCAGTATTGCCGCTTTTTTATGCTTTGGTTACCAACTTCCTTTTAAAGTATCGCTGACAGTTTGGTAAACATTTGTTTTCCTACTTTCAATATAAATAATAAATGGTTATGCATAATAGATGAAGAAAAATGGTTTCAATCCCGACGGGCTGCTGCTGTGTCCACCTGAGCAGTTCTGCAGGTTATGGAGTGGACAGTTCTCCAAACACCCCCTAGTGGCACACTGTGGTGTTACACATTCGTCAACATGATGCTATTTTACGTATTATTGAACAACATAATGAGATCTTTTGAGCTTCTGGTAGACACAGATCTTTATTGATTCCATAATGTGAAGGCTTGAGAGTCTTTTCTATTGAGTTTGACAGATTAATTAAAAATGCTTAACTGAGATAAACAGAATTAAGTCTGATTACTGAATTAAAAACAAAATATAGTTCAATAGCAGTGTTACGTCAGGCTGTTTTCTGGATTCAGCTGTTGGTCTTTACTTCATGGTGTTTTTCTGCTGTTTGTCCAGATGATGAATTCATCCTGTGACCTTTTATTTCTAGAGTCAGTCACATGCTTATCCACAAGATGAGTTAAACTCCCACAGTCCTTCCAGTTTGCTTTTCAAGTTATTTTTGAACACGCGAGGAGCCATAAAATCCGTCTTGACACGAAGGAATGCTCTGCTCAACCTTTTTTTTTTTTTTTTTTTTTTAATATAGTTAGAGTTGCGACACAGGTTTGTTTGACACACACTTTTTTTTTTTTTTATCTCCTGCAACAGAGCCAGCGTTGTGTAGTTTATGTTCGCAGCGTGGGAATGATCTTATCAGGGCTATCTGGGCCTGTTGAACCTGAAAACTTCAGGAGACAGACAGATATCTTTCAGCTGTCAGATGAAATAAACTCCTCATCACACAGAGAAGAATGCAAACAAACCGTGTGGACTGCGCAGAGGGGGGAACCTGGCGCTAATGAGCGACGGAGCGCAGGTTTTTCCAGTCCTGCGTAACGCCAGACGCCGGCGGATGATTTCACGAGAGCGGCAGATTAGACGCCGGGGGAGGGGGGGACGGAGACGCACGCAAACGAGATTAAACACACACACGTAAACACACTCAAACTGAAGACAGACCCACAACATTGGTGCACAGATACACCCACGATTGGGCGGTTGCACGTTTAAAAAAAAAAGACACTCGACAGAAAGGCGAACAGCTAAGCGCACACTTTTCCGCTTTAATCACCGAAGAGCTAAACAAACACAACTGTCATCAATTTCTTTGTCTCGCTGTTGCGCGCATCTCGGGATCCACACACATCTTCTCGTGCGCATGTACACATAAACACACACTATATATAATTGCCCCATGCCTTCTGCTTGTCCATCATCTTTCCCCCTCATATCTCACCCCTCGTCTTCCCTCGTTCCTCCGCTCCAGTCTTTCCCTCCAGCAGGCACAGATGTCAAGATGTATTATTTCGGCTGGCTGCCTCCCATGTTTTGTATATATATGTGTTGTGTGTGCGTGCGTGTGTATGAGTTTCTACTGCTTTTCCTCTTTTGGAGTCGAGGAAGAACGGAACTGCGCTGCCGCAGATTACTCGACTGTTTCAGAAAGTTTTTTCCAAGTTCAGTCGGAAAAAACCCCCACACAGTCTCACACAGTTGCACACCTTATTGTTCTGGTGTTACAGTCATGGTACAAGGACATTTAAGGCAAGCAAACACACACTCACACACACACACACACACACACACACGCTGCAGTATTGTATTGAATGTGTGTTGATCCATTAGAAAGACCTCCATGCTCGTCAGGGCTGTGTTATGGTCGAGTCTTGGCCGGAGCATTTAAACATTAAAACGGAGCCAGGTTTAAAGTGCTTCTGTGTGTGTGTGTGTGCGTGCGTGTGTGTGCACATATACACAGTCCCTACAGTGCATGACATAGCCGCTGGTTGAAAGAATGGCATGCAACAAGAGAGAAAGAGAAACTTCAGGGGGAAAAGAAAAGAGGAAAAAAGCGCCTTGTTTTCTTTGTCCCCAGTGTTTCTTTGCCGAGTAATGAATCGAGGCCCCTCAAACGGGTGGAGGCGGTGGCCCCTGAAATGGAAAGAAATAAAAAGATTCAAGAAACAGTAATGGCAGAAAGTAAGAGCAATAAAAGTAGAATAACGTAGCGATAGTCAAAATGTGCCGTCTTTATGAAGAAAAATGAGCTGCAGCCGAGGAACCAGAGCGGAGTCCATTAGTCAGTGTTGAGGAAGCTACTGCGGCTCCTCTCTCTGGAACTTCTCCGTACTTCTGCCCAAAGCCGTAGAGAAAGTAGCCCGAAACGCTCGCGCATGTCGCCCTGGTCGCCTGAGGGGTTAAAACGTCGATCATGAACCACACAGCCGCTCGTTTCCCATCTTCTCTCCACTGTTACTGTCTAATAAAGGCTCAAAGTGTCAGAATAATGTCAGTGATTTCCAAGCATTTCTCTCTTTGCACTGTGGTTTTTATTAAGCCAGCAATCTCATAAATGGCTCACTGGAGGAAAACGACTCTTGAATTTGTCCGGGACGCTCCAAAGTTTTTAGAAAGTGTTTAAATTTGTAGTTCAGTCCCTTTTTATTCCACTGTTCATGTGACTGTTTCTCATATAACCTAAAACTACCTGAAGATGAGTGCAGAATTTATGTAACTGTTAAAATGCTGTGTATGATGGAATTAAATTGATACTTGATCAGTAGGGGTCTGTTGGAGCCACTTAAAGTTACTTAAAGATGGATCAACTTTTTTTTTAATGACAGAAAATGAGAAAAATAACACAGAAGGAATCAAAACACAACAAATTTGACCTCTATATAAAGTTTCTTACTGATGTATTTTCAGAAACGTTCTGATACTGATACCTGTTTTTGGTTACTTTCCTTCACTTGAAGCCATTTGTGAAGTTTGAATGGAAAAGTCAATTGTAGGATCAATTCTTAGACGTGACTCTGACTGCCCTATATTCTTTCTACATTAACATATCTAAAAGATCCCGGAGAAACGAAATGAAATTTTTATAAAAAAAGAAATAAAAGTCACTATATTTCATTCCAAAAGTCAAAGAATGGAAAGAATGAATCTATTCACTACAAGTAATACCGCTACTCTGTTATTGGTTGTTAGACAGAAAAGGTACATAGTACGTTTTATACATAAATAACTTCATTCATAATAAAAAAAAATGATAACTTTGATACAAGCAAACATACAAAGAAAATACTTGAAAATATCTTTAGTTGCTTTAAACCTGCTGTTATTGCACACAGTAGTAATTACTGTACTCGATGGCTCCAACAAACAGTCCCGCTGCTTTAACTAACGCCCGGGTTTACGTGATGGCGTGCAGATAAATATATAAATGGAATTGGCCCTTAAGAAACTTGAAAGTCAGTTGAAAGCGGCGCCGTGTCATTCCGCTGAAGCGAGCCTGCCCACCCACAATCAAACCTTGTTTGATTCTGGTCTCTGCAGCGTATCTGCCACCAGATCAAGACCCGACGTTTTTCCAGTCGACTGCAAACCATTTTTTCCCCGGATCGGGACCGGGCCAACAGGCGAGCGCGGCCAGGCGCCCTAATGATGCTTAATGCAGATTAAACCTCTGTTGTGAAGCGTTTCAGCTCCATCTTGAATAAAGTTTTCCTTAATGGCAAATCCGATTGTTTGTAAAGGTCTTTCCTATAGGTGGGCCGGCCGTTCACGCTCTGTCACCATAGAAGGCGACGGCAATAATTACTTCTGCGCGTGTTGCGTGTCACAACAGAAAATGAGAGCTTCTTCCCCCCACTTTAAAAGTACGCATGTTTTACTAGATGGTGGACCTGGAAGCGGCGCTCAGGCTCATTAAAATGTTTGATTGCGTCGGTGTTTTTTGCGGCGCCGTCCTCCTCCCTGCGCGTCGTTCATCACGCTCGCGTGCAGACAAACACGGCGGCGGGGCGGCTTTTTGTCCCTTCCTGAGCTCTGGCGGAGTTCATTAAAAGCCTTAATTAGACTGACAGTTATGTGTAATTACAGTCTTTAAGATGTACAACTCCTCTGCAGGCCCGCTCCGTCACTGCCTCCCTTCAAAAGTCATTGTCTGAGGGGGGAAACTCGCTGGTGTTTGTGTGTATTTAGGAGCGGTAGCCTCCTCTAAGTTGGAAGTCTTTGACATTTGCCATTAATATCGTCCCGGAGAGGAGTGACATTTATGAGGGCCTGCTCTCTAACAGCTCCCAGCTTCCCGCGGATCTCGCCTCTCACACTTTCACCCTCTCTCTTCCATCCTTCTGCTTCCCTTCTTCTTAATTTAGAAACCCCTCCCCTCTCTCTCTCTCTCTCTCTCTCTCTCTCGTTCGCTCCTCGCCCGCCGCCATCTTCCCACTTTCTCTTCTCTCCTGCTGCATGTCACAGATCGCTGTCACATTCCTCCCTTCAGACCGTTGACCCACTTCCCTCTTTTCGCCATCGCTCCTCGCTCTCTTCCCCGTTCCACCAGACATTTGTCCTTCAGCGGAGGAGCCTCGCTCCTCTCTCCTCCTTTTCCGATCCCCCTCTCCTCCCAATTTCTTCTCTCCAAAACTCCGATAACCTACATTTTTGACTCAAAAAGCAAAAAATAGGCCCAGCGTTATTTGACCGCCTATTCCCCGGAGAGATTTGAGATAATCGACTAAATTACTTGTCTTGTAGTGTTTCAACATGATTCTGCTGTTTTTTTTTCTTCAAATTTTCTTTATATAAATCTATGATTTCCGTTATTAAAAACGATAATTGTCACATGAAGAGGACAGTGATGGCTGTAGAAGTCGCCTAATCAGTCTTGTTAAGTCCCCCCCCCCCCCCCCCCCCCCGTGGAAAGTTTCCGGCTTTGCCGACAGAAACTGTCTCAGGACTTGTTTTTGTAGTCGGAGGGATTTGCACCCTGTTGCAGGGCGGGAGCCGTGCGGCGAGGGGTCGCCTTCCTCGGCGTCTCGGGGGCTTGTCGGTGGCGAGGAGCCAACGCTGTAATCCTGCAATGACAAACAATGTCACAGCGAGGTCCGGCCTGAGAGGAAGCCCCCTCACGAAGAGAGGGGGGGCGCAAACACAGAGGCCATAATTGGAAGGAGAGGGGAGCAGAGCGATTGCGGCGATGCTTTATTTCCCCTCCCTCGTGATGACAAAGTGACGGGGAGAGCGGCGAGCTCGGCGCAAGTTGTCTCTTGTTTTCCTCTCCGCTGCACTGAACTCTCGCCTAAATTGAGCCGGTAAATCAGGCTAATGTGGGACTTGCTGGCTTTTATGCGGCGATTGTGCGCTCGCGCAGGTGTGTAAGTGTGCCGTGCCGCTCCACGGTTGTGTGTGTGGGCGGAGTGTGGAGGGGGTGGGGGGGTTTGAGGGGGACTTAGTGGCCCAAAAAAAGACAACAGGATGAATGATGGAGGTATTAATGCGGGAAAGAGAGAGAGAGAGAGAGAGAGAGTGGGGCATCGCTCCCGTCCTAATAGTCGTGGCTGTAGTGTCCTGTTACCGCCATCACTTCCTCTAACAGGTGTGTGGGACCACCCTGTTGGAATATGGGGGTTTCTCGCTGCACTTAAAATGGGTTGAATTTCCTCTCAGGTGAAATCGGTCGCCTTCAGGAGCAAATGCATCCAAATTCTTATTCCTGTCTGTCAATAACAGAGCAAATGAATCCTTTTCCAGAGACTGAGTCGGCCAACGCGGCGAAGAAAGAAAGACAGCATAAAGCGGCATGAATGTTTACATTCAGCCGTTCAATGCATGCAAATGTGTGTGTGATTATGTTGCGAGCAGACTACAAGGTTTCCGTGTTTATGGCGATGTTTGTCAGAATGTTGCAGTCTGAACGTGAAAATGGACGGAGACCAGAACGCTGATGACATTTCTCGTCTAAACAGGATCGGGAAAGGACTAAATAGGAAACGATCTCGGACATTGTTGGAAATACAAAAACGTCCTGAATGTATAAAGTGCAAAAGAAGCTGTTGTGACTTATTTCCAGTCGGATAAACGTCGAGAAACAGAACATATAGCAGAGATGTGGTGTAGATGAGAGCTATTAGATTTTACAGTCTCCTCTTTTTGACTGAGTTCATGACTTCTGCACTAAAATATAAAGAAGGCAGCAAGTGTCCCTCCACACAAGGAAGCTTTCCACACGTTTTCCATCAGAAGACAAGAAGATCCATGATCACTCTTTGTCTTTAAACAGTACTGAAACTCAGAGGAGTTCTTAGAGTTTCGCCGAAAAAGAGGAGGAAGACGAGGGAAACGGAGGAGTGAATGATGGCCTTCGTCGGTTTAACCCAGATCCAGACAGCCGCGGGAAGGGGTGGACAACCTGAGGTGTTTCGCTTTTATTCTTGGAGCGACTTGGGAATAAAGAGAGGCTGCGAGGAAAAGGAGAAGGGAATAAAAAAAAAAACATGAGCAAAGAGCAGGAGAGACAGTGAGGAGGAACGACAAGACTGGCGCTGACCCATTTCTCCAGGCCTCCAATCTAGTGGCTGATATTATGGAGAACGGCTACCCGCGTGCACGCACAAACCTTAAGACGGACCCACGCGCACACACACTCGCTGTAAGGGGGGTGTGCAGACTGCTCAACCCCCCCCCCCCCCCTCCATGTCAGTTCCCACTGTTGCTTGTCATTCTGCAACGACTGCGGCGAATCGGGCATCGGCTCAGCCGCCGCTGGAAAATCTCACGTTCAAACGTCCAAGAGCGACCATGAACTCGCTGGCCTGCGCTCAACCCCCACCCACCCCGCCTCCGCCCCGACAGCGGCGGAGCGCATTACGTTCTGATCCCAGTCTAAAAAGGCTTTCCATGCCTTCTTTTACTGGGGGGGAAAAAAAAAAAAAAGACGTCCTTTTTAAAATAAAATCAGTGCTGCAGAAGTCACTCAGGGATTCGCTGATAAGTATTCATTAAGTATTGATAAGTAGTCATTGAAGTATTCATTCAATATGCATGGAGGTCCACTCAGAGGTGCACTTGACGGGGATTGTAGAGGATGGCGGCATCGAGCAGGTTTGTGGGAGTTAACAGATATCCGCACACACACACACATAGAGAAACACACACACACTCACCGGCGTGCACAGAATGCCCTCGCTGCCCCGGGACGGGAACATTGACCCAGTTGTAAAGAACATTGGTCGTGACTGTCCTACATGGCGAGCACTTTACTGACGTTACACAAGGCTCATCCAGCCAGTCACTAGGCCTCTCTTTAATGGCTCTGTTCCCTCTTTTCTTTTGCTTTTTTTTTTTCATTCCTCCGCCCCTCCTCTCTGTCTTTGTCCATGCCCGTCTTCCTCGTGGTCCATTATGCGCGCCAATGCTCCGGCGGTCACATTTATTCGGATTATTTTTTTTCCCCCCCAAAGTGGGCAGTCAGACTTATTACGTTTGCTTCTCGTCATTTAATTAACGTGAGAACGGAGGAGGAGACGTCGGCCTTGGTGTGTTTACGCCTGCCGACGACCTCAATCGCGTCCCTCCTGCCCCCCCCCCCCCCCCCCCCCCCCGACCTTATATATACCATATATACCTCTTCTATAGAGGCTGTAAGCGGCTTTGAGAGGAGATTGCTTATTGATGTAGCTGCAGTCGCTCCCAAAGTGTGTTAATGTTGCAATTGTCGGCCGTCATTAACCCCCCCGCGTCTCAAAACAGATTATATGCCGGAGGATGTGTCATACATGTGCGCACACACACATTACGGTGTGCGTAAACACTCCTGACCTTTGCGCACTCGCACGCGCGCGTGAGACAGGTTCCACACACACGCACACATACGCCCAGCTGGATTAGCGGTACGGCAGAAGCCGCGCTGTCAAATAAATTATGATATGGATTTAGTCACAAAGGGAGCACGGAGTGACAGCGAGCGGCAGCGATTTTTTTCAGGCCTCCAACAACGTTTTACGCCCAGCACCTCAGAACTGAGCCAGAAAATGGCAGCGAGCGTGTCACAAGCGATCAGACTTTCCGCTGCGTGTGTGTGTGTGTCTCTGTCTGTGTCTGTGTGTGTGTGTGTGTGTGTGTGTTTGTCAGATGTAGTGATCAGGTGCACTCTTCACTCATGTCCTCCTCTTTTTTGGAACTCTCGGCACGCAGTAGGGAGGAGACGGCGGGGGGAGGAAGTGGAGGCTGCGGCAGTGTGGCCCAGTTTGTTGTGTGTGTGTGTGTTGTGTGTGTGTGTTTTGGTGCTGGAGGTTAATACGATGTGATTCAGAGTCGCCCACCCTCCGAGCGCACGGAAGGAGGGAGCGACGGAGGGAGAAAGGACGAATAAGGAGGTGGACTGAGGGTGGGAGTGATTGTAATGGAACAGGATGGACGGAGGGAGAATAACTGCTGAGAATTAAAATGTCATCGAGCGCAGCGCGGCGATCGGTCGCACGCAAGCAAGCCGCGACACTGAGATCATTCCGCGTGTGTCTGGGAGCTCACGTCCACTTCCAGGTAATGGCGTGAAATTGGGGGCTTGCGTGCGACCCCCCCCCCCCCCAAGACTCTGTGTGTCTTCAGTCGGCATGTGACACATCATGCGAGCTCAGCCTGGGACCGAAGGTCTGGCCGGCGCCGCCTCCCCGCAGCCGTTCATCCACAGGAGCCACGCTTCTGAATTTTTTACTTTCTTTCGGAAAGTTGTACTTGTTTTTGCAATTAAATTCACATTTTGACAGAATGCAAATTGCGGAGAATTCCCAGCAGAAATCAGCAAATTTGGTTGCCTGGAGAAATTAAAGAAATATGGCTTTTAATTTGTTCAGGCAGTGTGAAAGCAATTTGAGTTATCTTACCCTTTCCCAGCGTTGCGTGGGTCAGACTAATCGTCCTCCAAAGAAAAGCGCCGGTATTTAATCAGATAATAGTCACCAGTTCTCATAAAAGGTGACCGATGTGTGCTCATTTTTTTAAAGGTTGTCTTCGTTTTCGTGGGTCCCTCTATAGTGAGGACGGGGAGCTTCGAGCACAGCGAGAGCCGTAAGAGATTCATGGCTACTAATTTCATGAAAATTTCAAGTTTTAATTTTTAATTTATGACTGTAATTACACAGTATATACAGCAAAAAAATGAGGTTGAGATGTGGTTAAAATGACTTTCCTCTTCTGATAACCAGTCTAATTATTGCATTCATAGACGTTGCCTCTGGGGCCTCAACGAATTGAAATGGGGGGCTCATGTGGGCCGCACGCCTTATGTTAGCTATATCTGTGCTAATCACACTTCCTGATATGGTCTTTTACATTTGTGCATATATTCGGTCGATCGTTTGTGAGCAGGAGCAATTGAGCATCAAGTGCTTGTAATTTGACTCCAGCCTCTACTGCGCTGTCTTGAACAGACGACCATATAAGGAATCCTGCTGGAACCTTGCTGGCCTTCCATATCTCACACTTTCCAGCATGTTCGCCGAGCGAAATGTTTCATGGATCTGACAGAAAATGCGCAGAAATAAAGTCTTACAAGTCCCTTTTTGTTGAAGGTTATGTTGCGGCGCTTTCTCCACCGCTCAAACCAGCCTCTCGCATCAACGCCGAGCAGGAACTTTGGCCCGCCGCACGAGGCGAGGCGAGGCGAGGCGAGCCAACATACTTCAGCGGTCCGCGAGCTTTCATCTGAGCGGCATCGCTTCCCCTTCTCCCCCGTGCGACATGTCATACTTATCCCGTCTCCGAGCCGCCCGCATACCGTCATGTCACCGCGCGAGGAGGGGGGGGGTGGAGGAGGCCGGGAACGCGCCGACGTCTCTGCGTTTTCCCCCGGTTTCCAGCCGCAGCAGCAGTCAACAGTGGGCCTTTGTCTGCTGCAAACAGGAGAGAAAATCTGCACCTTTTTTTTTTGCAGAAAAACAAGTTTGGAAAATTTCATGCTATATTGTAAGTAATGGCGTGTTGTGTATTTGGAGATGGAATGTGAGGGAAAGCAATACTTGGTTGGTGTGTGTGTGTGTGTGTGTGTTTCAAAGAGGGGGAGCTAAAATAATGCCTTTTTCTGTTTCAGTACACAACTTAATGCCTTTTGCCACTGCGGCGCGGTAATGGCTTGTGATCGCTTCGTTAATGCGTCATAGCCGGGTTGTAAAAGCGCCACGCCGGATTTATGAAGACGTTTTCGGTTACAGGAAATTTCAAAGGTGGGATTCGGAATTTCGGGGCGTGTGTATGTGTGTGTGTGTGTTTGTGTGTGTGTGTGTGTACGGGAAGAGGAGGGAGCTCGGTCCCCGGGGAGCGGGGATCAGGTTCGGTGCTCTTCATCATCGAGATGACACACATGGAGCTCATAGAGGGAGTTCTACAAATTTAAACAGGAAGGCATCGGTAAATCCCACCCCCAAGACCCTTCTGCACCCTCACAGCCTTGCACAAACACACACACACACACACACACACACATACACACACATTCCCAGTCCACCTGAATGACACACTTAGTTTCATTGTCGTCCAAAAGCCAAACGAGTGGAAGTAAAAGGAAGGTGAAAACACTTCGGTTATAATGTTGGATTTACGCTGATGGGGCGCATGCACGTGCACGTGCACAGACTCCATCCATACTGTTCTACGCATGCAGCGGCGTGTCTGGGGCCGAGCAGAACACACCCTTTCCCGTCCTCTAAATTTGCATTTGTAATTACCGTGTCGGTTAGCTTGACAGACTTCCTCGCCATCACCCTGTCAAATGCAATCAGAGGGGGGCGCCACCGCCGCCAGACAGAGCCGGCGAGCGCGCTTTGTTCCTCCCTGGCTCCGGTCGGCTTGTTTATTTATTCCATTTGTTGTTTAATCTGCTCTTTTGCAGCGCGCCACGTTCCCGTTTTCGCTCCCTTTTAATCTCGCTGTCATCGGAAAAGATGTTTGCCACTTCACACTCAGACAGCGTGTGTAATCTGAGAGAGTGTGTGTGTGTGTGTGTGTGTGTGCGCGCGCGCAACAGTAGCTCGCTCGGACTGTTGGACCAGCCTGGAAAACAAACGCTGCTCACGCTAAAGTGTAGAAAATCTCCTTCTCAGGCTCTCTGATTGGAACGAAAACAGCCACTTCATAACTTTTCAATTGACATGAATGACCTTAAACTTCCCGGGGACCCAGGGCTAAATCTGAGCTCTGGACCCCATTTAACCCCCCCCCCCCTTTTTTTTTTAACTCTCTGGGCTTTTGTTTTTTTTAGCTATTTGCAGAAATTTGAGTTGCACGACTGTGATTTCAGCTGGTTGTTCGCCGTAAATCCCGATAAATTACAGCAACAGATTGCCCCAACCAGCCAATTAAATTGTAATATTAACCTTTCTGCGGTGAGACTGGTTTTATTTTGATTTTATGACTGTAAAATTGTCAAAAAAGAAAGTAAAATTAGAGAGTGCTTCTGTGGTTTTCTCCATCATCGCTGTGTTTTCGACTGCGCTGTCAAATGCTCGACACGCCGGCGAATCCTGTCTGTAATTGGACAGAGGTGCAGCAGAAGCGCTTGGAGCAACATAATGACTTGTATATATGGGCACAAAAAGTCCCGTTTCTTTGCTTTCTGGTCATTTTTTCATTTGTATGACTAGAAGTCACGGAGTTATGCTTATGAGAAGTACGCACGTCAAATCCTGTCGTCTGCAACCGGACGCAAATTAAAGGGTTAAAGGGTTGTGCTTTTTAACTGGTGGCTGCTGAATCTAAATAACTCATAATAATATGACAATTAGAAAAAGAGATTTCAGTGTGAAACGGTCAAATAAGAGGATATTCGTAAAGAAGTTTTCATACTTTCAGGCTAGAGTTGACAAAAGTAAATATATAAAGAAATGGAGGGGGGCTCCACTTGTCTCCGTCTCTTCGGGTTATATCTGCCTCATCACAGCGTGCAGCTTTTCCAGTGATATGCAGTTTTGCTTTGCCTTGGGTTTTTTTTTTTGCCTTTCGGGCTCCGTACAACTCACTGGCCGGACTTCTGATCTGATTTTTGTGGAGGATGTTACTAAAGCCTCGGAGCAAGAAGGCAGGCGTAGCCCGAGGCTGGAAAACTGCTACATAACATTTGTCAACATCAAATATATATATTTTTTCACGGATAAAAGTCCTGCGTTAGATCATTGATCTGGTATTTTTCACCCCCCAAAAAATGAGGGTATGATTTATACATTTCCGTATGGAGCCTGTAAATTATTTAAAATGCATGTGTGTTGACTTAAGTGGGGCAATAGATACTCTCCTCTGTGTGTGAGTGGACTTGAAACAGTCTGAAAGCAGAGATGGACAGCTTCCCAGCTGCACAATATATATTGTAATTAAATAATAAAAAAAAGGTCATATCACTGCTAACTATTTCATACCTCATGGCCACACATTAGAAAACAAAACAGGAAGACATAAATAATTCAAATCAATAAAATCACAAAAGCACCAAGAAATTAAGTTAATATGAAACAACTTCTCAAGAAAGTCCAACTTTTCCCGGCTCGATTTGCTTTGATGACCTGCTGAACTGTGAGACGGTGCAGAAGAGGAACTATTTCCAGATTGCGCCTCCGTATCGCTCAGTTCCACTCTGGTTGTCATTGCCTGGAATTAAATTTCATATTGCCTGAAATTGAAAACCGGAGTTATTTTTGTTCGGAAAAAAGAAATTCAAGCAGTTTTTTTTTTTTTTTTTTTTTTTGATTGCTTAAAAGATCAAGTGAGTTTTTAATTGTCATACAACAAAATGGTGCAGTAATTAGAGAGTCAGTGTAAATGTGCCTTTGATTGAGTGTTTGGTCAATAATCCAACTTTGTGTTGAGAGATACAGGTGAAAGCACCTTCCCTTTGAAAGATATGCAAATGTTTCCTAAACCAACATATTGCACCTTGAGCTGCAGCGTATGTGTACGTGCCTCGGAGTGAAAATCCCATTTCAAGCGGAAAAAAAACGTGAAATGGGGGCAGTAAAATAGCACTTCCCGTGACTTTGGAGCGGAGCCGAAATGTGACTCGTGTCCCAAACTAGACGGACGGACGTGACAGAAATGATAACATCAGCATGTACACAAATCCACATCACTCACGGCGAGGCGAGCCGTTTTCCTGCCGCGGAAGGCCGGCTGTCACTCAGCACGCGCGGAATATATAACCAGGGGCTGCAAAAATCGACCGAGGGGAGGGGAGGAGGAATAAAGCGGGAGGGCAAACAGTGAGCGTCCTGAAGTGTACCTTAATGCAAATGACGCGGCTTTACGTTGATGGGAGTCGATATGAGGCTGGAGCCGGGGTGCAAGTCGCCGGAGCTGAGTCTGGATCTTTTTTTCCCCAAACGGGGAGCGATAATGGAGGCAGGGAGAAGGCCTGGCCCGGCGCTGACCTTGGTAATAACAACAGAGACACAGAGAAAGACTCCAATCCAGTCTGCGATCCCTTCCACAGACTCGCCACACAGTCCTGCCGACGCCCCCCACCCCCACCCCAGGCCGCCTGCCTTCTTGTGTGCAGTCTGATTGAGGCTGACTGCGGTATTATTTCATTAATTAAGTTTTGTCCACTTCCTCCGCCTCTCCCTCCCGTCGAACCGGGGTGGCGGAGCGACGCCTATCCCCTCCTCTGTCCTCCGTTGCTTCTCATCCCCCCATCACTGCTGATCATTGTCTCAATTACTCACCCCCCCCCACCCCCCGTCCTCCCTCCTTTCTCCTCTTATCTAATCCCGCGCTCCTCCTCAACTCTCGCCTCCTCCCCGCCTCATCCCAAGAAGAACCTCCCGATTCCATCTCCTCATCTCTGTCTCTCATCGGGATTTCACAGAAGTTCTGTGATTATTTCTACCTCCATGGAGCGATTACCCCCCCTCCCTCCCCACCTCCCTCCCCACCTCCCTCCCCCCGTCGTCCTGGAGCACAGGCAACATTTCGAGGCGTTCGGCAGCCAAGATTGGGAGGGGAATGTTTTCCATCCCAGGGCAAAGCGGCTCTGATCTTCCCTGTTTTTTGCTTTGTTCCTGTAAAATCCACGTTCGCAGAAATAGTGGCACCTGTTAACATGTCTAATGGATTTAAGAGGATTTGTCATGATACAGTTCGGTGTTTTAACAAAAATTGCCTTTGTGATATTTGTGACCTGTTGAATGTGATGTTTCAAAAAAAAAAAAAAAAAGGGCTTGCATTTGCAAAATCACATTTGTGGAAGCTCTCGTGGTTCAATTTGGCTCGGCTGCTCTTTGTCTCTGCCTCTTCTTTGTATCCATTACCGCTCCACTCTCCCATAATGGAGACATTAGGGTCTTTTACCTCTCTGCTATCTATCATGTCATTTAAACTCTTTCCTTACTTTCTGTTTTTAACTTGGCTACCGTTTGGGTCTCTCTGCATGTCTTTGCCTCTGCGGGTCGCCTCCTGATCCTCCCGTCCCCATCATATCACCGACGGCTTGTCACAGGCAATCAGTCTCCTCGCTTGATTTCCCTCCGCCTCCTCCTCCTCCTCCCTCCCTCCTCTCCCTCGTCTTCCTCACCTCCCTCGTCTCCCGTCACTTCCTCGTCCTCCTTCACGTGTCAGCAGTTATTACTCTCAGAAATCATACCCCGGCGCCCGGCTTCATCCCGGGGTACCTCCGCCCTCCTGCTCACCTGTATTCTCACTTCCAACCCTCCGGCCCGTCGTCGTCACTCCCCGTCCTCCTCGCTTTCTCATCTCCTCAAGTTTTCTGCTAAAGCGTCCTTCTGTAGGTCCATTTAGTGTCTCATCTCTCTCCGAACATCTCATTTCCTTGTTTTCTCGTTTCGAGATAATTATGTTTCATATCCTTCATTTTCATAATTATGTTTTCAAGTACAACATGCCGCAGGAGAAGAATATGTAATTAATGCTGTTAAAAAATAGATGTTGTGTAGTGCAGCTGGTCTTAATTGGTTGATTAAATGATGATATGTGGATGCATTATTCAGCACAAAAAGAAAAATCCCCGTTTTTTTTGCATAAAATCCAAAACGGTCAAAACATGAGTTAATTTTTCATAACACACTAACAAATGCCAGAGCAGTTCAGGGACTTAACCACTGGGTTTGGGAGGCTGTATTATGGGTTTGGAGGGTTCGACGCCGCGCCGTGTAAACGGTCGTTATCTAGAACAGGGTGTGTGACGTCGAACGGACGGAGAACCGCTCCTGTTTTTGTTTTGTTGATCGGAACGCCGCTTGAGAACATCGGGATCATGTTGAAGACATGTTGCCACAACATGAACGCGACATCGGAGCCAAGGACGTGGCTGGATAGCAAGTTTTTTTTTTTCTCCCTAATTTCAGTCACTCCACTTCTTTTCATTTATTCGAGCTTCATCAAAATCAACGACGCTGTCGACACGCATTAGCGTGAGGGTTTCTGTGTCACAACAAATAGTGCGAAAAGTTGCCGAACGGAGAAGTTTCTCGTTAAACCCCGGCTGTCTCCCGGCTTTCCCACAGCGCCGCCGTTCGCCTTGACCTCCGCCTGCTTCTCTGCTCCTCCTGCTTTCACACTGCAGGGATAGAGAGAGAGAGCGATAGAGAGAGGAGGTGTTAGAGTAAAGCTGCCTCTTTTTCACACCTTCCCTTCTCCGCCATCCCTCCCTTTCTGCTCCGCTTCAGACAGGCTAATCTATAGCCTGGAGGTAAGGGGCGGAAGAAGATGATTTTTTCAGACTTTTTTTTTTATAAGGAGGGAGAGGTGAGGGTTAACCCCTCGGGGTACGGCGGGGAAAATAAGGGTAGACGAGCGGTGTGTGGAGGAACGCGTTTGCTCCTGTATCTTTTACCGGCCTTCCGTTAGCTCGGGCGCCACAAACCGATGCGGGGAGTTTTCGCGTCCTCTGAAGGCGGCGATTCGGAAATCAGGGAGAGAGGCTGCGGGAACATTGGCGTCCGGCGGGCGGCTGCACAAGCGATCAGCTGCAGAGGTGTGATTCTCGCTCGCTCTCGTCGCCTCACACATTTCCTGTCGGCATCACCGAGTTTCCCTCTCCCCGGTTTGACTGCTCCTTCATCCTCCTCCTCCTCCTCCTCTTGTGGCCTGCACTCCGCTGATCTTTAAAACATTCAGACATGCTTTACGTAAGAAGCGTCAGAGTGAGAGCGACGAGCGTCGGCAGTGTCCGTGAACTCTTCGGCCTCCTTCCGATCAGAATTCCTGAAAATCCCATCCTCCCCGTTTCCCTTCGCACTTTTTACAGTGTAAGAGAAGCTTTTACGGCATGAAAAGGCATATTAAATCCACCGTTGCCTGCATTAACACGCAACTCCCTCAGTTTCAATTAACAATATCTCCTTAATTCTCTTAATTAAAACATAAGCAGTGATAGTGGCGGGGTATTACCCATCGCAGCTCTAACTCATCCAACACAGTGGGTATTCCCACCAATCAAGCTTCTGATTTGTGTCTCAGGGGCTCCATTTTACTTTATATGTACTCTTGATTGGATTACCGTCCTTTTTTCTTCCCCCCTCCATCCAGCCTCAGCCGCTCCACATCCCCCCCCCCCCCCACTCCTGCTATTCCTGCAGCCCAGGCGGCGGCTGCAGTCGAGTCCATGCAGTGCGGCGGGGGTGTTAATGAATTCCAGCAGCCTGGTAAATGAGGACTTATTAAAGTGCCGCTGCCTCATGGTTTGACATTTCAGAGCTTCTGGTGGAGTTTTTAAACCGCTGCCTCTGCAAATGTCACTCGACAACTTTCCGCAGCGCCTGGCCGTACCGGCAGGGGCCGGGGTCGGGGATGCAGCGAGGGCGAGTGGGCTTTAACGCTTCTCTCTCACACACACACACACACACACACAACCTGTTACCTGACTAATTACGGCGATTCTCTGTCTGTCCATCCCCGCAGCTACATCAGATGGGACGCGTCAAGGCCTGGAGAGCATGCGGGGCGGAGTGTGCGCCACGCAAGGCATGAAGGTGGTCCTGAAAGTGGGACAGAGTGAGTACTCTCAACTTTATTTCCCCGTCTCAAACTCCAGACGTCTCCCCAAGTGAATCACTTAACACGCAATAAAATGAGCACTCACTGGGGCTCGATCGTCCTCTTAAACTATTAGTTTTTCTTTGATATTCTGTTGGAACAAGAGCCGACTCTCAGATGACACCAAACATTGTTGACCTTCTAAATCGGTTCTTCCTCTGGTGTGCTTAGTCATGAATCCTGATTGTAAATTCAAAGTGCACAGCCAGTTGTTGTTTTTTTTTTGTTTTTTTTTTTAAAGTGACTTTTCCCAGGGTGGATGTGCTTTGTACATGCAGCCTGCCACATGTTGGAGAAAAAGGAAAAAAAATCCAGCAGCTTTTTTCAGACTGAGTTTCAGTTCGCGAAACTCAAATTAGGTAAACATGATATCCAGAGAATCGGTACCGGTTTTACAGGAAAATCAAAAAGCAGCATAAACAAAAGATTTGTCCTGTTGTAAATGACTCAGCTAAGGAAGAAAGATTGACTTAAATGTTTAAACCAGAAGATTTCAGATAATGTTTTCCTTGTGTCGGGATGGGACTGCCAGAACTGTCTTCACTCATGTGGTTCACTTTCCTGGTTCATATCTCAGTTGAGGAACAAATGAGACAGCAGCTCTTATGACGCCACATCTAGACTCCCTTTGAAAAAATATCAGACTAATTTGTAAGCAGAGCGAGATCTGTCCTTTAAATTGTTCACACTGCACTAACAACCCCATCAAACAACAGTTTGTTTTATTTAGACAAACCCTCGCAAGTATGAGCGCTCTGGAGCAGCAGTATTTAGGTCAAAGGAAGGAAAAAAAAGAGTGGCTGAACATCTGCTCGTCATCAGCGAATAAAATAGTCTTTATCCTCTAATTATAATGACATCCAACACTCTTCTATACACACTTTGTCCAGACCGGGGTTGTTGAGCTGAAAATTATACAAGGCAGCACATGAAAGAGGCAGGCTGCAACAGGACAGGTCAGCAGCCCGTACCGGGGCTGACACACACACACACACACACACACACACACACACACACACACACACACACACACACACACACACACACACAAACACACACACACACACCAGTTAATCCAGAGGACCTGGAGAAAATCCACATCCGCTCATCTCTGCCGGATCAACTCTGCCACTGACTCCAAACTTTAGAAATCTGAATTTGATTATTATGACCCTCAAATTTAAAAGTCATGCTCTCTTGTGTTCCCCAAAACAATTTCGCAGGACCGTAAACACAAACTGTTTTTGTAAAAGGACTCAGAACCACTTGCGGAAAGAGAGAAAACAGCTCAAAAGCGAAGAGTAGCGGCACTCATGGCCGCACTACGTCTCCCAGTTTATCCAGCTGGATAGCAAACAACCAGGAGACGACGGAGAGCGCTGGATAATCGAAGTCAGTTGGTGAAAAATGGGGAGCACCGCGCATCTCCAGACTCCTCGTATTTTGAGCTGGCGCTTCGTCCCAGTATAGACGTGATTACCGCATGGACTCCAGCTGCCTCCACCAGCCTGGATTCGGCGCACTCGGCGTTGTCTAAGTGGGCTATTGAGCATATTTTCATGCATGCATGAAGGGAGGCAAAGTGTCCTCCTCCGGGGCACACTCAGAATCTAAAGAATCCAGCTGAGGAATCCTGTCTCTGCTCGATGAGAGAAAGTGTTGGTTTATTGCCTCCTGCATGAAGCCTCCAGTCCTCCACATCTAACGTCGTCCCACATCTGCGTGGAGCCGAGCAGTGGCGGCGTTCGCTACTCGCAACCCTCCTCAGCTTCTTAAAACCGGCTCTCTAATCTTCCCCCCTTCTCGCGCACGGAGATAGGTGCGCGTGTTTTTTCTCGGCGAGCATATTAGGGCTGGTTAAGTGGCGGGAACAGCGGAGAAGTGTGGGATCAGTCGGCTCTAATGAGCCCTGTTGACTCCCTTCTCACTCTGCCTTTTAACTGCTACTGACTCATTGCTGGACACACGCGTGGATGCAACACACACACACACACACACACACACACACACACACACACACACACACACACACACACACACACGCACACGCGTAAACATCCTCTCACACACTTTGCAACATGCAACTAAAAGCGCACACCTGTGCGCCGCCACACGCAGCAGGACCCGCCAGCTTAAAAGCATGATAACGAAACGACTCGGTTCAGTGTGAAAGCACACAGTCAGTGATTTTTAATGAGTTGTAGTGGCGCGCACGTTTAATTTGTTCAGAAAAATATTCGCTGGTAATGACCCGCCCGTGCTGGTTTTGCAGAAAAACGTCAAAAAAAAAAAAAAAGAAAGAAAAAAAATGCTCTTTCAAGCATTTTCACTGACCTGTACGGTCCAGCACATAATGGGCACCTGTCCTTCACATGACACCGCCACACACACACGCACACACACACACACACGCGTGAACTTATTTGCAGTTCTTTGATCGGTGCCGTGTTATCGGGCCTCCTGTGTTGTTGGTGCTCCTCAGCAAGAAGCCAAGTGGTGCTGTTGTGGCTCTATCAGCCCGGAACATCAGCGCAGTCAGCTCGGCTCAATAGAAACACCACCACACACACTTTATTTCCCCTGACTCCTTTCACCACACAGGCAATGGAAAATCTACTTTCCTCTTACACACACACACACACACACACACACACACACTCACACACTCACACCTTATTTGTCATGTCTCTTTCTCTCCTCCTCTGTCCTTCCTTCACCTCTCCTCTATTCCCACTGCATTGGCCGTTTCTTTTTTTAACCCCTTTTTTCAATCCGGCGACTGTTGCTCGTTTCCCTTTTCAAATTCCCCTTCTCCCCGTCCTCATCACCTTCCCTTTTTGCTTTGCATGCCGGCCGTCCCTCCTCCCGGCTCGCCCCGCTCTGCTATTTCCACTCTCTTCCGTGTCTTTTCCATCTTATCTGCCATGTGGCTGAAAGGTCACGTCTGTGTTGTTTGTCGTCTAAATAAGCGGCGTGCCGCCTCGTGGTGATCTCTGATGAGATATGGCGCTTCCCGCTCCGCTCCGAGGAGCACGCTCTCGCGGGCGCGCACATTCACACCCCTCGCCCGGCGCAGATGCACTGACCTGTCCTCTCCTATTTCACTCTTTATCTATCTCGCTGGCTGTCTGGATGTGTCTCGCGCGCACGCAAATACACTCAGACGCCCGAAACCTCCCCCCACAGGCCCCCGCTGACCACACAGCGGTTTCTATTGATCCGGCCGGCGCCGCCCCCCAACTTCTGTTTGGTTCACTGTCATCGGGGAGCCTCCAGCCAATAGCCTCACACTTTTCTAAATGTCAGTATATGTAGGATGATGGCTACGCACACACACACACCCACACACACACACACACACACGCTGGAAGCTCCGTCCTTGTGAGGCCTATCTCATGACATCATGTATTTATTTGTTTATTGTGTTCAATCAGTTTGTTTGTCCGGAGCCATGTGTTACAAACATTAATCTCAATTCATGAGAGGAGACGTGCAACAGCGGATTTAGAAAAAAAACTAATCTCCATATGCAATACCCACATGAAGCAATTCCAATCAAATGAATAAATAAATTCTTTGCTATTAATAGTTTGCTTTCTAGTGTGTGTGTGTGTGTGTCTTTTTTAGCTTTGTAGTCTCATAAATGAAAAAAATATGTGCAGCCACACACACACACACATGCACACAGTACCATTGTGTTGCCTTCCTATGGATATACCGCCTGTAATAATCCCTGACGTTATCCGTCCTCTTTCACAATAATCCTGACCCTTACCTTAATCTGATTGTCGCCATTCCCAGAAAACTACATTTCCACCCTCAAAAACACACAAATCGGTGTGTAACTCTGCATTTCGGACCTCAAATGGTTGGCTGATTCCCAAAAATTCACAGAGACAGAAATACAAAACCACACACACACACACACATACAGGCTACATTTACATGGACATAAAGCATTTTGTAACATCTAACCGGAACCCCAAAATCCACAACAAAGCGTTTTACCACAATACCAGAATGTTACCTGAGCTGGGAAAACCACAGCTTCACCCCTTAAAGACATGCAGACCAGTGTGTATTTTGGACCCCGTAGAGGACCTCAGGCTCCACGAGTGTTGTGTAATCTGAATTTGTCAGGCCCCACAGACACACCCACACACACACACACAGCAGTGTGTGCACACGGAGAAATGGGATTTTGTGCGTTTACCGTACAGTGCCGTACCCATTTCGTTCTCCCCCGGTTGCTGCGATGACCGCTAACAGACTTCCTTTTTCAAAATGTTGCACGAGCTGCTGAGCCGCGCAGCCATAACCCGACATCAGACTGTTTTTTTTGCGGCCCACTGTTAGCCAGATGGCTCCGAGGCCAGCAAAATTAGTATTTTCTGAGCCATCTCTTTCAGCTTTTGAGGAGTAGCACTTATGCAGTGGCTCACAATTGTGTGTGTGTGTCTGTGTGTGTGTGTGTGTGTGTGTGTGTGTTTTTGCCTGTGTCACATAAACGCACTTTAATGCCATCACCATTACTGAGGGCTTGCTAGACAGATGGCCTGATTTAGCGACTACAGATTACAAGCCGTTATGGCCTTGTGTAAATTCGTTCAGGCCAAAACAACAAACGGCCTCTCTTTAGTTTCCCATTCAAACAAATGGAGAAGTGCTCATACGTGGCACATCGAAGCCGAATCAATATGTGCTCTCCTATAATGGGAAGGGAACGAAGGGAAGCCTTTATTAAACCTCTTCCGTCTCCATCTCTCTTTCTGGCTGGCTAATCTCGCTTATTGGTTCCAATTCCGCGAGCTTTGGCTGTAGCGGGAAGACGGAGGCTGCCTGAGTATTTCCCCTCGTCTCACTGCGCGCTCGTGCTTCCCTCCTCAGGCCCGTATGGACTGATTCCAAAGAAGGAGCCTCCGGCGGGACGCACCACCAGCAGAAACCCAGGTAAGCAGGAAACCAAACGGGGGGATAATCCGCTGCAGATTTCATCCGCAAAACGGTCGGACAGACGGATGGATGGATGGATGGATGGAGTAAGCAAAGACTGGTAGATCAAAATGGAAAGCAGCAGGAAGCGGGGAGGGAGGAGGCGACAGATGGAGGATGTGCAGCGGGTGACATCTGTGGATCTCTCTGTTTAATTCCATATTTCTTTCCTTTCTTTCTTTCGTTCTATCTGCCTTTTCTCTCTCTCTCTCTCTCCCACTGGTCTCCATCCCTCGCCTCTGCACATGGCCCTGCGAGCTAAGTGCTGCAGGCGGGGGATCGAGGGCTAATAGCTACCTTGGGAGAATGACAAGAAAAAAAAAAGGAGGGAGGAAGAAAGATGGAGGGAGAAAGAAAGCGAGGGAGAGGGCAGTGGCGATGGCATTTCACAGAGTTATTATTGTCATTAGTCGGGGCGGCCTGGATTCTGCGGAGAGAACGCAGAGGAAGGAAGGAATGAGGGATGAAGGAAGTGATGGAACAAGGAAGAGAAACAGAAAATAAAGAGAGACGGATATGGAAAGAGGCTAAATTCATGCTCCACCTCAGAGCTATTCAGTGGAGGGGAAAGAACACAGCTCTCTCTCTCTCTCTCTCTCTCTCTCTCTCTCTCTCTCTCTCTCTCTCTCTCTCTCTCTCCATGGCAGTCAGTTTGTGTACAGTGCCCAATAAATCAGGGATTTCACACATTTTCCAATCACTTTCCTGCATTTCATATAGGTGAGAATCACACGTGTGAAGTCGGCAACAATGACAACGATTGTTTTCGCTGAGATGAGCGAGAAGACGCACGCACACACACGCACTCGCGCGCCACACAAGACTGTTTTATTCACGCGCACAACGAGCGGTTTTACGCATTCTGACTCTCGGGCACGGACGCTTCAACACGCACTTATCCGCTTATCTGAGATGATTGTTTTGCTTCCCGACAGAAATTTCTCGTCCTCATGTGAACGCATGAACTCTCTCCTGTTGTGTTTGTTTGTTCCCTCTGATCATCACTTGGGATGTAAATAAATACAAATACATTCTTTGGATATGTCGGTAATGTTTTTTGTTTTTTTTTCCCCCCCTTCTCTGCAGATATGAGCATTGTCGGAATTTTAAAAGAGTTTTATTCCCCTCAGTTTGCCGCAAACTCCACTCAGCCAAATCAAAACAGCACTCACACACTCACTCTGTGCAGATGTCCGCTGAGGATAAACATCCCTAATTTGGTTAGAAATCAGAGGGAAAAGCCACTCCTGATGATTGTAGTCTGCGTGATGTGAAGACGAACTGCCAGTGCTCCTGATTTCTTTTTTTTTCCTTCCTTCTTTTTAATGATGCAAATAGGCCAAATCGCACGCGGACAATCTATACACTTTCAGGTTCAATATTACACCGCGGCTGAGTCAAACTAGCGTTCAATCAGTTTCCAGCGGAGTTGCGGTGCAGAGGTTCCTCCGGTGTCGACCCAAATCCAGTTTTAAACAGATAGTTATTGATTTGTGGAGCATTCCTCCTATTCAGTGCATGTGCAACCCCGCCAAACGTTTGGGGAATAAAGATTTTTTTTCAGGCTATTAACTAAGAAAGCTTCTTGCTAATGCTTCCTTTTCTATTTATTCCAAATAAAGAAGGAAAAGGGCTGCAAAAACCAGGGGAAGTATAACTGCAATTAGTCATTTGCTACTTGGGGATGTTTTGCTTCCTAATATGTGCTTTGATTCCTTATAAATGAACATTTATCGGTATTATAGTTGTTCATATATAGTATAACAGGGCACTGCTTTGCAGAATTCTTCATTCATTCTGCTGACTGGAGGTTTGCCTGCCTCAGCCAGGTGTTGGTGGATCCCATTCACCATGCTTCTGAACTCTTTGTAACACCTGGAGGTGACTATTAGACCAGGATTATAACACAAACCCACATGTTCAAACCTCCGAGAGAAATAAATATGTCTGCAGTAAGAGTGTGATGGTTTATTGGACAGGAGCGGCACTGTTAATGTTAACACAAATGCAAGGTGAAAGACAACCACAGAATCCCTCCACTGGTTTCAACCCTGCTTAAAATGCTTAATTTTATCTGTACAGACAAAAGTAATGAGCATAACAAACAATTGTCTTATATGTTTACATTAATAGATATTCTATACTTCTTTTTTCATATTGTAGAGCCTAAAGATAATTTTAGCTAAGCATGCATCCTGGATAGCTCCTATAATTGTACTTTTGTTTTTAACTATAGAGAGAAACAGGTAATTTCTTGCATTACTCATTATTCCCGGCAGTGACGAGGACTGTGTTTTACCCAAAGTTTCCACTGCGACTCTGAAAGAGAAACTTTATGCAGCACGGCAACTTCTTTTTATCGTAGCAGGATGAATAGGAAGAGACAAATTCATTTAAAAAAACCTGCCATCTTATGTGCGAAGCCGCAATGAGATGCCATAATGCATGAGTTGCTGCGGCTCCAAGTAATTATGTAATTTTGTCACATCCCCTTGAATGTATTCATGTAAAGGTTGTTGATGCAAACAGGCGCTGATTCACACGTTATTTAGGCTGAAATGTGCAAACATGTGCAGGAGCGTGGTGGATGATGAAACTGTTCCAAAAGAATTAGTGAAAAAATGGCCAATTTCGACATTCTGCCGTGTGAGATACGCTGGAGTTGGGAAACGGATACTTAAGGACCTTGATTTCTGAACCGCTGCGTGTAGAACAGGCAGAAGTGAAGAGGGAAATAAAGTCTCAAAGCTTAAACTTGGATGGTTAAAAAGGGGCGCAAAAGGAAGAGGGGGGGAGGAAGTGAAAGGTGGAAGCGGAGAGGTGAAGGAAGAGCATAATAATGAGAGCTGGTGAAAGACGGCAGTCATAATGGGGACGGAGAATGAGGGATGTTGTGCTAATGGACGGAGGAAGAAAGCGGGGAGAGTAATCAGCGTCGGGCAGTAGCCTTTAGCTCCCGGTCTGTCCGGCACGGCGGGGGGCCGAGCAGCGGGTGGGCGGGGAGAGGTGCTGTCACGGTAGTGTACATCAATACGGCGGTGTGTCTTGTTTGCGCGTCCTCGTTGCTAGGCGCCGAGCCCCGAGCGAGGCGGGTCATTATGGCTACAATAACCCGGAGACGGAGAGAGCCACGGAGCGAGGGGGGGGGGTGAGGAAGCGGCGGAGACGCCGCAGCGAGACAGACGGGGAGGAGAAGAAAGGGGATGTGTGCCAAGAATAATGATGGACCAATCCAGAGACTCTATATAGCAGAGAGTCGCATTACCGGCCTTAACCAGTCCACAACTCGCATTCACACGGTCCTGCGCCAGAGCCGTCCCCGCCGCCGCCGCCGCCTCCGCCTCCCCGCTCTCTGAAGCGCACGCACACCTTCCAGACCATCATTCACCTGCTGGGTTCTGACCCCGGCCCCCCGCCGAGAAAACCGCCGGCTCCCGGGCTGTGAAGATCTAAGGTTTCAGGCAGACGGAGTGAGCGAGGGGCTGACAAACAGACGGGCGGCGTGACAGACAGTTTGATAAACAGACAGACAGACGGAGACGACAGACAGGCGGACAGGAAGGCCAGCGGGCAGGCGGAGTGTGTGGTCTGGCGGCGGGGAGGCTCTCTTCTTGTGGCGGACTGTAATACTAAGTAAATACAGTTGTTAAGGGTTAGGGAAATAGAGTGTGCTACCTTGACACACACTGTGGCTTCGCCGAGCTGTCCACAAGAGTATATAATGTACAGTGCGCTCATGCTCTCTATAGACATTCCTCTCCGTTTTATACGCGCCGCTGTCCACTCCATCACGTCAATAAAGCGACCGCATATGAGCCTGTGTGAGATCCGCCGAATTCCTCCGAGCTCAGCGTGTGCAGCCTCCACCGGCTGAGCTCCACCGTTAAACATCTCTCAGGATATTTGTGGTGCACGGCCACGAGGAGCGCCGCCTTCATTTAAAGGCTCTGGGATTCTTGCTCATATACTATATTCATCGCTACACATCATGTGGAGTAGTTCAGTTTCCTGAAAGGCTGCGAGATAAAGCAAGATGCCCATCACAATGGAAGTGAAACTGAGAAACCAGTTGCAGTTCTGAAAGTTCTTTGATTCTTCTTTTCCAATGAGATTACAGATTCTCTGTAATTCAGCAGTATTTTGATGTCTTTTATTTTTGTTTGTGTTTTTGTGATTTGTTGGCAGGTCAGTATCCGTTGATTGTAGTTTGGCAAAGACCGTACATGAAAAAAAAAGCGTCTGGCTGGCAGCATACAGTATCTACAGATGTTGGTACAATTCATGCCGCATATCATAAGTTATCTTCATATGATGACAGAAAAGCTGAATGACATCTGACTGGACAGTAACCATTAAGACACCTTCTAGAAAAGTACCCAAAGTTGCCACTTGGCGTGTATGACAGTATTCGGCTTCACTGTTGGGTTTTGAATCAGATATTGGTGTGCAATCTTTCATCAAGGCTATCTTGAGGGAGAAGGACTTGCAGAAAAACACCACAATAATTGTCTGCCTTACAGAGACCTATCCCATGATTTCCGGGAAAAAAGAATGCTTTGACTCTTAAAATGATTACAAAGTTGAAAGAAATCTTCATGAGCGTGTGCAGTCGTCCGTCGGCCCGCCCATCTCTGACGGGTTGTTCAGACAGCAAAGAGGCTCCAGCACTCTACCCTGCAACCTCCCTCCTGCTCGTTTTGCAGAGACCCCCAAGCTGCCCCCAGAGCAAATGAGATATATAATCTCTCCAGCGGCTCCTGGGTTGACCTTGGGGCCTCCTTCCAGGAGGACGTGCCTGATAGACCTCTAATGGGAGCTGACCGGGGGGCATCCTTATCAGATGGCCATACCACCTCAACTAGCTGCTCTCAATTGTGGAATCGTGTCAGCTTTTATTGCAGTGCAAGGGATTAAGGCTAACACTATCCATTACTGGGTTTCACTGTTGCCCCAGTTGTGCAGAGATTTCTTCACATTCCCTCAACATTTTCGATGATATTTCATGTTGTGGTTGTATCCATAGTTCAGTGCGTCACAGTTCTATGTCCACATTTTGAAGAGTTCTGATTCTGAAGTAAGATTGTTCTCCGATGTGTTTCAGGGAGTGCCGGAAATTCCACCCAGCCTCGAGGACCGTTCGGGGATGACGGCAGAGGTGAGAACGGACCGCTCCAGTCCTCCAACATCGCCCTGATCGCCGGCGCGGCGGGCGGTTCTGCCTTTCTCCTGCTGGTCACGGCGGTGATCTGCGTCGTGTGCTACCGGCGGAGGCACGCCAAGCACTCGGACACCCACCACCCTCCGCTGTCCCTGTCCTCCCTCACCAGCCCCAAGCGGGGAGGCGGTGGCGGCATCACCAGCTCCAACAACAACGGCTCGGAGCCCAGCGACATCATCATCCCCCTGCGGACGTCGGACTCGGCCTACTGCCCACACTACGAGAAGGTGAGCGGGGACTACGGGCACCCCGTCTACATCGTCCAGGAGATGCCGCCTCAGAGCCCGGCCAACATCTACTACAAAGTATGAGAGGGCCACCGCTCCGGCCGACCGGACAAACCCACCTCCCCTCCGCTCATTACCGACCGACCCCCGCCCGCTCAGAATGAAGCCACAGCAAAGCTTGCCACCACAGCTCCAAACCCCGATCCCCTCCAAACCACCAGTGTTGCCCGTGGGACCCCCCACCCCCCCACACACAAACCCCCGCCACAGTCGTGTTTCCGCCCTGATTAAACCACCCCGACACATTCTCACACAACTGGGCCTCTAAGTGTGCGCGAAAGGGCAGAGTAGTAGCCATACATAGCCCTTCTTAACATGGCCCTCGTGGAGAGGCAAGAGCCTCTGAGTGCCCTGTTCTCGCTAACTCAGAGCTGAATGAGCCTGAGCCGAATTGAAGAGTCATCCTCTAAAACGACGGAGTGTACGAGCACACTCTTTTCTGGGGAGTGTAGACCTGGTGATGGGACGTGCTTTAAAAAGAAGTTTTAAAAAAGGAGAAGACGATGACTTTGAAATAGTGAAAAAAAAAAAAAACAAGAACAAACTGAAAAAAACTGCATCCTAAACCCTTCTCAGCACCGGAGAACTCTGATCTCCAGAGACAGTACCTGCCTATACTCCACCGCCCCGCCCCTCAGTGCTCCATCAGCCAACCAGAGACCGGCCCCTGCCACTAACTCAACAATAGGATTCTAGTTTGTTTGTGTTGTTTCTCTTGAGGAAAAAAGAAAAAAATGAAAAGGAAAAAAAAAAAAAAATTAAAAACCACAGGGGCCACAGACTCACCCAATCAGCGCGTCCGAGCGGCGGTCACATGACCGAGCCCAGGCCCCCGGGGGAGGCCTGACCGATCGGTGACACTCAGAATCTTGTATATTTTAATAAAGTGTGCGTGTCGTGCGACTGCGAGAGCTCCTACGTGCGTGCATACGACTTGGATAATAATTTTAGCGCCGCTGCCCCACATTAGACGTGTGCGTGCAGTTAGTGTGCTTCAGTACAGCAAGTTTTGCATATGCGTGTGCGTGGGGTTCAGTTTGTGTGTGTGTGCGAGCGTGCGTGCGTGCGTGCGTGTGTGTGTGTGCGGTATGTGTGCGTTCTTTAGACTTGTCTTAAATACCAAAACACAAAATAGTGAGCGAATATCAAAAAAGTGAGATTTTTTATCGCTATCAACACTTATAGATTATATATATGAATATCCAGTAAATAATTTGTAGATGTTTCTTTCTGTTTTCTATTGTTTTATCATTTCCACCCACTCTGTTTCACTACACTTCTGTTGCTAGTCGTTTTTTTTTATCCGCTGTCTTTTGTTCTTTCACCACTTAGCGCGACCTTGTTTCCGCCTCTTTTTGCTTTGTATATTAATTTAATCTTTTTATTTTATTTTTTTTTAATTTCCCGGCGATCAGAGGTTGTTTCTCTCTTCCTCCTGTCCCTCTCTCATTCACCCCCCCCCCCCCCCACCCCCCCAGGGTCTTTCTGCTCTGTGTATATTTTTATAGCTCCTTGTACTATGCTGTAGTTTTGAAGTTTAGACCTCGTTTGTGGAAGTGTTGAGGTAGAACCATCTATGAAAGCTTTTTTCCCCCCCCCTTTTATTTCTCAATTATTGTTGTTTTTTTTTTTTTTTCTCAGCGCTTTTTTTTTTCAGATGGGGGAGTGAAAAGAAAACGGGGTGGGGGTGTTGTGGGACAGAGGTGGCGACGGTGGCAGAAAGAGGAGTTCTTGGAAGGAGGAATAAAGCGTCTTAATGGAAGACTTTAAAAAAAAGAGAGAGAGATAGAAAAGACTGTGAAAGAATTGCACACTAAAGAAGAAGAAGGAGGAGCCGAGGGGAGGGGAGGATGGGAGCAGACGAAGGAAAAGGATGGACGGAGGAGGAACAAGGAAAACCCTCCACTCTGATCAGAGGTGATGGACCGACAGCCGAAAATGGATTCTGAAGTTGAACTCTTAAAAAAAAGAGGAGGTCCCATAACACAAACACACACACACACACACACACACACACACACACTCACACACACATCTTACATGAGGTGGCACCTTTTAGATTCCTCTTTTTTCTCCCAATTTTTTTTTTTTTTTTTGGTTGAAATGCATCTCCGTGTCACACACTCATTCCTCACAACAGAAACTCCCCTCGGCGGTCCGTGCCCTCTGTGTCTCTCTCCGCTTCACACACACACACACACACACACACACACACACACACACACACACACACACACACACACACACACACACACACACACACACACACACACACACACACACACACACACACACACACACACACACACACACACACACACACACACACACACACACCCTCCCGACGCAGATTTCACACCTTTTAATGACTGTCACAAATGCCTCCTGATTGCATTGAAAGACGTCCACTCCCCTTGCACACACACTCTCACACACACACTGATTACTTTCATATGACTGTATTTCTGTGATTAACCCGATGGACACGGGAGCGGTGAAAAGCGCGATTGTGTGGCGTTGCCGTGTTTTCTCCTCCCTCTCACACACTCCCACGCCCTCTCTCTCTCTCTCTCTCTCACACACACACACATACACACACACACAGACACACTTTTTCTCTTGCACAAACACACTCGTGCCCGGCACCTCAACCTCGGAGGGCAATAACACATCGCTGTGTTCAGAGGTGCAATATGTTCACATGTGCATACTAATAAAGCTGTTTTGTGTTGCTCAAACATGTTTATGGCTTCTGTGTAAACTGGGTGGCAGCGGAGAGCTTTTACTTTTTACTTTCAAACACTCACAAAGACACACACACACATTCACACACACACACACACACACACACACACACACACACACACGTACACATACACGCACACAAAGCCTCCAGTGTTGTAGCCATGTTTTTTTCTGTGTGACGCCAGTGTTTGAATCTGGACCTTACATTTCTCAGATGTGTTTTGTATCAGTATCTAACATCATATATTGAGATATCTTTCATACTTAAGTGTCACATCCGTCTGAAATGACTTTGTTCAACACACGCTGATGATGTTCCGATATGTTTTTGTTTTTTTTTTGTTTTTTTTTTTTTTTTATACCATGATGGAGGAGTGTGGATTGTATTTGACTGTATCGAAATTGATTTTAAAGATGAAATGAGAGGAAAAAAAAAAAAAAAACAAACCGCCTCAAACTCTTCTTTCTGTACAACTATCGACTTGTGTTCTTTCTGTATGATGTTCCGTCTTTGTCTATTTAAAACGCTCTCAGAGAACCCGACGTGTCCTCCCGAGTCAAATCCAGTGTCTGTTACTCTCTCTTCGGCAACTCCTTTCAGAGCACTCAGATCCAAAATGGCGGCTCCTGGTTCAAAAACAAACACAGTGTTTGGGGGGGGGGGCAAGAAAAGAAAACATCTGGGATTATTACTGCACCAACAGAGGAGAAGAAGATCAAACCATTGCCTCGTTTTTCGTCCCATTTCGCCCACTTTCTCTTGGCCCCCCAAGTTTTTTGTTTCCTTTTGTTTTTTTGTTTTTTTTCAGTTGATTGTTTGACTGTCATGTAGAGGTTCTATTAAAGTTGTTTCCACGGCTGCTGGAAAGAGAGAGAAAAATGTGCTGTTTTGCGTGGAACTGGAGAGAGAAAAAGAAAAGAAAAAGCAGCTGCTGCCGAGCGCCCTCACCTCTTCCTCCGTGAAAGTGTGTGTAAATGTGCACAGTGTGTGTGTGCGTGCGTGCGTGTGTTTTCTTTGTGCCAATGGCGGGCGAAGCCGAGGTCGAGGTGGCTCTCCTGTGTGACGTTGTCGAGACTTTGTATTTGGGACACCTCCGTGTGAGAGAAGGGTGGTTTTCTTCATTTTTTTCTTTGTGTCCTCTCCTCCTCCTCCCCTCCTTCTCCGCTCATCACAGCTTCCCCTGACCCCGCCTCCCTCACCTTTCTTACCGTATTCCCCATTAGCTCCTCCCACTCCCTGTCGACACACCTCTAAAGAGAGGAGAGGGGGGGGGGGTAAAAAAAAAATCTAGTACATTCCTGGTTTGGAAAAAAAAAAAGGTTGAATAAAAAACAAACAAAAATGTTTAAGCACCACGTTCCTGGTCCTGTTGTGTGGTTTCTATTTTCTCTCTGGTTTTTGGAGGGTCTGCAGAGGTCTTTTGTTCTGCCTGGTGTGAGTGCGAGAGCTCCTGAGGCCCACTAACCCTGGCTTTAATGGAAGGTCTCTCCTTATCTCTGCTCTGGGCTTGTCTCAGCAGGGGCTCTTTCACTGCCTCTGCTAATAACACCGCCGTATCACACACACGCACGCACACACACACACACACACACAGAAGCTCTCCCACCGGTGTTATCTACAAGTTATCGAATCCAGCTTCGTTAGTGTTTCGCTGATTTCATTCCCTCTGTCTCCCCACTTCTCCCCCTCTAGCTTTGTGAATCATCGCTATGGCAACTATTAGCAGCGTTTTCTCCTTCCTAAAATATTTGCCTCATCTGGTCCTGGATGTGTGTGTGTGCAAGTGTGTGTGTGTGTGTGTAGTTATGGGCCTTTACCAGAGCCCAGCGCACCACCAGGGTGGCCCAGGGTTGAGATGACCAAGCAGCTGCCTTCACCCTTTGATCTGCGATGTGTGAGAGTAGATTACAACTCTCACACACACACACACACACACACACACACTCACACGTTGGTTGACCCCACCTACGCAAACACCACCCAACACAAACAGGGCCTTAACGCGCCGCCACACACCGGCATTGATCCTGGAAGACACTTGCCGCTGCCTCTGCCATGACAACCTGTCACTGTAACTCAGGCGGCGCACAATGACGGTTGGCAAACATCAATTCGCCGGCAAACCTGCTAATCTACCCAGCACCTGCAGCCGCCGCCGTCCTGTCATTTTTCATGTCCCTTTCGAGCCGGGCGTGAATGCGGGCAGGCTGGAAGAGTTCAGCAAGAATCTTATCAAGCTGTAGCATAAGAAGCTCACACCGATGGGAAAAGGTTATTTACTGTCGCAGAGGAAGGGAAATGAGTTTGTTTGGGCCATAATATTAAAGGTCCAGCTTTAACATTCTGAAAAAAAAAACCCTTCTTTTATACATTTTGATATTATTAGAAATTTAATTTGCATTTTTTAAGGGATTTTTTTTAGCTTGGTTAATGTTAATCTCTTTTTAATTTAGATTAGTTTTTTCCTTTTTCTCTGATCTTTGGTTTGCACAAATATTCCAGTGAAGCCAAACATCAATGGACGCGCCCTCTCCCATCTATACACAAAAGCAGGAAACTTCAAAATAAAAGCACCGGCCAGTTTCCAAATCTGCGTTTTAGACTCTGATTTCAGGTGAAAATGGACGACTTCTGCTGTGGCTTCGAGGGGATGTTAAAACAACAATGTTGTTCTGAAAAGGCAACTTTTTGAAAACTTCTTCCTAGGTGAAACTTTATGAGAACACTCTGACTCCTAAACAAGAGAAAACACAATTTTGCAAAAAAAAAGTTTCAACTCTATCTCAGTGTTTACAGGAAAACACAACTTTTGAAAAATGCCTTGACAACACCTGCCTGGAAATAGGACAAATCTTGTCTGAAATGCTGTGCATACCCGCCACAGCTGGAATAAATATTTCTTCTGCACAAGTACGAGTAGATGGACAATAACAATGTCTGCCTCATATAGTTCATCTTCTCTTTGGTAGTTTTGTAGTTGAGAGTCAGCTGTATTACCAATCCAACCTGGCCATCTGTACACATGAATGTTCGTGTTCTCCTCTTGCTAATTTCTTCTTTGTGCACGATTACATTCCGAAAAAACAGCGCCAGCTCGTGGCCTGGCATGCCAACTACATCATTTTCAAACTGTTACAGTGTAAACGTGACACTTTTCTAAAACGCAAATGCAAAACCATTGTGTTTTCACTTGAAACGTGTGAACAAAGGGTCTTTTCTTTAACATGTTTCAATACAGTTTTATCAACCTTTCTGTGGCCCCACTAAACACAGGAATGCAAATTTAATTTAAAGATAACATGGCTCATAAAGTTGAATATATACATAGCTACACACACCGAAACGTATGAAATTACATCTAGATATTAGAAAATGTGTTTTTTTATGGTTTTCCTAAACTAATTCTGACCACATTAGAGCGGACAAGGGAAATAAAAGTTGGAAACAGCTGATTTAAATTAATCAATTAAAGTTTTTTCAGCCTCACAAACCAAAACACTGACAACGAATTAGCTGAAAAAAACATTAAGTAAAAAAAAAAAAATAAATAAATTAGTCATCTCAGTTTCTCAGAAAAAAACAAAAGAGAACCATTTACTCTTTTATACCGTCCATCCTCACCGATGGATCACGCTGACCCCAACACTACTAATACAGACATGCAGTGGAGGGTAGCTAATTGCAAAACAAGCCATTTTTCATCTTCATAACACTAATTAATCCCAGCAGAAAAGCATTCGCACTCCAAAAGCTATTAAAAAATCTGCTTCCTTGAATTTTTATAGACTTGAACTATATTAGTTTGTCCCACATAACAGGATGTTGGGGGGGGGGGGGAGTGATGACAGTGTGGCAGCGAGCCACTGAAGCAGGAGCAGTTAAATTGAATTTGGAGGAATTAAATTCATATAACCGTATATTATTCTAAAGAGCGTCCGATATAAATGTTTATTCCTTTTACAGGGGTCGCCACTGCAAGTCACATGGTCGTCTTTAAATGCAACGGGAGGTGAAAACACCTCGGCGGGTGTGTGCAGGGCCTCTCAGTAGGAGTGCAACATTTCAGCGTTGCCTGGCCACAGTGTGCAACTCAGATCTCATAAACTTGCGGGCACCACTGTAGTGGGGATCAGTGACGCTTGCAATACTGCTGTTTATGTCTCTGGAAACAAAACAAAGATGAGAACGCGAAAACAGTCGCGGCGAGGAGGAACGAGGCCTACTGGAGACGCTGGAGGCGACTGGTCTGGCAGCGCCGAGGCGCTGACTCATGCCGGAGCCGCGGAGGGCTAATCTTCCAGGACGAACGGGGAGTTATCGTTCACTTGCTTTGAGATCCGTCCATTGTTTATCAGAGGTGTCACAGAAAATAAGTGACCGGCGAGGCTCGCTGAGATGGATGACGCACACATAAATGACGTCACCGAATATGATCACAAGAATTAAAGAATGAGGTTGAAATATAAACATCATTATTGACTTCAAAATCGCCACCGCTAAGATTCCAGCTCGCAATTGGAGCGTACATGAAAGCTTCCAACAGTTTACAAGAGGTTGAGTCTGAAGAGGGGGTGGTCTGTGTAATGAGCGTATCACACAAAGATATACAAACATGGATGGGTTTCATGCAGTAAGCATAAATACCAATTAGAAATTAGGCCACCAAAAGTGCAGAAACGCGAACTGCACAGGTTTTTATGAGTCACGTCGGTGACATTATCATTTGTTTAGACGACGTGGGTCAAATCAGCAGTGGCCTCCCTGAGACAGTCCTCCTGAATATGTCAGAATTTGGTCCCGTGGCATTTCTGGTCGCGAGCTGGCGACATTTCTGTCACATTGATCATCATTTCTCCGAATGAGCTGGGAGCAAATCCAAGTTAACACAACTGGAGGCATAAATCTTTCCAATGAGCCAATGCACCGTGGAAGTAATGGACTTCTGTTGTGGTGCACATTCAGTTTCCTCTGGCTGCTGGCTCCTTGACTTCCCGTCCTCCTGTCTGATTGCTGATGTCTTTCACCTGTGCCTGAGTGTGCGGCTGCCTTCACCTGGTGGCTGTGGTATGTACAGAGTCTTCGGTGTGTTCTGGTCTTTTGGTTTGTTTCTAAGATCATTGCTTTTCTTGTGATCCCTGTTTGTGTTTTGGGGGAATTTTAGTATTTTTAAGTTTAGGGATTCTTGTTGAGGGTTGAAATACCACCAGTGGAATCTGGGCAGCCGGAGCCAACTTAAAGCAAACTTTGACAACTTCACTTAATCTGAAAGCTCTTTACATTCATACACTTTTCACACAAAGTGCTCAATCCCAGGAGTAATTTTGGCTTCTCTAGAAGTGCTGACTTTCTTTCTACGTGGACAAACATGACACACCTTGTTGCTGAAGTAACATATAAAGAGGGAATCGTGGGGTAGCTTGAATGTGCTGTAGGACTTTAGCTTAGTGCTAACTCTGCTTACATGTACCTCATGCAGTAATCGTATTTGGCATATTTGTGATTCCGTGAAGCCGTCACGGCACTCGCAGAATCCGTACGCATGCACACGTGTGCTTTACCTGGACGGTCGGTGTGTATTTCTGAGCTCTGGAAACCAACCATCGCTGGATAGTGAAGCTGGAGCGGCTCACAATACGGAGGAGAGTCGCTGCCAACGAGTCGCTAACTCTAATACCAAACCAGGAGTGATAATGTTCCTTGAATGGCTCACTACTGTTGCTAATCCATGGAAACCAGCAGCAATATTCTCTTCAAAGAGGAACTAATGCTAATCTAATGGCTGTTAAGCCGTAATGAGTTTGCTTGCTTCTTTCCAGTCGGGTTTAAAAGAGGCCTGTTTAGACTATCGGGACTGCTGTGGTCCCCTTATCATTACATGCTCATCATTACTCCTGCTAATCTGTTCTGCTCAATGCACACACAGATGAATATTAATGCCACGGAGGATGATAGCCGCGCACGCGTGTGTGCGTGAGAGACGCATGAACACACACAGACAGATGCAGATAGGCAACGAAAAGTTGGTGCACACGCACAGGCTGGCGCTTTCGGTGCGTCGCCAAGTGAGACGGCTGAGCCTCCTCTTCCACTCCGCAGAGGGAGGAACGAGCCTGATACGTCGTATAAAAACACACACACACACACACGCCTCACTTGCCGATGCTTTATCACAGCAGCAGAAGGAAGGAAAGAGAAAAGAATCAGTTTTAAGTGAAATCAATAGAGAGATAATCCCCTAAATTAGATTTTGAAAAGCTCCGCCGCTGATGTGCAACTTAAAACCCAAGGATTGGCTCACTTGACTTCCCGACGAAACAATCCTTGAGCAAGACGCGTTTACCATGGGAATGAGCGAAGGTCAAGGATAAGAGGAGCGAGGGAATCAAAGAAACATACCAGAGAATCTGCATATTGAATCAGGGGGAAATTACGGCGTGGCTTTGATTAATGCAGCGCGGCTCAAGAAAGCCCGCCGAGCATCTGTGTGTGTGTGTGTGTGTGTGTGTGTGTGTGTTTGGCAGCTCGCACCTGACAGACCTGAAATGTCACGTCATGATGGAAGAAGAGATGAAGGGTTAAAAGGTCAAGCTGTTTGATTGGATGCAAAAGGCCTGTGCTGCGTGTGGCCGGATCTGGAGGCGGACAGATATCGCCGGCGGAGAGTAATTAAACTCCAGCCTCCGGAGGAATCATCGGAGGAGAAGCCGTGACTTTACAGTAGTGACGCTGGCAGCTCAGTGTGTGTGTGTGTGTGTGTGAATGTGTGCCACCCTCCCTCTGCTGTACATCTCCTCCAGTCTCACTTTCTTCCTCCACCACCTGACTCTCACTTGCCTTTTGTCTGTTTTTTTTCCTCCCTACCTCCCGCTCGCTGCACCGCCTCCCCGAATGTTTTTCACTTTTTGCTATCTTTCCCCTCCGCCACAGAGCGAGGGGAAGAAAAAGAAAAAAAAAAAACGTTACAGTTAATAACGGGCCTGATGACAAGTGCAGCTGCGATCTGCAAATGCTGAGCTGACGGCACGAGAGAGACAGAGGGAGGGATGGGAAAGCGTGGAGAAAATAGCTTGGCTGCACGGTGGGGGGTTGGGGGGGGGGGGGGGGGGGGGCTGTTGTGCATTATGTGTTTGGCTGGAGGATATAACAGCGTTAATTTCAGATGATTAACTTGTTAATATTCCTGAGTGGATAGAGCCACTGCAGCCCCGGCAGTTGCAGAGAAGTTTTTTTTGTAATGGCGCCGCTTGTCACGCAAACAGCTCCCCTGATGCCCCCCATCCCCACCCCCCCCCCCCACCCCCGACGGCCCTCTCCCACTCCCCTCACACACTCGCAGCATTATGCATACACACAAACCGAGGCCACAGGGGGGGGAGAAAGAAAAATCAGTAAAATGGGTTGTGTTCAATTAAAGAAGCTTTGCCTCTGAATCTGATCCTCAGCTGCTTCCCAGAGATCCCATCATCGCCATCACGGCCGTTCCTCACTCCTTCCTCCACTCTCCTCGCAGGAGTTTTAAAGATTAAGACAAGCAGAATGCTCTGTTCCGCCGAGTAATGACATCAAATTGACAGTTTGGTAAACCCCCTCGCATGAGCAGTAATTGTCCAATCATCATTTCCAGTAACTAGGCATGGCAGGCTTGTCAAGCTTTGGATTTCTCTGGTGTGCACGGGGCCGTAGTGAGACTCCGAGAAAAGACCTGACTGGGAGTGCTTTTTCTCACACTTTTTAGAAATAGGAAAACAAGACAGAGAAAGCATGGCAAATGAAAATAAACAGTCGACGCCAACGGCAGCCACACGAGCTTCATTCGTTCCGGTTATCGTATTTCCAGGGCCAGAGAGCGCGTCATTAGCTGAGGCTGGGATGTGTTTCGGGGTTACGGGGCACAGCAGGAGGCGTCGGGGCCGGAGCGCGCAGCATATGGTCTGCAGCACGGGAAGCTGCGTGATGGTGATGTTAGCTGCTGCTTGAGCTAATCCATCATAAAGTCACAGCTAACTCCTACACCCTGGTTGGAGATGGTTAAATGAAGATCTAGTTTTATTACGTTGCATATTTTAGCTCATCCTTTCACTACTTCAGCACGCTGGCCTCATCTCTTTGTTTCTTCTACATTAGAACTGTAAACACTTCTGTTGATACTTTCTGCACACAGTTTTAGTCGACAACAGAAACCTTTTTATGTAGATTTATGTAAGAATGCTTCACAGGACATGTGCTTGTTTCTCAAAACCAGTTTTTTTTTATGTATAATGCTGCAGTGATTACTCTGCATGTTCTCCAGTGTACTGTGCTGTGTTGTGTTATTACTCTTCCACTTATTTTACTGAGCAAATCTAAATCTCATTTAACTTCAACCCATTTGAGACTCTTATCCGAAGCCAGTTCCAGGATTATGGCAGCATTATCATAGCTGCAGGTACATGCAGTTTACCGAGGCCAAACACAATCTGCTTTCTTTTTACTGCACAAATGACAATTAAATCTTGTAGTGAATACACATCTGTGGATTAGTTGGAGTAAAGAGCTTTTATTTATTGCGTTTTGTTAGGAGGTCAGAAAGTAAAATTCAGACAGAGCAAGAAACTGACCCACAAAATGGGACAAACAAATGTCAGTACAGGAAAATAAGTGGTGAGATCAGAACTGTTCAAGCAACCTTCAGGATCAGTTTTTCATTTCTAATTGCGACAAATAATCACATCAGACATGCATATGAACTTTGTATTGCATTTCTGAGTGTAAACATTTGTTTTAGCTTTGGAATACAAAACTAATTCAAGAAAGGTGTCGCTGCCGGTTGAAGAAAAATGGCAGAACCACAGTGAGACGAGTGAGAGCAGAAGGCAGAGAAAACCCCGAGCCGTGCACCAGTTTCTGCTTGTGGCCATCGGTGGAAAAAAAGTTTGGACGCTCCTGAGTTGCACGGATTTAAACCACAGAGCTCGAAAGGCTGCATTGCCAAAGCACTGCTGGAGAAAGGATCTTGAGTTACCTCAGACTGTAGCTGCAAATCCAACTAAACTGCAAGCGGTTCATGAGATGTATTGTTACCATGGCAGTGAAGGTCATGAATGAGTCTCTACACAAGCAGCCATGAAGCATGCAGAGGTTTAACATGGATATATTGACTTGCAGAAACAAACAAAGCTGGTGTTTTCCCTGAAGATTAGATTGGGTTTCTCTCAATGACAGCTGCGCACATTGCAGCCTTTACACCGATTTAATACAAAAGGTGGATTACCTCACTTAGATTTTTCATGCAGGTACTCGAACAAATGACACCGCACACACACACACACACACACACACATCCACTCACCAACAAAGAACAATACACCATTCTCCCACAACAAGATACTGTACACAAATACATTCTCCACTCGCGCACAGACACTGCGAGGAGATAAACAAACCCGAGCAGACTTTACATAAACCACGCTCTCCGCCGAATTCCAATCCCTCCCAGGAAAACAAACTCAACATACTGGTGTGTCATGATTGAAGTTTATTTCCAAAACATCCGTCTATTGTTTCATCTGAAAACTTTACCAGCAACCTTCGCTTTTGTGCATATATATATGAAACGGGGGAAAACAAGAGAAAATACTGATTTCAAGCTCATTGTGAAGTTGAAGGACTGCCTGAGCGTTCTGTGACGGTGGCATCGGGGTGGTCTTGTGGTTTTCGAGCCCGCACAGCTGGATGATTGTGGGCTCTTTGTTCTCAAATAGATTTACTGCTGAAGTGTCCTTGAGCAAGACGCCGGGAGCCCGGCGCGGCTTACGGTTCGGAGAAAACTCGCACAAACGGCCAGATTTTTTGAAGGTGGCGGAGCGTTGGCATGAGTCGTGAAGGCTGGCTTCTTTCACGGTGTTACACGACTATTGCACAAACCTGGAAGAGGGATTCCCGGTTCTGGCTGGTCTCGCCGCTTCACACTCGGCTGCCGTTCTCCTCTGTAAAGGGAGGGAATTTATACGAAGGGACACAAAGCCCATGGCGCTGCCAGTCAAGTAATGATGAAACAATCACCGCGTATTGAGTGCAGTTAAAGATTTAATGTAGAAAAATAAACATTTGTGCAACACATTACCATAAAACAGCTTCTGGAAGAATATCCCATTCAAATGAGAAGTCGTTTAATGGTTTTGACTATCGGCCCGTCTCCATTGCAACAATGTTTTATTTTGTAAAAGCTTATTATTAAAATCTTATTCCGTCAGATGGATTTGCTGTCAGGTAAATACGTTGCGAGTAAAGCACAGAACCTTCTGTTGGTGCCGTGTTTGAACATAAAGCCTCACAGTATGTAAATCTGGGAGGAATCAAGGTTGTAAACTCCCAATTTCTTCTGCATCTCCTCCCTAAATGGCAACTAGAACCATCCAGAATGGTTCTTATCATTGTGGAAAAAAAAAAAAAAAAACCCTACATCACTGCCAGAGGAGCAATAGAAAAGGTTTTCCATCCCAGAATCTTAACTCGGATCAGGAAAAAAAAAGCTGCAGTTACGTCGAGGCTTTAGGGTGTGCGGGTGCCAGACTTGCTGGATTAGTTTTAACAGCTGAAGCACGCAATTTGCTCTTGCGATGGGTGATGAAGGGGGCTTTTTGGATGAGCACCGCTCGTCTTCTAGGGCTTGTTTATGTGCCACAACTTGATTTGCATAAATTTCTAAGACTCGGATGAAAAAAAAAAAAGAAAAAAAAAGAAAGAGAAACCCCTCCACGTATAGTTCAAGCAACTGAAGCGCAAAAAATATGCAGATAGCCCCCACAAAGCATTCGTGGTTCTGCTGGATGTGAATCTTCATCAGCTGGGTTCAGCGCTCCGTCATGAATGAAGCTGACTTCTGACCTACAGAAAAGGCTGGATTTCCTCAGCTACTGTATTTCAGTAGGAGCATCTGGGGAACGTGGAGGAAAATTTACTGTATATTCAAACTAATTAACACGGAAATACTTGCGCTGTCTGGCCAAAAAAAAAAAAAAAAAAAAAAAAAGTACAGCAATGCAAGACACTGAATGGTTTTCATCATACCAATTTGTGCATGTCACACCTATTTCAAGTCTTTAATGCATCATCGTTGCCGCGAGGAAGTGTGTGCATAACAAGATGAGAGGTTGCATGAAGAGCCGGGGAAGTTTTTCATGTTCAGTTCAAAGTTTAGAGCGAACCGCGGGGAGGCGGATTTCCACCTGCACACATTTCCGCGATCAAATTGTGTCATGAGACCTTTCTCTAAATGATGCCCGGGCAGAGTTCAAAGCGAATCCTGTTCAAAGGAAATCTGATTTAATTTTCGCTCAGTCGAGTCTAAATGCGATCATGCCAAAGTCATCCTGGTTAGCACCACACCCTTTGAGATGCTCAAGAAGGCAGGCTTTCGGATCCCTAAAGACACTTTTCAATCCATCAAGAAGGATTTCACACCACTTGTGCTGTGGCAGCCTCCCATTAGCCTTTGCAGGTACGAGCAGTCAGTGAGAGTGGAATTTCATTCAGGAGATCAGTCTCTCGCCCCCTCTCCCTCGCTTTCTCTCTCCCGTCACAGTTTTCTGGCTCTTTCCCTGATGTTACAACTTCCAGTCTTTGAACACTTCGTGTATCCAGAGACGGGTGTTTTTGAAAAGATATTAAATTCTATATTTTTTACCTTCAGTGCCGTCCCGCTGTGTGCCCGATATTAAAGATATCAGTCATTCCGTGACAAGCTGGCAGTTTAAAAAAGGCTAATGTGTCATTTTTAGGTGACCGCAGACACTATCTGTTCCTGCAGGAGAACCACGGGGGACTTTTTGACTCCGGAAAAAAGAAAAAAAGAAGCATTTGCAAGATTTTGGGACAGAAATTGTCAAATGAATCTCAGATGGCACCGCCAGAACCACAGAAGTCCCTTTCCAATTTCTTTTTTATAATGTTACTTGAATGATGCAAAAAGTTCATTTCAGCATCCAAGGCGGTGTCAGACAAGGAGCTGCTTCTGATGTGATCCCCGGGAGGAAACCCCGGAGAGAATCCGGCCGGATGTTTGGCTGAAAGAACGAACGAATGTTTGCGAGAGACTCCCATAGGAGCGATCGGTTTGACTTGTTGTTTAAGAATGTGAAACCCATTCAGGGACTCCTGTTTGCCCCTTCGCAGGATTCTGCAGGAACTCTGCTCGGCTCCGCACAAACCCCACAACAACCAATTCAATTGATTCCGACGCTCGAGGTAGCAGCTAGAATCTGTCCTGCCGCTGACAGAGGGAGGGAAGGCCAGCAGGCAGGAACAGCTCCCATCATTTCGCTGTTTGCCGTCCAGTGCTCAGACGTGCTCGGCGTGTTTGACAGCAGAGATGTTACTCGGCTCTCTGATGTGGCGACGCACCAATGCGATGAGTCAAGTCGCTCCTCGACTTCAAAATGCCTTTGTTTATGAGACTTTATGGGTTGTGTCAATGAGCTCATGGTGGCTTCTCGGTGGAGACGAGTGGTGCCTGCTCTCCGACCTGATGCATGTTAAAATCCACCCGCACTGAGTATCTCATCAAACAGACTCAAAAGAAAGAAGAAAACTGCAACCGCAAAACCTCAGATAGTTTTAGAGATGACATCCAAACACTCTCACAGTCTACTTTACTTGTTTAACTGAAATCGGACTTTGGTCTCACAGCTAAAATATCACTTTGGGGGCTTTCTCTGCAGAGTTTGCACACATTCTAGTTGCGAGTCATCCATTACAGCGAATGTGTGTTCATGTGATTCTCGGTGTGCTTGCTATTGCTAATGTTTGTAGCATACTGTTATCGAAAGATATGCACGAGTAGTTTAATTACCAGATCAACCAGCAGCACCAGCTAGTGGCTGGAACGTAAAAACTACACATTTTCCAGCTTTTCTGCCATGGAAACATGAACATTTTCTGATATAAAGATGCAAAAACAATGTGTTTCAATTTGAAATGTTGCAGAAATGGAGTCTTAGGTGGCATGTTGGGAAATTGGGGGGACCTGAGGGGTCTTCAGGGAGGACCTTTCGGGTTTTCTTGCACGGTCCACCTGTAGTCATCTGGGATTGGCTCCAGATACAAATAATAAATTATCATTAACGGTGACGTTGCTACAGTACTGAAATAAACTGCAAAGTCTTGGTATAGATGTGTTTTTGCTTTTGTTTGGACCACAAGCCTTCTGAGATAGCACAGAAACTTTTCCTAAGCTTGAAACATTTCATCCTTGCATTTATTTTGTAGAGATCGTACAACAAAGGGCACCGAAGTGGCCAGATATTTCAGGGACATACCGTAAAATACTAATTAAATTCCAATAGCAAACCGTTGCTGCACGTCGCTCCCCCTCTCTGCGTTTGCATCCTGTCAGATTCCCAATGAGGCCACAGCACAACAGAGAAGCAGAGAGGAGTCCAGAAAGAAAGGGAAAGGTGATGCATGCAGAACCCGGAGGAGCCGGTGGAGTTGCAGGACTGTGCGAGCCGTCGTACCGACCACAGTTATGGCTCGGCTTCATTCAGATGTGCCATTAAACTGTGACTGGGACTCCGGGACAAAAGCGGCTGTTCCCTTTTCTGCTGTGGTGTCGCAGTCTTGTGGACACTCTGGGTTTCTTTGAAGCTCTCTGGTATGACCCCAGCTTCGATTGAAGTGTGTGAGAAACCTGCTGCTCTCGCTTTGTTAGCCGAGCCCACATCTATTTGCCGGCGAGGGGAATGTGTGCAGAAACACGAGCTAATTAAATGAAATAAAATGTTAAAAGCTTTTCAGACATGCCGCGCAGACCTTTTGTCTCTCCTCCGCCAGGGAAACAAACATCTACTTTGAGGCTCATTTCAGGAGCAGTTTATCATCAGATCAAGCTGTCTAATTGTATTTTGCATCTTGAAAGCTTGTTCTTTTTTGACTTCTAAGTGACTTCTGCGTGTCGCATATCACCACACTGCTCTGACTTCTTAGTACCGACGATGTTGTGGATGCTCCTCAGTAGCGGATGCCTTTTTACCCTTTTTTAATCGGCCTTGAGAAAAGCATTACCTGTGCGATTTCTGCACATTCTTGTGGTAATTCTCATGGTCTCTGCTGTAGCGCCTGCGGGTTATGAAGCTATTGTTGAATGTAAATGGTGTTGCTCTTTGTTTTTGCAGACATGCACCCTTTTAATCCTCTTTGTATTGCTCGTTGGTTTAATGCTTTTCACTGAACTCACTTTTTTTTCCCCAGGTTTGTGTATAAAATAAAGACTGCACAGATGGTTTACAGTCCCGCTCAAGCATTTCACATAGATCCAATGATGTAAGACACACTTAGCAGCACTACTGGTTTGTGTACTTTTCAGTTCTGGCCGTGCGCGTATTTCAGCGTCGCACCAGAGTCTCCGAGTGGAAGCGATTACTCTGCTGGCCAACAGAAAAGGGGAAATCGGCGAGGTCGGTCCCGCACTGTCAACATGTGCTTAATTTGTAGGCTCCACCGCAGCGCACTTCATCACCGCTGCTGTGAAACAGTGTGTAAATTGTTTTAAGGGTCACAGTCCCTTAAAAAAAAAAAAAACGAGTCATTTACCCCTCAGGATTTGATTCATTTTCTTCAGTAATATTTCAAAAAAGTTTAGGAGGGCCAAAGAAAGAAATCATTATTTAAGCAGTGAAGTTAGCACAGGGTTAAACCAGAAGTCAGGAGGCTCTTTTTTTATTATTATTATTTATTTAGGGTGACCAATCATTCTCGTGTACACAAACACTGGCATGTCCTCTCTGGAGTGTTTGGGTTTTCAGTGTTCAGACACCATTAACCCTTTAAACAGTATCTGATCTCCAGTTTTCAAGTCAGAATGAACAGAGTAATATAACAGAATAGAAATACTTTATTTTAAACCCATAGAGAAATTCCTAATGAGCTGAAGGAGTCATATTTTTAGTGTGAAGTTATTTTTAGACATTTTCTGTGTTTACTTTCTGCAGCATGTTTGAAATCCTCCTCTGCCAGCCATGTCTAACAGAGTGCCGGCGCTTAATTCAATCGCTAAATGCAAGCAAATGAGCATGAAAGCAATACCATTTCCTGCGGATCGATCGGCCGCTCCAATGCATTAAGAAATCCTCATCTGCACACTCATGTCTGCGCGTGGGAACAATCACCGTGTTATTCTTAGGAAATCACTTCCAAAAAACAACTAAAATTTGCATGCAAATTTAGCACACTTTATGCAAGACCTTAGTAAATCAGGCCAAAAAGTGGGGAAATAACAGTCACAACACCATCTTGAATGTGTTTATGTGCTTTGTCCCAAATGGATATGTAGCCAAGTGAGCATGCCATCCAAATCAATACGGTCTGTCCGGTCTCATATTACCGCTCTGAGAGACAATTTGGCCTTTAATTTTTAGCCTGTCTCAGTTTTAACTCAACAAACTGAAGCAGTTCACACAAAAAGGAGGCAGTTTGTATATAAATATGACTCCGACGCTCGGTAACTAATAGAAAAACTGCTAAAAGTCTGAGAGCGGGACTGGACGCTGCGGTGACTCACCACATATCAACGCAACACAACTGGCATCACCTCAGCTCAACAAACGATCCCGTCAGACAAACACATTGCAAATACTCAGTGGAGGATAAATATTGATACTGGGCTTCAGTCTGGACTGGTGGACCACTTGGAAACGTTGACGTTCGCAATACAAATAGCTCTCAAATTAGCTGTGAGATAGGAATCTCTTTCGTATCGGGGATGGAGAACTGCCTGGCCCTGATATGGCGTTGTGCAGAAAGGCCAGTATCAGCACCACACACTGGTCTCCAGCACGCCAAGGCGTGGAGGATTCTGTCCATCGGCCAGCAGCAGATTCTGCATGTTGGTTCGTCATAAATACAAAGAAGGCCGGCCAAGGATCTTTTTTTTGGGGGGGGGTCTAAATGGCTGTAACCAGCCGTTTGTGTTTACATCTGCCACGGCCAAAGAGAGTAAACAGAGTGTGAGAAAGAGGTACAACAACTGCTCTTCCAAAGAGCTGCAAAACAAGCCGGAAAACCAGCCAATCTCACCCCCGCTTTATCCCTCAGACCCCGACCGAGCCCCCCCCCTCCCATCCAACGCCAATGTACTAACTCTGTTTAGAAGGGGAGGAATCCATCCATCCGTCCCAACACCACCTCCACTGCCACTACTTTCACCCTCCCCCCATCCCTTTATTGAGGCAGCTGCACCCTTTGACCTTTACGCCTGTGGAATGTGTGTGTGTGTGTGTGTGTGTGTGTGTGTGCAGACCAGTGGTTGTGAGGGGCAATGGTAAAAAGGGGGGGGGACTAAAAGAGCGAAGGCAAGGGTTTGGGTGTTGCGGGAGGGGTGGAGAGAGAGAGAGAGAGAGAGAGAGTGAATTTAGGAGATGGAAAAAAGAAGGGAGGAGGGGAGAAGTCGCTTTTTCTCCCCACTACAAAAGCTGTCAGGGGGGAACAATGAGCACGGAGAATGGTGTGTGTGTCCGGAGAGGCACTGGGCCGTGTTAGTGTGCGAACCGGGCAGGAGAGAGGGCATAAAAAGAGGCGATTAAAAAAAAAAAAAAAAAGAGAAGACAAATGACTACGATCGAAGTCAGATGGGAGAACCGTCATGACAAGATCGAGGAAGATGTACAGAGAGCTGCGAGAGAGGGGGGAGCGGGGGAGGGAGGGGGTGGAAGAGGGGCGAAGGGTATTTGTTTTGTCTAGCAGCTCTCCTAAATACTGAACTTCCGTTGCCAGAGGAAACAGAACACAAGGCCCAGCATCGGGACGTGTGTGTTTCTGTGTGTGTGTGTGGCCAGCATACCAACGGGGGGGGGGGGGGGGGGGGGGGGAGGAGGAGGAGGACCCTCTCACTGTACCAGTGACATCGGTGCGAGGAACGCTTTACATTCGCCGGGGCCTCGTTAAGTTTATCTGTCGCGGCGTCGGCGTGCCAGGCGTTCACACCGCTCGGCGCGCAGCTGGGCATGAACAAAGGTGCTCCTCGCAGCTTTGTCGCAAAGATGCGGGCGCACAGGAGTGTGTGTGTGTGTGTGTGAGCGTGTTTGAACAGTCGCAGGGGTGGAAGAGAGTGTGTGTGAGTGGAACATGCTACACTTATGGGGTCTGACTTACCTTCTATCGACCAAAATCCATGTGCTTTAGGTTAAAATGCGTATTTTGGGGGCAAAAGTAGCAATTACATAATGATCCGGATTAGTTTGACGGTCATTTGTCACAGTTGAGGTCAGGATGAAGGTCGAGAGAATCCATTAAATCGATGAGGCGACACCACAAATACATCAAACCCTGTGTGTGTGTGTGTGTGTGTGTGGAATGGGGGGTTTCGATGATGGGGGTATTTTGCTTTGAAAGCAAACTTGAGGGGGGAGGGAGGTTTGGAGGCAAGTCTCCACCACAATCACCGACACACACACACACACACACACACACACACACACACACACACACACTCATATGCAGTGAAAGTATTGATTTTCTCGCCGGTGTGTGAGGTGCTGTAAGTGGTCGGTAATAGCGGGAGAAGAGTGTTGTGAAGTGGCGCGGGTTAAGAAGTTTGGCTGCCGGGTAGAGTTTTTATCTGTGGGATGGGGGCAGCTTTGATGGGATGAGATGGATGGGGGGTCAAAAAACACTCCAGTGTCTCTAAATGGGGAGAAGAGGTGTGAAAATCACTGAAGCCCACTGAAATAAAGCACCGACAAAGGCAGCGCTTATTATTCACTCGCGCGAAGTACATCCGTTAGAGATGCTGGAAAAAAAAAAGAAAGAAAAAAGGGAAAATGCGGTGTGTCACACTTGTCCCCTGCTCGGCCGTGCTGTGAAAATGAAGTGGTTGAACTAAAAATAATTTCTGACCTGGCTGCATTAAGTACGTTTTTACATCTGGTATCACAGAAACTCGGATCGGGACGAGAAAAGTAAAATATTCAATCAACTCCTTAGTGAAATGAAGCGTTTTCCACTTCTGTACATCATATTTAGATCAACATCACATTTGATGAATGTTTCCAAAATAAAATGGAACAAGATCTTCTTCTTTCACGATTTTATTGAATGACTTTATCTTTTCGAGGCGACCTTTTCACGATTTAATAATTGCAGCCTGACTCATGTTTTTATCACCGCATGAAAGTGAAACTAAAACATTCCTGCTCAAAGTTCTGCCGCCTTTTTGTGAGTTCTGTCATTTGCAACCAGATTCATTAAAGCATTGACCTCAGTTCTATTGTCTGTCACAATGAGTTCTCACAAAACTCATCACAAACACTTAAAACATAACTTTAACAAAAGGTGTGAAAAGAGGAAAAAAGCAGACTGTGCGTCTGTTTATTTATGCTATTGTTGCAGAATAAAGTGTGAAAGTCTTGGCGGCTTCACTGATCTCATGTTCATTATTCTGCTAAGCTCACGAGAGAAGAAAGTAAAGTCCTACTTAACCCCAAAACTGCATGAGACTTTTTAATTTCCACCAATTTAAACCGATTCAGAAACGGTAAAATCTCAAACTCACTTTTTACAGTGCGCTCAGACACGTGTCTGCAGGGCAGAGGCAAATGCATACATTCATACACACCCTGGATTATGCACAAGCACACACTAACTAAGCACACTCGTATAGCCGTGCATGCCTGCGCCGAGTACTTATACATACTTAAACACTAAACACACGTGCAAATACACTCGGATGGCAGCGGGCACACACTTTAAGAGTGCGAACGCACACTCGCACACAACCGGCGTGATGGGATATTATAGCACTATCCAGTACATTATGCAGAAGCATGAACACATTACACACACACTTAAGTGCAAAGTACTTATATATTGTAATTGCATTGTCACACCTGCAAGTGCTGTACAGAAGCATGCATTTGTATATAAGTGCAACATGTGTCTAAAAAGAGTGTACACATTGATATGCAGTGTTTAGTTATTAAAAAATATAAAGACTGATAAAATAAGATGTATATAATACACACTTGCAACGCGTTCTCTTTCTTTTTCAAAGGCTTCTCTCAAAGGAATATTAATGTATTATTGAGTGAGATATACATAAGATCAAGTATGGAGCCAGAAATATCTGAGAATATTAATGAGAGTGTTAAGTCACACTAGCGTTATCGCGGCTCCCCCGTCTGCGTGAAAGCCACACAAGCCTGAACAGATTCCTGCTCGCATCTGCCAAAACGCTGCCCTTTTCATTTATAGTTGGCTGAAAGTAAGATCACAAAAAAAGAAAAAAAAAAATGAAAAGGTCTTTGTTTTGTGACTACAGTCTGCATGAGGTTGCAGTGTAAATAATACCGCAGAGACCAGCGGGGCGGAAGGAGCAGAGGGATCCATGCCGCACGAAAAAGTTGAAGTTTACAAACTGCAACTTTTACAATTAGTGCATTAGCATATCGCGTTCTGCATTATTGAAACAAATGGAAGGGCTGCATTGTTTTATGCAGGTTTTGACGTCACCTTGCCACCATTTTTGTGTTTCTCTCCTGAGCCCATCTGACTGTCTCCTCAAATATCCAAACAGAGCGATCGGGGAGGCGCTTCGAGCTGACAGACATTAAGATTCACCAAATTTGCTAATCACAGCTGTGAAATTTTTACAGCCTTGCCGCGTCTCAGTGAGCTTTGTTTACCTCAGCCCACACCACAAAGGGAATTTCTCCACTGCGGAGAGGCGGCGTCGTTGGGAAATGCCAGGCGAAGCGCGTGGAGAGGGCCTCATCCAGCAGCCCCGCTGCCAGCAGCGGCTAAACGCCGTCTATAGCGTCTGAGCACACAGAGGAATAACATCCTTAAGACCTGTGAAATCCTCCGCCGCTTCTGTCCTTGTTTGCCGACATGGTAGATCTGTGTTTTGTTTTTTTTCTTTTTTTTTTGCCCTGATGAAACAGGTGGTCTCTGTATAGATCCGACCCCCCCCCCCTCCTTCCTTTCTCTGACACGGATGCTTTTACACTCGTTAGGTTTTCCTCATAAAAGGGGAGACTTTCCTCCCCCGATGCATCACCGGCATTCCCGTCTCTTCCAGCCTGTCGTCTCCTTCTCTTTCGTGCACCCCCCCCCCCCCCCCCCCCATCCCAAACCCTACCCCCACCACAATTACACACAGCAGCTGCCAGCATCCTTTGCAAGAAAAATGATGCGTGTCCCAAACAAGTGATCTCTTTCTCCCTTTCTTTCTCTCTCGCCACTCAGCCACCTTCTGTGCCCTCACCTCCTCTCGCCTATCGACCAGTCGGACTCGCCTCCCCACACCTCCCTCCCCACCTCCCTCCCCACCTCCCTCGCGCCGCTGAAGCGTGTACCACATTACATTCAGGCAGGCAGGCAGAGAACAGTGGTGATGGGAGATTTCCTGTCTGCCAGGCGTGCACATGTGAAGGTCCCGGGCTGCCTTTATCATCTCGCCTGACAGATACACTGATAGCACTATAGTGCACAGACGCTCGCTCGCTCTCTCTCTCTCTCTCTCTCTCTCTCTCACATGCACACAGGCAGACACGACTGGGTCATTCACATAATGCTCGCTTGAGAGCTGAGCTCCGACTGAATGACCGGGTAAAGGTGATGAGAGTCCCCCGAACCTCCACCCCCCCCCCCCCCCCCCCCACCCCCCCACCCCGCCACCTCCACCTCTCTTTGTCAGACAAATCTAACCATGAAAGCTTGGACGGGCTTCTGATTCCACTATATCGCTGGGTTATGAAGGAATCGCACACACACACACACACGTTACAATAGCTTTTCAGATACAGTTGCACAAAGGAGAACAATCGCCAAGCCAAATGGCATTGTCGTTATTGTGGCGCTCGGCGCGCCGCCGCCGCCGCCGCACAAGTGTCACGCCTAAGAAGAGGGGATGCACTCAGGCAGACACAATGAGAGCCGCTCTACCTATAGTCACAAACTCCCAGAGCCTCTCCTGAGGTACAATCCAAGACTGAAGGATAAGAGAGTGTGTGTGTGTGTGTGTGTGTGTGTGTGTGTGTGTGTGTGTGCTTGTGTCGCCTACACCTAGGTGTTTAAAGGGTTTCTTAAGGGTCTTGTTTTATTTTGTCCTCTGCAGCAGTGCGATAGAGGGAATTTCATTATGCAAATCTATGTCTCTCTGCTGATGAGCGTGCCCTCAGGCTTCTGTCTCGCACACAATGGCGCACGCACACACACACACGCACACACACACACACACACACAAGCACTCTGTCTCTGTCACACACCCTCACGCATATAAATACTCTCATCCATGCAGTCCGCATCTCTTTCACCACACACACACACACACACACACACACACACACACACACACACACACACACACTCATGAAAACATGCGTGACTGTGCGGCACAGACACAGTCACGCATATCATGTCTGAGACTGGAGACATGGCGGGGAAGCATGTGTGTGTGTGTGTGTGTGTGTGTGTGTGTGTGTGTGTGTGTGTGTGTGTGCATTAAGGCTAAGGGGGCTTCTTCAGGTTACAATCCATTTAGCCAATTCCTGTAGATATGACTGTGCTGAAGACATTTTCACACACAAACACACACTCTGGGCTCATTTAAAAGTAAATAAAAAAACTGCACAGAAATCTCAGAACACACACACACACACACACATACACACACACAAACATGCAAAGGACATACAATTACATGCGTGCGTGCAAAAAGGTCAAACTCCACACCCTGGCGCGCACACAAAAGGAGACCCCCACACTCTGCCCCCCCCACACCCCCCACACACCCCACCCCACCCCATGTGGATGTGACCCAATGACCCTGCTGTCACACACAGTGCCCATCTGCCACGGAGAGGCGCAGAGGGAGGGGACGGGCGAGGCGAGGCCGGGTTTCAAGGAGGTAAGTGAGTACACTGAGGGAGATGGGAGGTGGTCCAGGCTGGGGGGGGGGGGGGGGGGGGGGGCGCACCAGAGAAACTTGGACCAGAACGGCGCAGAAGAAAGAAGGCGTCTTCACGGTGAATTTTGAGTTCTCTCGAGCACAGATGTGCCGTTTGGTGCAGTTTTAGTGGTTTCAGACCCCCCCCTCGTCTCCGCTGCCTTTGTGCTTCTTGCCACAACTCTTCCCTCACACACACACACACACACACACACACACACACACACACACACACACACACACACACACAGATACATACGAAGACACACACTCAGGTAAATACAACGTACACACACCTCAGGAACTGAGTGTATTCGTGTTAGCCCGGGGCTCCTGCGTCCAGAAGTGAAGCCGTCTGCGGCCGCTTCCTGTGGTAAATAAGGAAAATGGCGAGCGGACTTACTGCCCCGAATGTGGAACAGATGAGGAACAGAGGGCAGAAAAGAGATGTCACTCAGAGGCCCGGGAGGCCTGATCGGAGAGGAAGAAACTCACCGAGTGTAAAAAAAAGAAAAAAAAAAACTGCACGATAAAAATCAGTCTGACTTTCAAGAGAAAATATTTCATCACACCTCATATAAAATGCGATCACTTAGCAGAGTGACATTTCAGAGAAGTAAAAGTGTTCCCAGACTCTCTGCGCTTTGGGACGCCAAAACATCACACATCCACACTTTCTTTTTTTTTTTTTTTTGATGGTGTGGTAAGATTCAAAGCAACCCAGGACATCGTGTCTTGTAAAGTCGACGCATTCCGCCTCACATCTCAGGTGCAAGGAGATGTTTCACATGTCATCCGGTTTAAGTGAAATGGCGCGATATCATTGATAAATATGTAAGTTTCTGAACGAGTCAACAAATGTCAGACTGCGCCGTCTCTCTGAAAAGATCCCCTCTTTCCTGTTTTCCTCTTGAAAGGGGGGGAGAAAAAAAAAATTAACACAAACTCCAACTGCGGTTTGATCTGGCACCGAGTGATTGCAGCTTGTTAAAGCCGCGGAGCGTTTACCAGCCGCTCCTCTGCCAAGTGGAAAGAGTCATTTTGAAGAGTCCTTCTAAGGCAGGCCATTGGCAAAAACCCTTCAGCTGCAAGGTTGGAGATGCAATCACTTTTTTTTGGCGAGTGGAAAACTACATGGGAACTCCAAAAAAACAGTAAAATAAAGCAAAAATAAAAAAACAAACATGCTTTACTAGTAGCTTTTCTTGTCAATCATATTTCAGTTTTTGAATGAGAAAATAGGAATTTCCTCAGATTTTTGATAAATAGGGTAAAAAAATCGTCTTCACTTTCACTGTTTTGATTTGCTTGAAGAATTGTATGAATAGATAATTGATGACTCTTTTGACAAGAAATAGAAAATAACTAATCAAGAAGGTGGTTTTCACACTGGAAGTACTTGGAACTAAGAACATTTTACCTCACTATTGACAGAATGGTTCTGTTTTCCTTCTTACATTCAGGAAAAATTAAATATTATATGTCAACGACAATCAAACATATAGGATTCATCTTTAAAATCAAGATCTCTAAAAAGTTGTATATTTCTTTCTGCTGCTTTCTGGCAGTATGCAGCATATTAGGTCCTCATAGGTCCCCCAGCTGACCTCATTTGATATTTAACTGCAAAAACACAATGTTTAATCCTATTTGGAGAAAGTAATGATCTCAGGTTCAGAGCAGTGGCCTTCATGTTACGCTCGCAATAGATGAGTTCCTTCTTTATTCCCAGTTGCATTTGAATTCTCATTTTAAACATTTTGACCTTAAACTCTGATACAGAAGCTGCCTTCCTCAAATTTCAGCTAATTTCAAGAAAAATATCAATATCAATGAATTTATTTTGAAAAATTCCCCTCAGTAAATATAAAACACCCCCTTTTTAATTGTTTTTTTTTCAGTCATCTGTTTTTTTTATTACCACTAACATTGTAAAATCAGTTTAATTGTTATCAAAGCAGATTAGCAGGCTGTTTATCGAATTTACAGATTGTCTTTTAAACGCGGGCTAATTGCTTTTCCCAGTCTGAAGATTCAGAGGTTTGATATGGAGGCTTGTAAACATCGGAAGTCAGAATTCGGAGTCTCCGTGATGCGGCAGACGGCGGGGAAACGGCGGCCGGGTCAGGTGTGGAGGTCCGCCTGTAGTTAAGCAGATATATAGTCAGCAGTTGCATCAAGCAGTTATTGCTTTTTTATGAGCCATCATATATTGGCATCCCCTGCCAATATGATGGCAGTTCCTCTCTGACCACAGCTGCCTGAAAACAGCCTGTAAAACCCGCAGTAAAGTTTTATTCCCAGTGCAGGCCATGTTTCATTGTTTTACTGTGGAGCTGTATATTTTGTGAATTAATTTTGCGCTTAAACGGCGACTATAGCGCCGCGGAGCATCGGGCGGGGACATCTTGAGTTTGAAAATGGTGGAAATGGTGCAGAGTTTTTGGGGGAAACAATGGCTGGAGGAGGGAAGGAGCGGGGCAGGTTGCGGGGCAGGGGGGGTGTGAAGGATATCCAGAGGGGACCAACTGTAGTGGTGTCAGACGGGGGTGCTGCCAGCTCCCATCCCTGCCAACACACCAGGAGCCAGACACACACACACACACACCCCCAGGCCTGGCCCTGAGTGTGTGAGCACCCCGGCCAACTGTACCCCCGCAGACCCCCGCCCGTCGCCACACATCCACCCGCAACCCCCGAAGACCCAATCTGGAATCAGTCTGCAGCGACAGCTTTGATGCCAGCCGAGCTCGCCCTGCTGCGGGCCCCTCTCCGGGTTTTTCTTCCTTCCTTTCTTAGACACGGGTTGACTGAACACACACACACACACACACACACACACACACACACACACACACACACACAAATCATGGAGCTCCGAGGTTTAACTAGATTTCGAAACAGTGAATGATTTGAAATATTTGTTTTCTCCCCGAAACGCCGGGGCAGAAATCAATCTGGGCGTCGGGCGACGCCACGAGCGCTAAGTTGAGAGGAGATTGTTTTCCATAAGCAAGCATTAGCTGGGAGAACCTTTGTGTACACACCTGCAATTTATTTACTCCCAGAGGTGAAGTGTGTGGTTCAGCAGACACATGTCGCGTTTTTCGGCTGACGCCGTGGATTTAGATTCCGCCCGCGACCTTTGCTTCTTGTCATCTTTGCTTTTTTTTTTTTTCCTGGTTTCGCATCAAATTTATGCCATCTTGGAAAAAAAAAAATCATTGTTAGAAATCCCATAATGCAACTGTAAACCTCTTCTCAGCCTCACCCCCACCTCCAAGTGACACTAACCCCTAACCCCCTTAATTCCCCCATCATGTTTATGCAAATTCTATTTGTATGTAGCATGTGTACATAATAGATGCCGCTATCGCCGCTGGGACACGCCAGCCCTACATATATGGATGCATGTTCTCTATTAGAAGGAGGAGGAGGAAGATTAGAGATGGAGTCTGCAGATGGAAGAAATGTGATTTTTTTTTTCTTCTTCTTCTTCTTTTTGATATTTCAGACGAGCTGTTCGTCTAAATCTGATTATGGAAAGAAAGCACTGTAACCTGGGGTGCTGTGTGGATTTATATTCAAAGATTCAGTTTGACAAAGTGAAAAAAAAAAACCCTGAAAAAAAGAGGGATGGGCTTTTGCACCATTATCAAATGAGTGAGGTTCAACATGAAATAGATGAGGCATGTTGAGTTAGTGAAGACAATCGGCACAACATGTCGATCCGCGCCAGTGGCTTCGTGACTCATCTTGAAAGAAGCTGAAATATTTTAAAGGACATCCTGTGAAGTGTTTGCGGAGCCGGATAAAAAACCCGAAACCCAACAATAAACAGGATGCTTCCTCTCAGTCTCCGAGCTCAATTGCAGAGCAATAAATCCAGGGTTTTATTCTGAGGTGGCGGACCGATCGACAAAGACATGACGTCCTTGGTGGAGAGAGAGTAAAGAATAATATGCAGTCAAGAAGTTTTAAAATATTGGTTTGTGATTATGTCAGGTAGCTGGATTTATAGAACGCTGGTTTTATCCATTCAGAAACCGACTGAAAACACACAAATGCATTCAGTTACAACCACTAAAGAAAATCTTCCATATTTTAAGTTTGCTCCATTCATCTACTGTTTGCAGAAAAGTGCATTGCTTACAATCTTTTCTACAGACAGGACTAACAACAACACAATGCGTGGATCAGCAGGGAATCACCATACATGCTGTGGTTAAGCTGAAAACAGTCAGGGTCTGTTGGTAGAAGCCTTCTTTAAAATGGGACACAGAAAAACAGCATCTTAGAGTATGTTTAAACTCTATTTTCAAGTAAAAAAAAGCCTCAAATTTGGCTCGTACACATGTTTCTGGACTTTTCGGTCTACTCTGAGCTTAGGTTCGATGAAGAAATGCTGTCATCTGGACTCAAACCAGGAATAAACTTACCGTGAGGCAAGAGAGCTCACCACTACGCTACCGAGCCCGGTGTTTAGAGAAGGTTTGTTTCAAACAAATGTTTTCTCTAACTTTTTTAAAATGACATTTTAAATAACTGGAAGCTTGTAAATGAATTGAATTGCTTGTTTATGAAGCAAAAAAAAATGTATTTATCTATTTTTGTATCCATTTTACAAGTGTTTGTGTTCTCCACCGCCGGTTCAGCAGTCCTCTGCTTTGCATATTTGTCCATTTGGTCAACTGTACAATGTATTTGACTTTGTTGACAGCTGTTTTCATTCCCGGCTTGAGATGTGTACGTTGAGCTGTCTTAACAGGAAGACAAGCAAAAGTGTAATTGGTTTAGTTCTGAAGCTCACATCCAGGCAGCATCCTACAATTTACTAAACAAACTCCATCCCTTTTGCCTGTAAACGATTTCCTATTATAAACACATGTTGGAGATGAATCACTCTGTAGTTCGACTCTCAAAGAGGACATTTCAGACAAGTTCCCCCTCCTGTTTTCCATTTGGCTGTTTAATTGTCTCGGCGCTGTCAACAGACTATCAAGGTAATTAGCCATGACTGCACAACAACACAATCAGACAGACAGGAACGAACTGCAGCCTCCGAACATGATACTCGGAGATGGAACGGCTGGGAAACGACTTCGCGCGGGCCCACGTGCGCACGCACGAGCGTACACGCCAACACAGAGAGCCCCCTCGTGCACGCTCGTTACCGTACCCTGAGTACATAGCTCCATGCCACACATTATATTTCCTCCGCCAACCATAACCCTCCACCCGCCTCCTCCCTAATCCGTCTACGTCTCACGGCTCTCCCTCGCCCCCCCCCCCCCCCCCCCCCCCCCCCCACCCCCACCCCCGTCTCGAACACACACTCGGTTACAAAACCCAAACCTCATTTCCTCCTCGCCTCCAGCTATAGGAGCAGTGTTAATTGCGAGAAGGTGGGGAGAAGCGAGCACGGGGTGTGTTTGTGTGTGTCAATCTGCGGGGAGCACGTGCTTTCTAGGTGTGTTTGCAGATCTATATGTGCGACTGCATGTGTGTGTGTGTGTGTGTGTGTGTGTGTGTGTGTGTGTGTGTGTGATTGTTTCCTTTAAGTGTGTAGGCAGTCTCTCCCATGCCCGTCTGGGCTTCGCTCCAGGGTTTCTCCTGCACCACCTGGACATCTGTGAGTCCCAGTGCCTGTCACTGGGTAGCATCCCAGCTGGAGTGTGTGTGTGTGTGTGTGTGTGTGTGTGTGTGTGTGTGTGCGTGTCTGAGCCAACACCAAACACCATTGTCTTATCCGCTTTGAGCCACACACACACACACACACACACACACACACACACACACACACACACACACACACACACACACACACACATCTGGTTGCCACCTCCGCCTTCCTCTCAACACACTGAATGGATTCTTCCCTTTGAAAAACATCACCAATAAAAGAGGAGACAAGGAATTAAGCCTGCTGAAGGCGGCGTTCGGGGTGTGTGTGTGTGTGTGTGTGTGGAGTGGGGGGGGGCTACATAGGTTCGATTAAACAGCCACCATTAAGGAACCAATGAAGCTTTCCGTGCACACTCACTCAGACTATACATACACCATTAGCGGTTGAGGCGGTGGCTGATTTTAAAACAGCCCGACTCAAAGGTCACCTGCCTCCACTGAGCAGAGCTAATATCAGATCAGGACGAGATCACTATGTGTGTTTTAAAAAAAAATGAAGACAAAAAAAAAAAAAGCACATTCTGGAGAGATAAAGGAAGATGTTTTATTGACTTTAAGTAGCTGTTGTCTGCTGTAGTGAGGCACAGGCGAATTTATGGCTCGGCTTTATTTAAAGCAAAGGAAAGGAACAATAAGCCGTCCAAAGAGGAGGGAACCCGGCAAAAACCCACTTAATCTGCCATTACTGTTACAGAAAAGAGTAGATACGTGTCTGAATCTTAAGGATGGGTTCATTAGGTGGATTTATTTTGATACACAGTCTGTTAGTCACCCAGAACATACTGTTAGATTGGAAATTACAATTACAAAGTTATATTGTAAGGAAAATGATCCGTAAAGTGTTTTATAATAAGGATCTGTCCATTGATGTTGTGAGAATTCTTGTCTGTAAACCACATGCACACACATGTGTCAGCAACCGTTTCTTCATTAATCCGTGTTGGAGCGTGGAAAGACCCAAACTCATGACGGGGCCGAACCAAGACCAATCTGTATGACGGATGAGGGGCGAGTGTCCCGGAAAACTGAAGCTCAAAACAATGAAACATTTCAGAAAAAATGATCCGGCTCCAAACTCAGCATGAAAACACCAGTGACGGACCAACAGAGACCGACAAAGTGTTTAAATACACACCGTGGAGAAGAGCTTGAAGAGACACGAGTGGAAACACAGGTTGAAATCAGAGGAGCACATAAAGACAGTTCATGCAAAAGCAGATATCAACTTCAACAAATTTAATGTTTACTATAAGCATGCTCCGAAACGAGACATGGGCAACAAATCCAGAAGCATCAACAAGAAATATAACATCAGAAACCAGAAACACAGGAAACTACGAGGGAACCATGCATGAAAACGTTGGAGACAGGAACATGAAACTTCACTATTTTCTAAACAGCAATAATCCTCTGGATTTGACGTCACTCCGTCTCTTTGTGAGATGATCTTTACCTTCAGTTTTTTCAGGGCAAACCGGTTCTTCTCTCTTTACATGAGAATGCGATGCCATTGTACACTTGCACAAATTCCACCGGCCTTCTCCCTGCTACTACTTCCTCATTTCCTCGGTCTTATGAAATATGTGAATTGTTTGCTTACTGCTATTCCACATACTGTCTTATAACAGAAGATTTTTCTCTCGTCACCTGTCCCGTGTGTGCACTGGCTCTTGTATAATCTTGGCTTGGATTGACTTAATAGAAGTTGGATGGTTGGTTACGTGAAAGTGTACCAGTCAGATAATGAATGTATTATTTCTAATCCTAAGTGGGTAAAAAGCTGAAGGCATTTCGGAGCCGGGTTGAGGATATTCTGGGTGCTTCAGTGACCAGCCGCCACTGTCTCCTCCTGAAAAATTACATTAGTGAAATCTAATGTTCTGTGCCTTTCCAGGTGATGGAGAAAATATCCAATTTTAGCTAAAACTGTAGCTTGTGATTCTCGACTGAAAGCAGTTCAATCTCTCCCTCTTATTTACAGAGAGTGTGTCATAAGGGTTTGAGCTGATTGAGGCACTTTCTTGGCAGTAAAGTTAATGTTTTGAAGTTTGAAGTGAGAGAGTGAGGAGACGCTACAGGTAATACATTACGGAGCGCTAACGCTGCCGTCGCCGGACACGGCTGTTCGTAATGGTGACAAAATTAATGTCGACAGCGGCGGGGAGGGCGGCAGACGAATAAAAGTGCAATAAAAGAGCATCCTTGGTGCTCTGCGTTGGTGAGATTGCCCTCGGAATGATGCGTTCCCTCCGGGTCATTACGGGGAAGAGCGTGCCGAAAGCTTTCGGCTGCGGAAACAATTTGAAGAGCGTTCACTTACGGGTCAGCGGATCACTGTGTACAGAAACATTTCAGGGTTGGAACAATACACTCAGCCCTGATAAAATAACACACACACACACACACACACACAGAAATATACACTCCGGTGTTCGTATGCTCACTGCCTACTATTGCCCCAAGGTTGAAACTCTAAACCTAATCACTCAGCGCTCGGTGGAGGCAAAACTCCTGCACTCAGCCACCCTAATCTCTCCGCTCTGGAGGGTGTGGGCTTTGTTTGGATGTTTGCATATACACAGATGCCCCATACCTTTGTGTGCACAGAAGGGCAGAGGTTTTTTTTCTCCTTGTTGTTAACACTTATCTCCCACTCTTGTGAGACGATACCGGCCTTGCGGTGCGGCGCAGCATCAAAGCAAACTGCTGCTGGAGTGGGTGTTGGCTTTGTAAATACTGCATGTGTTTTCCTACGGGTAGAAACTTAACGGTGTTTGTATCTGCATATGGTTTTAATCTGAGGGAATAGAGCGCCTGTGTGCTCGGCTTGAATCAAGAACAGGCCGAGCTGGAATCTGGAGGCAGCAATGGGGCCAATATGTCCTGAAACTTTATTAAAAAGTTGAGGCGGGAAGTTATTCAACTAAAAATTAACATGATTAAACTTTTAGGAAGTGCTGTTCTCATCAGAATGCAGGTGCTTAATAAATGTTGATAAATAAAAAATAGGAAAAGAAACCATCTACATCAGGTAAAATGAAACAGTATATCATGTATAAAGTAACTTTTTACAGGTTTATGCCTGACTTTTCATGGTTTTCATGGAACTATTCAACATTAATTTAAATTAACAGTTTGTACTCAATACTTTGGTACTTTGTTCATAAAGAGATGGAGCCAGATTGTTTCAAATCTGTTCTAAAATGTTTGTCAAATTAGATTTTTAAGGCCTTTTCAAGACATATTTTGTTGAAGAACTCGTGAGTCTGGAACCTTATTTCACCTTTTTTTCTGTCCATCCAATATAAAAGTTATAATTTTATTTTGCTTTGATTTTTCATACCGCTTTCTCTCAGTTTTTCATTGCATTGAATTTTAGCTGCACCATTGATTGTTAATGAGAGATTAATATAGACATTATAAGACTTAGACTTCCTTTATTTGTCATGTCACGTTACACAGCAGTGCACTGAGGAATGACATTTCGTCGCATTTGGCTTCCTCGGTTTCAACAACACTCAATAAATAGATAAAGATAAAGAATGCTTTTAGTATCAAAAATAAATAGTATCGAAAATAGATATGAAGACAGGGCTATGCACACTTATAAAGAAGTTAGTGGATGATCTGAATTAGCATTTTGTTCTCAAGAGATATAATTTTGTGATGTAATTAAATTTTATATAAAAACTTAGGAGGCTATTCAGAATATAAAAAGTTATCAGGCATCCTTGAGTAAACACCAGACTGGTTTATGAATTATGAATATAGACCAAATGTCCAGCCCTGTTAAAGTTATAGTCACTGTTTCTTATCAGATATTAACTTTTTTTAAAGCTGTAGCCGAAATCTTCTTCTATAGGTGTCAAACACATTTCAATTCAGGGTCACAATATATATCAAATTAATGCTGAGTGCTTCAAACTGATAAAATACTGCCATAGTTATAAATTTAAAGTATTTCTTTATTGTAGTGCAGAGTAAATGTCATGAAAATGTCAATATTTTTGCAAAACCGAACTATGAATACAAAAAATTACTACACTGTCAACATGAAACCAATTTTAATGAAACTTTCTGATGCAAAATATAGTGAAGAAATAAACTTCTCCTGCCGCTGTTGCATTATGCATATTTTTACAAACTCACTCCAACAGCATGGCTTTCACACCAACAATAGTTTCCATTTTTGGACAAGCATTCTAGTTCCTGATCTTTCTGTTTGTAAGTTTGTCATTTTCATCTTGCTCTTTAGAAATACTTTATGGTAAATTCAGATGTGAAGTCTGCCTGCATCACATCGGATCTCTCTGCCGATTGGCCGATGATAGCCAATCACAGGTCAGCATTAATGACCAGGTGTGCTGCTCGGATCTGCACAGGTGCAGGTGATTACAGGCCCTGGCGCCCATTTTGTCACATATTAAAAAACATGATCAGCTTTAGTACAGAAGGAAAACAAGGAAACATGTCGCAGACTTCATTTGAAAGGTAGGAAAATTATTTCACTACCTCAATTTCCTGTTTATATCTATCTCCAGTTCATAAATGCTGCAGGTGACTTTGCATTGTTGATTTCACTTTTTGTCTTTCTGCAATCTTGGCTGTATTGATGGCATTGTGCATATTTCTCCTTGCTCTGCAGTCCGCTACATGCTGTGCACGTCTTTTATCATCGCCCTTATCTGAGCTCTGGAGCAAAGTCGGTCGTATACAACGTCTCTGATCCCGTTGGCATGACATTTCTCATGTGGAGGAGCAGTAGAGGTGCTGTTTCATGGTGCAGGTGGGCTCTGAATGATGGCTGCAGCCCGGGCCCCTCCTCCTCCAGCCTGTGTGCTCGTCTCAGCCCTGGGAGGACAGTTCAAAATTGCTTTTTGTGTGAAATAATGTTTTACAAGGCATAAGCGATGTAAATGCTCTGACTGCTCTGTGCACATGTGTCCTTGTATGCCTGCCAGCCATTATAATTCTTTTTTTTTCCCAGCATGCCCTGTTTTTTTGTCTGTGCAGCACTATGCATATGCAGGAGCATGCAGTGTGTGAGGTCTGTGCATTGCTGATGCTGTGGGGGCCTGAATCTGTGTACACCGCGGCAAATAAGGACACGCCAGAGGACGGAACGCTAAAGTGTTGAAAGTTTGAAGTAAAGATCTGATTTAGGGTGAGGCGAGGAGCACTTACGGTTATTTCAAAATGATTGAAGTCAGCGTAATGTCCCCTGAAGTCATGAAGACACAACTGTGTGTCTGTGTGGAATGGGTTTGGGGGTATCAGCAGGGGTCCCAGGAGCCTGATTAGTGGACCCTACAAAACGTCATTAGGGTGTAATGAAAAAGCAGTCCTGGTCCTAATGCACGATAAAGCGAATGGGCTGTTACATTACCACGGCGTCCAGACGAGGACTGTCGGCACATCGGCACTTCATTGGTTTCTACTTATGCGTGTGTAGAGCGGCAATACATCACGGATCTGAGGAAGAGATGACGGAAACGGCGGCGCCCCGACGCCACGCCAACGCGGGCGTGAGGGAGGCGAGGGAAAATCCGAGTGGGACGGCTCAATGGTGTGAGAGAGGTGTTGGAATGGTTCAAGCTTTTAGAAAGGATCTACCCTCTGTGGCTTTTTTAACGCCAAGTGTTTAAAGTGATCCGAAAGCACAATAATCGTGTGGTGCTAGAAGTGCACCGTGGTGAAGTGGTTAGCACTTTTCCCTCGCTGAAAGGAAGACGCTGGTTTGACTTTAGACAGATGGGCAGTTTGTGGACATGGGTTTTCTCCTTTATTAGGACATGCTGTAAAAATCCTTTCTAGTTTTGGTCGTTTCTTGAATTTTCTGATCATTGCATGCTGGCCAAGTTTGAAATATGGAAGTATGATAGTAATTTGAACCTCTATCAGTTCATTTAAATCTTAGTTTATTTTAAGGGAAGAATAATATAAAAATTAAATTGTTGTTTCAATATATTTAAATCTTTCGCAACATTGTCTTTAAGAAATGCTTGAAACATTTTGGATCTTGAAGCATTTATATTAATGTCCATTCAGACTGTAACTGAAAAATCCAGTATGCATTATCCCTGGTGAGATCAGACTTCATTACCCTAATAGACTTGGTGCTGTAGGCAGGATTTTGGTAGTCAATGCTAATTTTTCTATGTTTTCTTTGGATTAAATGTTAGAGTATCCACTGATAATCCGTTAGGATTGTAGCATAATTGCACTACCACGAGGGCGCAGCATTTCCATCTGTCTCTGTTCTGAGCTGAAAAGGAATCTCACAGCTCCAGGTATCTTTGACCAATCAGAAGAGCCCATGAGGCTCTAACCGTGATTGGTCGAGGGGCGTTCGTCGCACGTTCTTGTGGGAGGGGCTTAACTTGCGTAAGAGCGTGATGTCAGAGAAAACAGGACAGGATTGGCTGTGCTGGCTTTCAAATGGCCATCTTAGATGGGTCAAATCGCCATCTTGCTTAGGTAAACCTAAGCTTTTGCTTTGCTTACCTAGGATCTTGCTTAGGTAAACCTAAGCAAGATGGCGGAGATGCGGAATCCTGCCTACAGCACCTTTAATGTTCTCTCCCCATGCAGGTTTACTGCATGAAACATCCCTAAAGTTTCTCCAGTTGTGCCTGCTCACCATTGTAACTGTCCGCTCTGTAGCTCCGTGTGTGTGTGTGTGTGTGTGTGTGTGTGTTTTCTCCAGGAGTAATATCAGTGGCAGGGCCAGAGGAAGCACTCTCTTTCTGCGGCTGATACAGTAATCATAGCCAGGGAGAAGTAATAACTGTCAGCTGCTCCGCCATTTAACTACTGTGGCCTTGACTTGACTATTGACTGCATTAGAAGCTTTGCATTCAGCTTGGTTACGCACTCCCGTCTCTTTGTGCGCCAGCGCGCTGAGGCCTTATGAGTCGTTTTTGTAGCAGAGACTTCAGAGCGGTGACTGGCTGCTTATTGTGCCAGCTGTTAAATGTAAGAAGTGAGTAAAAAAAAAAAACAAAAAACTAGAAGACAGAAAAAGAAAGGGGCTCGTCGCTGAGAAACGCTAAACGGCTGTCTGTCTTCCTTTCCCTTGACGGGGACCACAGTGAAGGGCGAACGGGGGATGCGTGTCTGTAATCCATCCCTCCTCCCTCTCTGTCACTGCATCGTCTAAGTCTCAGGCTGATTGAATATTTACTCTCATTTAATGCTACTGTCCGAAAGACAAGAGGCAGACACACACACACACAAATATCTAGACGCTCAAACACACACACACACACACACACACACACAGACATGCTCACACAACCTAGTCTACCCATTTAATTAAGCACTCCATGAATAATTCAGTTTGAGCCTCTGGGCTGAAGATAATTATAACGATCAGGATAATAATGTTTATTTTGCTTTTTATTGTATTAAGACATCAATATCTCCGCGCTGCAGTGTGGACAGTTTGCAGCTACACTTCTCCATGCCTGGAGCGCCACCTTTTTAATAACCGAGCGTCGGAGCGTCTGTCTTCCGCGTTCGTGTGAAGTTTTGTTAATGCCACACAGAACCGGGTGCGGATGCTCGCGGACGTCCGTCGTCCCTGCGGCAGCGGCTCCGGGTTTTTTTTTCCCCACTCGTGACCTTGAAAAGTGCGACCGTGCCCATTTCCCGGTAGAAACATCAGAACCCATAATCCTCAGTTTTAGCAGATCAATAACATATAATGTGATTACAGTTGAGCTCACTGGGCACAGCAGCTGTTCTCCACCCTATGTGGCTTCTATCAAGTTCTGATTAGTCAATGATTGTCTATTCTCTGCCGGGCATATGGAATCAGCGGTCTATTCGCAGCCGCTGTATAGCCATTGATTAACCCCGCGACAGATGTGGGAACAGTGATTGTGCCGCATTGTCGGCCCGAGCCGGGGCCCGGCGCGACACACAGGGTAGTCTTTTTCCAAATGGGTGCAATTTGCTATTCTTTCTGGAGATTATTGTAAATCTTTACTCCTTTATTCTGCAGGCGAGAGATTGGGGGTGGGGAATTGAATGACACCAAACTGAGTCATGAGCTAAATTTGAGCCTGTGACGAATTTCAGTTTGCTTCACTTTTTTTTTTTCTTCCCCCCCATCGCTCCCAACATATCCTTCTGATTTCTTAGTTCAGACCTCCTGGTCCCAAACTGTGCCGTCACGGTGATAGTCATCAGTCCGCATCCATCACGAAACCGCCCCCCTCCACATACACACAAACACAACTCGCATTTATTCTATTAAGCCTGGGATGCTTAGAGTCTGTCATTGATTCCTTCTGAGTGTCCCTGAAGCTCCGGGGTGTGTGTCCAGACCCCCAGCCTCGTCTGAGAGTCCTGGCCCGGTGACGGCCGCTCCCTCTGGGCCTCGGCGGCGGGGAAAAGTCCATCTGCGGAGCCGCGGCCTGCCCGGGTTCAACCCATCAGTCACCGAGGCTTGATGGATAGCAGGGGCAGACGGGGAGGTTTGTTGGGGTACATGTGTACGCACACACACGCACACACACACTGACGCAAGCTCGACGACAGATTGACAGACTGCCTCGGCGCTCGTGTGTGAGAAACTTGAGAAACTTTCAAGTGCCTCCCATGTCCCTTCAGCATCCACCTCATTTGATTACCAGCCTTCAGGGCCCCTCTGGATCAATAACCGACTTTTGTATCCCCCCCCCCTCACCCTCCGATCAGCTCCACACACACACACACACACACACACACACACACACACACCCACAGCTCCGCGGCAGTTCATTTAGGCCGAGCCGTCAATCATCGGCGTGCGGACAGGTCCGGTCTGGTCACTGCAGGCAGCCGGCGCTGGTGTGTCGGTGTTCATGTGGACCAGATCTGACGCACCGCATCGCTCCATCTGCCTTCTGCATGTGTGTGTGTGAGGAACAATTAGCTCCCGTTCTTTGTTATTCCCAACAATAACGACACACCAGTGTGGACAGGTGGGTCAAAATCAATAATCAGCCAATCCAACAATTTTCTTTTTGGGTTCTTTCACTTTTCTCTTTAATAAGGTATAATGTAAAATTGTGTTTAGGCGAGGAGTTGGTCAGCCGCTGGGGAAACCGCACACACTCACACACACACACACACTCGTTGGATGATGTCACCGGCCACCGCAACCACAGTCCCCCCACCGCTCAATATTAGGTTAACTGCTGTGCTCAAGGGCACTTTGACATTAATCGTGGAGAGAAGTTGGGAGCATTTTATCATCCAAATTCTCCCATGTGGTCCAGTAATTGGAACGGCTGGAACAAAAGAACCATTACACGACCACCTGCAGCTTTATAAAGTGGATAAAAGACATTAAACAATGAAAAGAGCCGCTTTATACATGTTGCATATTTAAACAAACACAACAAAGGCTGGCGTTTTAATTATCTCACGAGTGGTATGTCCACTCCTGACGCTCTCCGAAAAGGACAAAGTGTCAAATTTTTATTTTTATCATCAAGTAGGTGAGACATTTTTTTTTTTTTTGCGACAGGTCAAACCACTGTGAAAATCGTTTCGTATATTTTCAAATTTGATTTCAGTCCCGTGCTTTAAAACTACCTGCACGCTCAGCTCCACGGCGACGTTCAAATATATATATTTTCATTATCAGACACCGCAGGACCGTTATTGCCTCTTATCTGTCTTTGTGCTCTTCAAAAACAAAGTCAAGGTTGAGCGATAGTGAGGCAGATGAATGGCAACGTCGTGTTTTGTGACAAAGTATGGAGCTGAATTAAGGGCTGAGTGCTGTTTAGGCGGATGAAATGCAAATCAGCGTTCATCTTTGTGAAAGTCTGCTCATTACGGCCTAAAAGAGACACTGTTAGCTCAGCGCTACGGCGTTTCCGTCATGCCAACACAACCCACGAGGGAACTGATACAAAAAAATCTGATACAAGATTTTCTTTTCTTTTTTATTTTCCATAGAAAATGGTGAAACATCCCGGTGGCGCACATGGTTGCAATTGCCTCTGTGTTTGTTTGTGAATGTTCCTGTAAGTCTGCTGTTTGTCAGACCTGCTCCCTCGGTGGGTATATAGGCTACGCGGTTGGTCATTTTCGGTGTGCATTGGAGGATTTCCCCGTTCATGGTGGTCCCGGGATCCAGCAGGCCGAAGAGTCCGTTTACAGTAAAACCCTTTGAATTTGAAGCATTTGTTGACCAAAAGTGTGAGTGTGCGCTACAAAGATAGCTAAAAGCGCTTTATTGAAGCGTTACTAAATGTTGATGAAACCCTCAGTTGTCTCTTTAAAGTTTCTTTTTTGTGAAGAGACCCAATGAACAGGAAAATCCTCTTCTGAGAGTCTCGGTATCTGTTTCAACTCGATAGGTGTTCGCGGATATGCCTGCGTCTCAGTCATCGCTCCCAGTAAACAATTATTACAGTTTTGCATGTACAACCGATCACTCAGTGCATGAAGTACACGTCCTCTTTGTGGTTTAGGTGTTGAAAAACCGAGAAGTTCAGCACTATAAACAGTTTAGTTCAGAGCACGTATCCAAACAGAAGGAGGAAACTTTGCTAAAGTTTACTCAATGTAGTAAAAATATTCATGGTACCGATATAAGACGTGACTTAACTCTTTCCATTGAAATGTGCTTACATGATATATATCGTATTGTAACCTAAGAATGGATAAAGAAATGCAGCTGTATATTGATAAAACATTTTACAATTAAATCAATATTCACAATAACTTTGTTTTTTTTCTGAGGAAATTGAAAATCAGATACAATATAATATAGATTGATAGTCAGACAGTCGTCTTGGTGCAGACTGGTGTTGGCTGAAGTGTTCCTGAGGCACGTGCACGTCACAGAGGGGGGTCTGCAGGCCCGGTGGCCGCCGCCGTGCCCTGTGTGGCCCGCCTGTTCAGGCTAAACGGAATCCGAGTGTTTGGACAAGCGGCCTGTCCTCCCACGAGGCGACCTCGTATAGCTCGCCTCAATCGCACTCGGAGCCGCATTGTCGCCTTCCCCCCGGGGCATCTCTCTTCCAGCCCGCCGCCCACGCCGCCGTCACTCACCCCTCGCCCCGCCCGTGCGCCGCGCTCCCCTCCCACACGCGTGTAAACGCGATCATTGGCCGCCCACGCGTGCCAGTTAACCTGCTAATGAGGCGGCGCGGGTCGCACCGTGTCCCGCTGCCCACCCCGTCCCCCCAGGGAGGGGGGTGGGGGGGGGTGGAGGCCGACTCGTCGGGTCTTCTATTTTCTCCCGCCCACGCCGGGGCCGCGTGATGGACTGCTTCACCTAATTGACTGACCGACCGTCTGGATGACTGACTGGATAAACACGGAGCATGCTGGGATGGCGTGGGCGTGGGAACTCGAAGCGAAGCGGGCTGCCGCCGACCGGCGCGCCGCGCGGAGGGGCAGATAACACCCTCGCTGCGAGAGAGTTGGACGCAGCGCCGGCTCGTAAAGCCATCTTTATACGGGCTCGTAGAATTTTTGCGATGATTGTGGAGCGTTTTGTGACTTGTGACGCGCCAGCAAGGTTTCTGCAATCACCTGCTTCCATTCTGCCGGGTGCTGTAGTTCCCATCAAAGAGGGAGTTCGCTCTTTTGTTTTCGTGACAAGAAAAACAAACCAAGGTGTTTCTTTCGTTCCTCGGCATTACGTGCGACTGTAAACACAATATCAGCAGGATGTAATAGATCTGCGCCTCGGCTACACGCTGCGGCTGTTGGCGTTATTATTAAATCTGAAAGGACCTTCATGGGTTCTGAAAGCGGAACCGGCTGATCCCGTGTTCTGGCGCCGTCCTCGGCGACTGTCTGCCGTTTCCATACGAGCGAGCGGGTGCGGCCGCCTCATGCCAGTCCGTCGCTCACGATCATCTGTCGCGAGTTGCGGCAGAAGCCCCGAACACTTGACTGCACAACTGTTAATTTCTCTCTCTCGCCGAATAAATTAATAGTTCATAAATAAGCGAATAAATTAAAGAATGGATGGGAGGAGAGAATGGGAGGAGAGGAATGGGGGCAGGAAAAACTTTCTCATCAGAAAAATTTAATTTCTCACTCCGACACCCACGAGGATGGAGGGCGGTGGGGAGGGAGGGGGCTGGGTAATGGATGTGTGTGTGTCTGTATCTCAGTGTGTATGTGTGTTGAAAAAGGAATTCATTTTCACTCTTTCCCGAACACTTTACTCAGTACTGACATGTTTGCGTCTTTTTCCTTCTCCTGAGAGCCACATTTACCAAACACACGCACATATTATTGGATCCACTTGATTAAAAGGACGTTGGTTTCTTCATTTATTATGATGAACAATGATGTCGGCCCTGGTGTGGCTCTAATTTGTTTTATTAATGTGTCAATAACAGTAAGTCAATACGACCTTACTCGTCGCGTGGCCACTCCCCCGGTTCACCTTACAGGCGCAGGAGGAGAATGTCAAGCAGCTGCTGGGTTGCTCTCAACGCGAAACATGCGGCGTGATACCGGGAATCAAACTAAAAACCGATGGCTTGAGAGATGGTGGAGCTTGATTTTTTTATTTATTTACTGTTTAAATTCCTAGGGTTGCTTGTAGTTACTTCATCATGATGTTAATGTGTGTATATTATAGGTGCAGGGTTGGCTGCGTACAGAGAACAGCTGCTGGTCAGTCGCTCTGAGTGGCACTAATGGCCTCGCGCTCCAGTCCGAGTCCACGACCGAGAGCTCCTGTCCTGGCAGCTTGTCTACTTAGGATGCAAAAGTGGTAGATCTGCAGACGGTTACCCAATCACATCCACACTTACCTCCTCCTTCTCTTTTACTGCTTCTCTGTTCTCTGAAATGTCACACAAGCGCCGTCATTAAACTCTGACGAGTTGAACTTTAACTGTAGTCAACAGCTGGTAAACATGACATTATGCTTTTTAGGGTTTTTTTTTTTTTTTCTCTCAGTCATTTTCATTATTCGCAGACCTCGGTGAGTTTGTGAGTGGCTTGCGGATCAGAAATGCACCTTGTGTCTCTCTTTGTCACGGCTGACAAAACAGACCTGGATTCACAAACACGCTGGCGGGTCGGTAAAAAGTCCACTCATGGTTTACTTCAAACAAGCACACCGAGTTCACAACAAGCACCCAGGCAGACAAGATTAAAGGGCTTATAGAAGAATCAGGTTCTATAGCAGTAGGCAGAGGTCAGATCTCAATGGAAACAACAGCACAAGCCTGTGATTACAGTGCTCTCTGAAATGTATTGAACTCCTGCCAAGTCAGAGTACAAGGTATTTTTATTCTTAATCCATGGATTTAATAATCAGATTTGGAGCAGTAGGTTAGTAATTGCATTGTCGTTGCAATGATTCTTCAAGAAAAATTGATAGTGGGTGTTTTTGAAATGCTTTCTCTGTAGCTACTCTGCCTTGTGGATAATTTCTACTAAAAATTGAAGGAAAATCCACATCTTGATTGCTGTAGTGTGACGCAGTGGCGACACCTGCTCGGTAAGTTATTCATTGATATTCACTACGGTTGGAGTATTGCTTCACGAAATTGCTGGAATTTTAGATTTCCATCACATTAGAGCAGTATTTCCCAACCTGTGGGTCTGGACCCAAAATTGGTCATGGACCAGTTCTCTCTTGGTCCCCAGACATAGAACTACATATTAAAATACTCTTAAAGAGCCTGCCTTTCCATTCTACAGTAATTTATCTCAGATGACCATCCCCCCTTCTTCACCCCAGGTTTTGATTTGTAGTGTGATTTCATGCACACTCCCGGAACTTGAATAGATTCCATATTTATATAAAAAAAAATCATGTGGGTTTTATTATTTTTTGCGCTTATTAATGAATATAACAATGTTATGTTTGGGTCTCCATGAGTTGCAAAAACTTTTTCTTTGGAGACTTGAGCTGAAAAAGTTATTGAACTGCCTTTTTGAAGAAACTCTGAGACCCAGGGTTTGGAGCAGACCTTCAACTCAGCTGCAGTCGGAGGCAACTAAATCAGCCAGAGTACTCCTGGTAGGGGGGTCGGAAGCAGCTCGGGTCTTCTGAAACCTAACATGATCAAGAAACCACAGGCCACCGACGATTCGTGACCGTGGCGGCGACAGAAAAGCCAGCTTGTCGACGATGAACCGTTCTATTGTTCCCTCCAGAGACAAGAGGTGTGACGGGACACTTGAACGTACGAAGTGGGCGGAAAAGAAGGAAGGGTGGATAGCTTTGGGATTAACAAGAGCAAGATGTGCTTGTTAAAAAAAAAAAAAAAAAAGAAAAACAGCAATGCAGATTTGAAGTCGAAATTTGGGAAAGAACAATTGTCAGCCAGAAACCGAGAAGTTAATGGGTTCTGTTTAACTGCATCAATTAACTCGGGAGACCAGCCAGCCTGTAAACTTTAAAATGGAACAATTTCAGGTGAAGCAGACCAAGAATGAGCAATAAATAGTTTTGGTGGAGGTCAGATGGTCTGGAAGGAAACAGCAGAGAAGTTTGATGGACACAACCAGACAACCGCCATAGGATTAATAAGTCAAACATCTAGACGGTGTTCCTGTTAACTGCCATTGGATTAGTTCTCATAATGTGAAAACGAGCTTTTTATGAACCGCTAACAAGCCGGAATTACATCCTGCCCCCATCATCCTGCTTCTGTCTGCGGAGCACCACTAAAAAGCCTGTTTGTTTACGACTTTCAGGAGAATCCGTACTAATTTTTGATTAGCTGCCGATCGCAGGACGGAGCGCCGGCGCCCGCGATGTGCGATAACGGCGTGCGGTCGAGGCTCGTAGAATATGCAAAAGCTGATTTCCCTCGCCAGTCATTAGTGTTTCCAATAAACCGGGGATTGGCCCGCTGCAGATACTTGGCCAGCCGTCTGGGCTTAAGGATGACTCCTTTGGGTTGGATCGTGGCCACGCTGGTGAGCGGCTGTGTTGGGTTTGTTTGTTTTGATCCACTCCTTTGCACAGCACGCTGTTTGGAAGACTTTCCCCCGGATTACATATACCATGAAAAGTAGATTACCACACTCTTTGGACTGCGACCAAAGACTGCTGAGAGATGAGGTCTGCCGAGGTCTGCTAAGACTACTCCGATTCAATAATGTGTTTTGGCGGGCCGCTTCTGGATGTGGGTCCTTGAGAATAAGTGAATTCCTGGGACGCCTCTTTGACTTTTCATTATCCCGAACCGAAAAATGATTCTTTGCTCAGCGGGGAAACAAACGACCAGGCTGAACACCTTGAGTCAATTACAAAGACAAAATTAAAGCTGTATTTCTCAGTTAGCCACATAGCAGTGGTGGGGGAAAAAGCCACCAAAATATTTTATTTTATGGCTGTTTTGCTGCCTCGCCTCATGGCAACCTTTCCACTCGTGACTGCTGTCTTTGGAATGTTTTTTTTCTTTTTTTTTCTGTATTATAGTATCACTTCCTGTGCAGTGTTTCCAAACTTTTTCCCTGTGTGATTGTCCTGAACGCGCCCCTTGAAGGGAGCGGCCGACAACAGACGCCGCCGAGATCCTCCCTGCAAAAAGCGTTCTTAAATATTAATGGCGGCCCCTCTGTACCGGCTGCCTGCGGACGGCCACCACATTTCACTCACCGTCATGAATTATTCCCCCAGAACATGCTCACACATGCACAAATACACATTCACACACACACACGCTTGCAAGCATGGACCTCCACGGCTGACGTGTGGAAGGAAAGCGCGCTCGCATACCTAATAAATTATGACTGTTGTCCGTTGCGCACGTGCAAGCTAATGATGCAGTAATCTCGCGGCGTAAAGGCCACTTGCAGTATTTATCATACGAGCAAACACCCATTTACAGGAAATACGTACCTATAACCTACATACAGGCGTATACCGCCGCGTGTCGTCTGAGACACACACACACACACACACTCCTACCGCAGACGCACAATGGCTCCCCGAGCGCACGCGGGGCCATTTGCAGTATTTCTCCCATTCAGTGTGTTTCTGTCCAGCTGTCAGCAGGCTGTCAGTGTGCTCAGTTGCCAGGCAAACAGCTCCGCCCCCCCCCCCCCCCCCCCAATAATAAAATATGCCTTTAAAATGTCACCCGCTCCCGAAAGAGCAAAAGCAGAGGCAACAAATCGATTCACATTAGTTGTTCAATTGACTTTAGCCTGAACTTAGCTCCTGCTCTCCCGTTGTCTCGCCCTGTGCTCTGTTTCTCTCTCTGTGTCTCTCTCTCTCTCTCTCTCTCTCTCTGTCTCTCTCCATCTCTTGTCTTTTCCTGTCTTCGTTCTTCTCTCTGGCCTCCGTTATGTCCTTTCATGTTGTTACCTGCTCTTTTTTTTTTTTTTCCCTCTCGTCCCATTTAGCGTTTTTCCGCTCACAGATCTGTCCTCCTCCTCACTTCCTTTCTCACCTCTTCTTCTATTTTCTCCCTCAGCTAATCTAAGTGAATGAATGCGGCGGCGGCGGCGTCTCCTATTCACTGTCCCCGCCGACCACCACCGCTGCAGCACTCATTTCAATTTTCACCTCGTTTTAGACTTATCACATTGACATCATTAAGGCTGCCTCTCAGCGGCGCACTCATTCGTTATCCTCCCCGTTTTACACCTTTCCGTCTCTCCCTCTCCCTCTCTCTCTCTCTTTCCCCCCTCTCTGTTTGTGTGCGTCTCCTTTCCTCCTCTCTCTCTCTCTCTCCTTATCTGTCCCGCTCATTGTCAGAGGATTTAAAAGGCTCTCTATTTGAGAGCACTGAGTGTCTGGGCTTTGGTTTTTCATCCTGGTGACAGAAACCTGTTGGAGTCTCCTTATTCAGAATGAAGAGTGGGACATTTCTTACCTTTTTAAAGGGGATCGCAGGGAGCCGCACTGGGCTTGTAAACCTGAAAAAGTGACACATCACTGATTCCTTTTCTTCATTTTCAGCACTGATGATATTTCTTTTCTTTTTTTTTTTTCCTCCTCCCAATCCAAGCATAAAGCATTTCTTATTTCGGTTTTAGTAAGAACTCCGTGCAGGACTGCGGCAGATAATTCAGAGGAAAATGAAGCCGGCGACAATTCGGCTTCGATCTGATATCTGAAATTGTCTCATGACTGTACTTCTTTACAAAGGAGAGTCGGGCTGTATCAACAAATGTCTTTGTGACACATTTCTACCACTGAGCCAACAGTCTGCTGGAAGATTGGTCGATCAGGTGATTTTGAGAAATAAACGTGAAATCTGCTCACTTCAGCTTCACAAATGTAAAGACTCTGTTCCTCATATTTTTCCCGCAGATTGAAGTCTTTATCTGGTGGTATTGAAAGAATCTGTTGGCGTAATGCCCACTTTCTACCTTTTTTCTAACTGGATTATAGATGTTTTTCTTTTTTTTCGTGGGGTGATACGAACATCAATACAGCACTTACCGCAGTGAAACGGTTAGCTCTGTCACCACATGGCAGATTTCAGTCCCTTTTGGGAGGGGAGGGGGGCTTCCTGTGTGGAGTTTGCATGTTCTCCATGAGCGTGCGTGGCGTCACGAAATTGCTTGCCGAGGTTTCTTCTCACGGGTTAATTGCTGTCTTTATATTGGTTTTAGGTGTAAGTGTGCGTGTGTTTGCTGGAATGGACTCCGCCGCCTGGTGACCTTTGTTACCCGGGCTCATGGTACAGAATATTTTTGCTGTGTTTAACATGAATAACATCTGTCATTGTGCGCTTTCTTCAAGACACTACAACACTACAATAAATGTCACCAGAGACATTTCTGTACAAACTCGCTTTAATCAGCTTTATTATGCGGAAACTCTGGTTGCACCTCAGAGCAATCGATTAATTTCAAGAGGATTGTTTATATGCGTCGGAAGATGTATCCATCCAAGTTGGCATCGGCTCATTTCCTTAGTCTTTGGGACAGAATGAATAATGATTGATAAATTACACAAAAATCCCTTGGCACCAACAATAAAGAAACCTTTCTATTTGGCCAACTCCATCCCGTGCTGAAGAGCTGCAGCGCTGTGCGCAGCATTGTGAGGCAGAATATGGTTTCATGGTTCTTCTCTGAGACTTTGTGCAGAAACTAAAGCCCCAGAGCAGAAGCATTTCCACATCCACTGTTTGGCAAATTTCAGCTTACAACAGTAAAGTGAGTCTGAATGAGTTGATTAATCCTTGTAATGAAGTGTATCGTGTCATGTGACCGGCCCGGGGCTCGTCCCGCAGCTCCGCGCACTGCGCTGCTTTTATGCATACAGGCTCACAGCTATATGTTTGCCTGACTACTTGCTCTAGCTTATCTTCCAGCCGGCAGCATCTTGTTATCTGCGACTTGGAAATGAGCACAGTCATAATGTGTGGTACTTTATTCCTCTTATCGGGAGCGGCAGTGTTTTCTGAACACTGAATCGGTTTTTTTGGCCCGTGTTGATACTTGACTAAGGCTTATCTCGCCGCGTTGTCCACTTTACAGGAGGGCTGCCGAGTCTCCGAGCGCCGCTCCCGCGCCTCGCTACGTCTCAATGTTGTCTCCGGTCTTTTCCCTTTCTCGAGCCCGGCGTTCTCCGCGTCGGGCTTATCTGAGCGCCGGTGTTTTCACAGACGGCGTTTGACACGGAGGGACCCCGCGGTCGGGATCGCTGGAGCTGAGGGGTCAGAGGTCGGGCGAGGAGAAACCGGCAGCAGGGAGAGGTCAGGAGGCAGGAAAGAGGAGAACACAGGGAGGGGAGAGGGAGGTGGCGGGAGGTTAAGACCTCGCTGAAAAGGAGACCGGAGTTAATATCCTCCGTCGTCCTCCTGCGCTTTAAGCTAACGCGGCTGCGGACTAATGAGCAGCAGCGGCGGCCCACATCTGCATTGTTAGTCAGGAATTCGCGCTGCCATCTTGGATCAATTTGAGGCCAAATAAAATGCGAGTGCCAGGGCCGTTTCGGGGCCCCGGTGTCCTGCCTGCCACACCGCAGGCTTTTCACAAGAGTCGCAACGTGAGGCTGCGCCCAGAGGGAGGAGAGCGACGGGCTTTCCACATAAACGGAGGCCCAAAGCAGGGCGCGGTCCCGCGACCACGGCTTTTGGTGGGAGAAGGTACAGGTTAGCGTTACGAGCCTGGCGTCGCGTCGTACCTCCCTGCCTCCGCAGCCCGTAAAGACGCTTTTAAGGTCCAACAGGAAACCGAGGTCTGCTTGACGGATTTCTTCTTCTCCCTTTTTATAAACATCAAAACCCGGCGCGTTCCAATTACCGTCCGCTTTACAGTGTATACTGTACGCGCGCACGCAGCTGTCCGTCCGCCGTGCACGTGTTCACACTTTCATTAAGGCGTGCACCAACTGCTGCAGTTTTGCGGGCAGCGCGACGCCGTGATAAAAAGTCAAAATAAGAGCGCCACATGGGATCGTTTATCTCGTGACAGACCACTTCTGTCTAATTAGTGCGAAACACAGCGGAGGAATATAGGCAAGTGTAATTAAAGTGAGGGACGGAGGCGTGTGTGCTGCACATATGGCGCACGTGAGCGCGTCTCGCTCACCATGCATAAGATACGTCTTAATCCCCGCGGTACTTTAAGTGATACTATTGCTTTGATCAAGTCCGTAAAGTGTTGGTAAATGGATCAGATTGACTGTTGCTTCAGTACAGAAAACACTAATACCTCATACATGCATCAAAAATTTTAATTTCTATTAATTTGAAATGAAACTCCATCATCCTCTACCACTCATAAGATATAGGACCGGGAGACTGAGTACCAGTCATGATAATTAGGTGTTCAAATCCAAGCATTCAGTTCATGAAGGCTAAACTTCTGGAGGAAGCCCATTTATGCACATTTATTCCACATCTTTTTTCAAAACGTTGCCGTATCAGCATGAAACTTCTCTGAAACAAATACAAAAATGAGACGTTTTCGCTTGAAACGGAGCCTGAAAATCCAACTTCAGACAGTTAACACACACCACTCAGTGGAAATCTGTAGCAAAAATCACTTTTTTTTAAACATGTGCAATGTCTTTCTACACTCATAAATGTTATTGACCTCATCTTAAAAAGCAGAGCTTCTCAGAGACGATTTATTGAGCTACATTATTTGCTTTTTGGATAAATGGGCTGGCACTTTGACATCTCCTCCACATATCTTCATTATAAGCTGATGTCAATGCATGAGTAAGATCTTACATTAATTTGACCTACATGACAACTCTGCCAGGAAAAAAATAGCTTTTGCCAACCCTCCGAAAAAACATTATTGAAGTCCAGTTTTTCCAGAGAACCAACTGTATAGTTCAGTATGAATAATCACTGGCAGTTGGGTTTAATATTCTTTAAAAAAAAAAACGGTCCCCAGAGAGCAGGTACTCCAGCACATGACTGCACGTTGAGGTTTGGGTGAACTGTTGAACTTGTTCTCGCTTCATTCATCTGTCCAGGTGAGCGCGGCGAGCGCGCCCGACTCTGCCGGAATGCGGCGGCGCACCGGCTCTCCGGGCCCCAGACAACTGCGGCGTGTTGTGGTAGGAGTGAGAACATAATCTGAACAGGAAATTGCTTTGGAACGCAAGGGTTTATGGGTATATGGAGACAGATTATAACGTCTTAAAGCCAAGTCACTGATGCTTGGAAAGCATAACAGGAAAAAAAAAAAAAAAAATAACCGAGGGCAGATTGGAGTCTGGGCTGATGCTCAGATTCTATTTCTGTGTGTAGTTTTTAACCGGTTTATACAGCAGGCGAGGTTAATTATAAGAGCACAAAGACATTATGCTAAGCTGGAGTTTACAGGACTGGAATCAGATTTGTTTTGTGGCCCCTGAGGGCCAAAAATACCGCTCACTGCAAAGCACCAAAAGGCAAATAAACTGTATATTTAGCCCGCGTCGTTTATTTAATTGCCCTGTTTCACCTACAATTAGACATTTTCACCAAATTAAAGTCTTATTTGTTCATAAAAAACCCCGTCTCGACTGCGGCGGTGCGTTCCCGTTGCCTTGCCGCCATCTTGGCTCTCCGTGGTCTCCGCCGATGTTGTGACATTTCTTCTTTACCTCATCTTTACCATTCTTGTTGTGTTGCACATGGAGGGTTTGGGAAAACAATTTGTCTCGGCATGGAATGTGATAAATGAAAGCCATATGTCTTTGCGAGAACAGATTGAGCCCTGTGTGTGTTGACAGTACATTTTGTCCCAGCGGAGCTTCCATCTAAGCCTTGACATTTTCAGACAATATTGCGGCGTTGAGCCACAGTTAGGATTTCATAAGTCAAGCTCACACTAGGTGTGTGCGTGCGCGTTTGCGCGCGCGAACATAACGATCATCCGTGTCTCGGTTTTTTCTGAGTCTGTGTCGAAACACTTATTACTTTGTGGAGCGTGTGTGTACGTGTTTTGTCTGTGTGTGTGTGTGTGTGTGTGTGTGTGTGTGTGTGTGTGTTGCGTCTGTCACATACCACACTTCACATCTCGGCGTTCTTTTGAATCCTCCTCTCCGCCGCTCTGTTTGTCCTTTCTGTTTCGCGAGCACGTCGGCTTTTTGTCTGGACTCGGATGACATGTTATTTTTCTATCTTTATCTGCCTGTTTTTCCCCCATTTTTTTTTCCCCCCCTCTTTCATCCAGGTGTTTTTCTGCTTTGCTATTTGTGCCATTAGGGTGCCGGGTCTCCACGGTCCTGATTCTATCTGCCGCATGATATCTGAACTAATGCTACTCTTTCTTTTGCACCATCCCCATGAGAAATTGCCGGGTGGAAACGAGGCTTGTCTTTTCAGCTGTCACAAGTCACAAGGAACGGCGTGATCGGAGCGCGGCTGCAGTTTTTTTTATATTTCAATATACTTGCAGCACCCCTGGAAAACGATGGAGTACACTAAATGCATTATCAATGCAGGAGAGGAGATTTCTTACTGTGTCATTTTATAGCTTTTGTGCATCTTGTTAGGGGATTTTTATGCCTGTTATCCATATCTACATCTGTGTTACGTGATAAGAGTATATCAGTTGATACACAGAAAATTAGCATTAATGAGGAGGATCATCTAATCTGTTTAGCTGGTTGGAACTTATTACCCTTGAGGTGGGGGAGTTTGAGGCTCCTAGTGTTATTTGTTTTACTGACGTGGATTTTATATCGTGAACATTTCTCTGAAAACATGCAAAAATGACACGTTGAGGCTGCTTTCACATGTTTTGGCACCCGGGCTGCTTATGCACAAGGAGAACATGCAAACTCCACATGGAAAAGTGTATAAAAGCCCTCAGAAACATCTCTTCTCTACATGCTCTCCTCGTTGTTCTCGTCGGCCCACACACATGTTAGATTCAATAAACTATTCAAGCGGGGCTGCGTGTGCCGGAGACACTGCCATCTGATTATGTGCGGCGCACAATATGATACAGGAGTGTATGGCACAGGGCATTTATAAAAAAGCTTTCAGGGATGTGACAGTGTTTGTTCGTTCTGGCGGAAACACAACAGAGGAGAGAGAAGGAAAGAGGCAATTCTGCACTTTATCCCCCTTTCAATACATAATGCTCACTCTGGGAATTCTTTGAGCCACAGCCACAATCATCTTCCTGCTTCTGCCCTCTCTCTCTCTCTCTCTCTCTCCCTCTCTCTCTCGCTTTGTTTTTCTTCCTCTCTCTGCCCATCACAGCAGCCCTGCCTGCTTTCTTCCTCCTGTCACAGGCTGCAGTGTGTGTGTTCTGCGGGCACACTGCTGCATCTGCCGGCATGTGTGAGAGAGTGTTCCTCAGGTTACACACACACACACACACATATACACACATGCATATATATTTTAGAAGATTTTCTGATCTTTTCATTCTTCAGGTTTGTGTGTTTCTGCACATGTCTTCACATTGTAAATCTCCTGCATCTGTTTCCTCTGCATGGCCATGACCTTGTGTGTGTGTGTGTGTGTGTGTGTGTGTGTGTGTGTGTGTGTGTGTGTGTGTGTGTGTGTGTGTGTGTGTGTGTGTGTGTGTGTGTGTGTGTGTGTGTGTGTGTGTGTGTGTGTGTGTGTGTGTGTGTGTGTGTGTGTGTGTGTGTGTGTGTGTGTGTGCGTGCGTGCGTGCGTGCGTGCATGTGGATTCCTTATATCTGTTGTGAATCTACTCCATCCCCGTGACAGTCTCTCTTTCCTCCACTCACCTTCCTTGCTTGCACGTCCACATCACGTATATCTGCCACGCATGTGTCTCTACTGTAAATCTGCCGCTCGACTTTGATGTTTAACGGTGTGTCTGATTTCTCTTTCCTGCCTCTCTCGCCGGGGTTCGTCTCCACATGAGTTTGCATGTTTCCCGGCATGTGTGGCGCCTGTGTGTGTGTGTGTGTGTGTGTGTGTGTGCGCATCTGCCTGTTTTCGCCTGCCTGCTCTCGTATTAATATGCAAGGGAAACAGCTGGCGTGGCTAATGGGCGTCCCTCCCCGCGTCCCTCCCAGATCCTGTCCTCTCCGCCACACTCTGCTCGCTCAGCTGAATACTGCCTCTTCTTCATCTTCCGCCGCCGCTGTCACTTCACTCTCCTACTTAAATCTGAAGCAAGACGCTGGGCGTTGCTGTGCATAGAGATCGCTTTAATTCGACATGCAGAATGTCACTCTTCCAATTTTATTTATACATCATATTGGTGCAGAAACACTAATGTAGCTTTATGCTTCTACCTATTGTAGGAGTTTGTTCACATACTAGATAATAAAGAAAATTGCTTCCAAAAAGCCTCTCCAGCACCACCATACTCAAAAAAGCAGAGATCGCAAGGAATGTGCCAAAATTTGGATAAAATCTGGGTTTTGCCTCCTTTATAAATGCCTTTTTCCACAGTGCACATGCCAGATGAACACAGAAATGGTCTACTCAGGGTTTCTACAGATTCGGAGCCAATGTGCAGTTTTTGTAGTTCTGCACATGAAATAGGGAAAAAAAAAAAAAAAAAGTAGATGCGATGCCTAAAAATATGCTTTTTTCCAAATTCATCCCTGACACACAGGAAGATTTATATATTCGAATATGAGTTGGGAGAACAGACAGCGTATCCTCTTTTTTTAACTGTATTATGAATTATGTATCAAATACAGGCTCACATAAAACAGCCATGCTTTTTATATCGTAGCATGAGAAATTTCAATGTAACTCCTGTATGGCTTAATATATAACGACTGTATATTAACCCTGTGCTCACTCAGCCAATGGGGTGAGATATTCTGGGATGAGGAAATAATCGGGGTTAAAATTTCCTCTTAATGATTAAAACTCCAGCAACTGAAAAAGCAACTTTTTGAAAACGCTCTGACTCCATCGCCGCGCAGAAGTGGACAGAATGCAACTTTTCTGAAACGCTGCTAGGAAGTAGTTCTTCTGGACGACTAGATGGACGTCATCAACAATGGCGGCCTCCAGACAGCGTGACTCCCATTCTGTATGCTCCCCACCTGATCGCCTCCAGCCAACCATCTTCAGCCCAATGACATCAAGAACACAAAAAATACCCCGAAATTTAATTTCAGAACGATGCCGACTCGACCACCTGTAGCGAAGTTGTGAGTAATCAAACGGAAAGAGGCAGCAGACGCCGAACGGGAGGGAAGGTTGAAAATAGGTGAACGCGGGATTAGCGTTGAGGAATTATTTACGGTAATGATGAAAGAAGGGAGATTGCATTAGTCTGCGGAACAGTAATATAATCGCCATGCAAATTTCTATTAAAGCGAACAGCGTGGTCTCGAAGTCCGGCGAGAATGAAAGAGGAGAGAGAGAGGGAGAGAGAGAGGGAGGTTTGACATAAGCGAGTTCAATTAGCAGAATTTAGCCTATTAATTAGAGTTATTAGCAACGCCACGCTGGGGTGTTGCTCGGAGAGCGTCTGACCGTTTGAGACCCGATTGGAAAGCGACTCGTCGAGAGGCGTAAACAAACCAAACGGCAGAGAGGGAGCGCGGTGAAGATGCGGCGAGCATTAGCATCCGTGAGCGCGTTCCTGCCGCCTCGTCCCCGGGGCCGGCCGCGAAGTGTTCGCAGCTCGGCCGCCCGGCTTTGTGAGTCTCTCCTTCATAAAAAAAAACGCCACTCAGTTCCTCCACGGAGGAATCGGGAGCAGCTGGCGGCTCTCTCTCTCTCTCTTTCTCTCTCTCCTCCTTCCCTTCTCTCTGCTTTTCAGGCCACTCCGGTTGCCTCTTCGCGAGTCTCTCCCTCTATTTTTAGTCCTCTGCAGTCGTTTGTGCACGGCTTGGTTTACATCCTCGCTGTCTGTCTCGTGCTCCATCCCTGATATATCCCTGCCTTTTTTTTTTTGAAATCATTTTTATTTTTGCCAGGTCTGAAAAACTCTGTCTCCTCTGAGTTTCAAGGCCGTTCGCCTCTCACCAGCCCTGAAACGCATGAATCATTTTTATTCATGATCAGACAGGCCTCTGAATGATGCTGCCGGGAGCCCAAGGGTCCAACTGTGCATTTGAGTTCTGTGCAATGATCGATGGTGAGAAATGAGGACTTTCCTTTTCTTTTTTTTCTCCCCCCCCTTCTATTTTCTCTCCCTTTTTAAAGGGCGGATCTATTTTTAACCACATGCAAATAATTAGTGCGGTCATTAGCCGGTGAGGTGCCAGACCCAGAAACTGCCTCTACATTCAGGCTGCATTGAAAGAAGTGGGCAGAGTGATGGAGGGCTTAACAAAGGAAACCTCAGACCACCCTCCCCTCCCCTCCGCTCTCCTCCCTGCCAGCCTGGAAAAGGCTCATCAGCTCCCTCTGCTGGCCGGAAGCATCACTTCCATCAGGCCACTTGTTGCCTCACACCTCTCCTCCTCCTCCTCCTCCTCCTCCTTCCACTCAATTGGCTTAATTGTGTTCTTATTTATATATTTCGCCATTGATTTCTCTGCTGGGGCTGATGTGGCTCTAATCCACAGCGACTGGCTGTCACGGCGTGATGGATTGAACAAAGCCGGCGAGCAAACACAATGCGAGACAAGTGTGACACGCCGCGGCGTGAGTCACCGCGTGCGGCTGTTTGTTTGGTTTTGCGCGTCTGCGTTTGCACTTTGTTCTCTATCAAAGTGCGTCTGCTGCACGCGGAGCCGCGGCTGCGTCTTGGACGCGCGTGGCATGATGAAGGCGGCGGCGGGCGGCGGCAGGACAATGTGTCATAATTACGCTCCGAGTGTCGGCGTGAACGCGGCGGTAAAGTCGGACGAGGTGGTGTTTGCTTGTATGAAGAGACAAATAGAGCCGCCGTATTGGTGTCAGCAATCTGCCTCGTTTTCCTTTGTCTCACACACACACTCGCTCTCTCACACACACACACACACAGCCTCTCTCGTGGCCGAGCCTGTCTGTCACTTCCTGGGTGTATTTATGATTTGGTGTCAGTACAGTAAATGTATGCAGCTCATGGCCCATTTCTTCCCCTGCTCGGGTTGCTTCAGAGGGGAGACGGCGGCGGGTTGGTGCCTGCGCCGCCAGCGATCCGGGCTTTGTAAGAAGGTCAGTGTATTACTTCTCCGGGGGACGAGGAGGAGTGGAACCAGAATTAAAGGCGGTAAAGAGATTTGGGGGGGGAGATACTGAAGGTCAACCAGTGTCTCTCTATCTCAGTGCGGAACTGTGGATTTTGTCTCATTACCGAAGTTTAAGTTTTTAAAAAGGCACGTGTTCAAGGAGCCGGGGCTCATTTCAGGAGCAGATCCGTTTGAAGCAGAGGTCTGTGGTTTGTTTTTCAATTTGCCCGCGGCGAGTTCTTCAAGTAAAATGCAGTCGAGTGTAAAGCGAGAGACGCGTTCCATTATATTTTTAACACAAGGTTGATTCTCATCAAGACAGAGCTGAACTGAAAAAGACGTGCAAGATGGCAAAGAAATGCAGCGCATTGGAGAAATTTCGAGTTTCTTTGCTGGTTTTGAGTCTGTGTGCACCTCAGACTGTGTCTCCTTCAAAGCGTCTGAGTCTGGAATTCAAGTTCGTTTGGGTTAAAGAGTTTGGGCTCATTTTAAAGAGGCCAGCCTGTCTCAGTTCTGTTTCATACAGTCCTGGTCAGGTCTCCAAAAAAAATCCAGGGCGAATTTCAGGTACTGAAGTCCGCAACAAAGAGTTTGTCCTTCCAAAGAATTGAGGCGTTCAGTCAGTTGGTAAAATTGGTTGAACATTTTGAAGCAGTCTAAGAAACATTATTCCGTGTTAAAGATGATTTAAAAAAACAAAAAAGCCCAAACTTCGTGAAGTATGATCAAAAGGTATAAGACATATATTTTTAAATCTTTAACAGAATTTGTGTTTTTGTCTTAAAGATGATCGTCTCACAGTCTCTTTCGCAGCTGTTTATTCTTCTGATGACTGGAGGACACCGGGCTTTACGTCAAGCCATCAGGCTCTTTCAGAGGTGTCGCAGATCTGTCGAGTCTTTAAACCACTATTTGCTGAGCAAAGACCTCAAGACTATTTACCCTGTTTCTCAAACAAGGCCGGCCCAAACTGGATCTCCCAGCAGCGCGTTGTCATTTTGTCTCCAGTCCTAAATCTTTCCCCAAAAGGAACAAAGATCCCAGGAGCTTTATCGCCAAACCTCATTTCTCAGGTAACCTTTACCAGATCTCAGACTCAAACTTGCTCATTCTTGTCTTTTGTCCTGTTCAGTCTTTGGTAAGAAAAGGTCAACTGGTGAGAATCTCAGAGCTTTTTTTTTTTTTAACTCCTCAAACCTTGGAATCGGCAGCGCCGGACTGGTCCGAGCAGCAGCGCGACACCAAGGAGTCTGAGGAGAGCGAAATATCCTTTGTGATTTGGCATTGTGATTCAGAAGAGGCGGTTTAACAGGAGCGGCGGAGGTCAGAATGAGAGCGAGAGAATATTCAGAGAAAAGCACTCATGGAAGACAAATGAATCTCCCTCCGCCCTTTCACTGGCGGAGACCTTTGGAGCGACCGAGGAGTCTCTGGAGAGGCGCGGAGGTCACCAGGAGAGAAAAAAAAAACCTTTCCTGACAACATTTGGCATGAGAAGCTCACAAATTACTGTCTTAGAAAATCTGATCCTTTCTGTGATAAGGAAAATAAGGAGGAACCTCATGATCCTGAAAAGTCCTCAATGGATGCTGAGGTCTTAAACATGATCAGAAATGTGCAGTACTAAAGTTTCAGCCTTTATGTGAAATAAATCCTGAAAAGAGTGATTACAATACAGTAAAAAGGCAATGATACTACTTTTCCTTTATTTTCTTTCATAATGGTGTTTGATTAATGGCGATTAAAGAGACGTTTCACATTTAACCGTTTGCCTTTTCTAAATCTTTTTTTCAAAGATTTAAAAGCGTGACAGTGACAGGAAATTATCCACAGAAGTCATTTGTACTTCATGGAATATAAATCTGTTTATCCAAATCTGTCTGAATACATAATTCAACTGTTTAGCTCTTGCTTTTAACCTTTAAATAATAAAAAACCTGAGATTGAGATTCAAAAAGGGTGCTCAGTCAGCCGTAGCCATATTTTAAAAAAAAAAAAAAACTAAAAAAAGCACTTAATGTCAGGGTTGTTAATGTCAACCACCTCTGATGTAACTTGGGAAATTAAATGAAGAGTAAAAGATATGATGTGAAAGTGAGTTTGAATGAAAAGCTCATTGAGTTTTGCCCACTTTGTACTATGAATTCCCATTCAGTGTTAACAGTCATTTGAGCCACAGGAGAAAAAAAAAAGATATTTTCTATGCCGAATTTTTAAGCCTTTAACAGAATTGTGCTTCTTTTATATAGAATCACTGGTTGTGAATGGTGATGGTGAGAGCGTGGGGTCAAGATAAAATGAGTCTGTTCAATCCATACATCTGTTACAGATGAAAAAAAGTCATCTTTCACAATGTAAATAAAAAAACAAAATAAATGTAAGAGAATTCTGGGGGGAAAATGGCATTTATAGGTTGAAAAAGTGTCAGCGTTCGAGTTTCCCTTCCTTAAGAGTTCACCGCAGCATCAGCCTCCATCTCTCCTCCCCTGCTACTCCAGCCGTCTCCATGTCCTCCTCCACTGCGTCCAAGAATTTTAATGGAGCCGTAATTCTCTTCCACAGTGAGTCCTGCAGGTTTTTCTCAATGACAATAAAAGTAATCCTGACCCTTCTCTGATGTCTTGCTCTTCTTCTCCAGTCTGGCAGCCTCCGTCTCCACCATCCTTCGTCCAAAATATTCCCCGTTTCTCCTCAGGACATGTCCAAAGCAATTTAAGTTTGTCAATCCAGTTTGTTAGATCTGATCTGTGGCACCAAAATACTCGTGAGAACTTTCTTTTTTAATTCTTTCAAGACTCCTATCGACTCCTATAGACAGATGGATGTATAGATACTTTGGTTTTTAGAGTTCCTAGACATGGCTGACCACCAGAAAACGCCTTTTTCTTCGATCTGTTTCTTTGGTCAGATCATTATTCATCTTGATTAATGGAAAAAAACTCAAGAAAAGTGAGAATATCCTTCAGTAAGCCGTGGAGCTCGATGAATCTACTCAACACTTCCCATTCCTGAGGAAAGCTGAGTGAAGATGGTGAGAGGAAACGGAGACGGGGAGGAGATGGCGGCCTCTTGAGACAGATTGGAAAGGCGAGAAAGACGACGAGAGGACAAAACAGACGGGATTCAATTTCAAACATTACAATTCAATCAACATTATTCTTCCCCAGGCAGCAATAACTACAAGAATGCATTAAAAACCCATAAAAACATCACAATGATTATATTGCACACTCCAAAGGTCAGGATTGATTCAGGAAGGCGCGCACCTGTACTATATCATGTCAGCGATGCAAAATGTATAACTGCATAAATGCTGAAAGAGGAGTGGGATGATGGTGAAAGGAGAGACAAAAGCAGAGGCTGTGTGTGATGACTGTGAATGAGTGTTGGCAAACTGGAAACACTGCTGAAGGAGAGGGAGGCCGCGGACAAAAACCAAAAAAAAAAAAAAGTCTAGTACTTAGCAAGAGGAGACAGGAAAATGCTTGTAAAGAGGACAGGATGATAAAAAAAGCTGATAAAGAGAGAGAAATATGCTTTAGATGGAGCCTGTATGAGCAAGAAATTATCTAAAATGATATAAAAGAGCTTTATGTGGCTTGTATAAAAGAAAGAACACTCTTAATGTGTGCTGCGCTTTTTTTCCCCCCAAATCTCCCTGAAAAACAGCGTCTCCTCAAATGTCCTCCTCGTTTCTCGTTTATCCTCCAGATCCAAATGTAATAGAAGGTGCGTGTGTGTATTTATGTGTTTGGATGTTATCGTGTGTGTGTGTGTGTGTGTGTGTGTGTGTGCGTGTGTGTGTGCAGTAAGTGATGTTTGCTGCGAGCACTCAGCCGTCCATGACAGTGAAGTGGTGTAATGTGTTGCAGCTCATCCGATATCCAATATCGCCATAATTCCACTGTTGAGAAACATAGCTGGCAGCTCACACACACACAGACACACACACACACACACAGACACATACACACACACACACACAGACACCGACAAAGTTTTTCGTTTTTTTTTCCCTCATTCTTTGCCATCTTGGCTCAAGTGGCTGATTTCGGCATTTCTGTTTAAAACAAGCTGAATAAGAGCGTTTTAATTTACCGATGAGAGCCGTCCTGACCTTTAACCTTTACCGGCGACCGCAAGAACAGACATTCCTCTAATAAACTCCGTGATAAAGAACGCTCGGGGGACCGCTTTCTTCCCGGCCCCGACCGTTCCCGCGGGAGCATTTTTCCGGTGTCACGGGATCATAAAACGCCGCTCTGCTCACACTTACACAAACACACACCGACGCGGCACAATAAAGCAAATTTACGGCGCCGCAATTTATGCTGCAGTTCCTCACGCGGCCGCACCGGGCTCCATGTAGGGTCATATCAGCGTGTGATACTTCATCCCGCTCGGTTCAGGACTGTAAAAAATTGAATCTCGTTCGGATGTCACTGCTGATCCTCGACGGTTGTTGCAGCTCCGCAGTGAAAAATAGAGAAATCTGGTTTAGATTCAGAGCTGAGAGGAAATGAACTGCTGTGTAGAGAAATACATGTAATGCTGGGAGGTCGTACTTGATTGTTATATTTCATGTTTAAGGTGACCAAATGTCCTTTTTTTATTTTCTTGGGACTGTAAATTGCTTTTGGACAAAATACTGAGGTGATATAATATATTTCCTCTTTGCTGAAGCGATATCTCGGTGAGGATGGACCTTTTGTTCACATTATTAGTGACGTTTTTTTTAAAAAATGGATTATACTCAAAATATTTGGAACAATATTGTAAATTACTTGCTTATTTGTTCTGTAAAAGTTGCTTTTAAATATAGATGGTGTCTCTTCTCTTAAATTGTTCGATAAAATTGAATGTTGCATTGACAAAACAAACACGGTACAATGTAAAAATAACAACAAAGAACAGTACAAATTTGAAAGTAAGTAGAAAAGTGTAATTTTTTTTACTTTGAAAGCAATAATGTCGGTTAGCATGAAGAATATCCATACAATACTGTGTATGACAGCATTTAATCCAGTAAATTGGAGTCGAGATCTGTTTTTCCTTTTCAAACATACCCATAACCATATGTTCATTTATATAGTTTAGTCGGATCCATCTGCTGGATCGATTGCGGTGACTCATTGTTTACTCCTCCCTACATATTGTCGTCTGGACGAATGGAAGCCGAGCTACTTTCACCCAGTCGGGCTGCAGTGGCGAGCGGCCGATGAGGCACGTTAGCTTCCCCTCTATTAAAAAAAAAAAAAAAAAAATGTGTTTATGGCCTAGCTATAGTTAAATCCGTCCTCTTGAAAATCGATTTCATTGACTTGACTGAAGCCTCACAGGCTTCTAAAAACTTTTATAAACACTTGAGTTAAAAAAAAAATAAAAACATCCGTTTGTCAATTAGAAAATTGATGGAAAATCAGATAATATCATATAATTATCATATAATATCGGTTTCCAGTGAAGGGATGAGCAGTTTGGACAATTTTCTTTTCCAATAGGATGCTTGAAAATGGTTTTTTGATCTATTTTGCATATATTTAGTTGATTATTGACAAAGAAAGAGCAACTTTAATGGAAACTTTACTTTGGAAAGTATTAGTACTGGGTCATGAGGCACATTAGTCACATTTATTATCTAATGTTAGTCGTTGATTAATGACAACTGATCTGTTTTTCAAGGGTTTCCAGTCTAATAATCATCTTCAGTGGTGGAATCTTTGTGTATTTTAGTAAACAGCCGAGGTTCCGTCGCTCCGACGCCATGTTGACGCTCTTTTCTTCTCAGTGTGCTTCCTTTAAAGCACGCGGGCAGGATTTGAAGGGCACCGCGACGACGCGAGATCTCCACGACTCCATGAGGCGATGCCACCTGGAGGAAGGCAATTATCTCATCCTTTTTTTTTTTTTTTTGTGTGTGCCGCAGTCAGTCAGAGCCGGCTGTTGTTTTCCAGCCCGGCTGCGAGACTCTGAGTCACAGCGAGAGAGAGCCGCTCCGAGCTCGCCGCCTCCCGTTCGGCAGGCGCACGTTCAGACCCAACTGTTGCTCCAGCGGCAAAAGCAATGAGCGTTACAGGTATGTTCTCTTCAAAGCTCCGACTGGAGGAGCATAAATTAGGCTGTTTTGTCCCGTTTTGATTACCTACTGTGGAGCTTCTGCGCAGAACAGCCTCTCTGATCATTTCATGTAAATACGTTGGAATTACCTGTTAGATTTCACCGGCGAGGACAGGAACTGGAAAGCGTGTCACATTGTTCACATGAACACGATTTATGCAGAGATAGAAGAAAGTCTGGGCGCCATGAGGCTAACAACCAAGCAATGTAAACAAAAAAAAAAAAAAAAAGAATCCATTTCTTCTTCTTTCGCCCTTAAAACCGCCGCCTGCCTCTCTTACAACTTGCACCTGTTTGATGATACTCGGCTGTGATGTCGACGACAAAATTTTCCCTCATAAATATTTATGCCAGCCTCCAAAGGCAGGTAAACTCAAAGCAAATAAGAAGGTGTGTGCCGAGATTAGGCGAGCTTTCTGGAAAACATCTATCAAAATCTGAAATGACTGCCACCTCGTGAGAGGACGACATGCTGTCAGCGTTTTAACACGGAAAATGGAGTTTTGGGAAAAAAAAAAAAAAAAATCAAACACGCGGACTCCGGTCAGACCTTTTCTTTCTATGTGGTCTTTTCTCTCGGTGAATAGTGCCATTACTTGCAGTTTTAGACAGAGAGAAGCTCAGGGGTGGCTCAAAAAAAAAAAAAAAAAGAAAAGAAAAAAAAACCCTCACATTGTTTGAATTGTAAAAGGGCTGAGAGGGAGAGAGGCAGAGATAGATTTGCACGCGTCTCGCTTTGGCCTTTAAGAGGCGGAAGCTGTCTGTGGTTTGTCATTTAGTGACGAGCACGTGAACAGAATAGGGTCGTGACTCCGGCAGAATACTCAGAGACGCAGGCAGAGCCGGCGAAAAGAGGGACTGGAGATGAGGGGGGGGGGGGAAGAAAGGGGGGAAGACATTTAGATGAAGGCGATGAGAAAGAAGAAGAGAAGGATGGTGGGGGGGGTGGCAGGACTGACTCATACTGCGAGGGAGGGAGAGGAAGAATGGGCGGTAAAACAAAAGGATGGATGGCGGCGATGGGAGAATGCTGAACGGCGCTCCTGGGCATTATTTCTCACCCGGTGGATCCTGTCAGGACGGACTGGCGCGTACGTGCGAGCTGGTGTGTGAATTAACAGCTCAGGAATTGATCAGCTGTATCGCCAGGAGACAGATGTGAGTTCACACGCCGATATTGAAACTCCGACACTTGGAATCTGCGCGAGCCACACATTCGATGATTTCACGTGCTCGCTCGCTCGCTCGCTTGCTCCCCCCCCTCCTCGCCACCGTCATTACACACACTCTGGAGATCTCACTCAATCACATGGATCGGCCTTTTTTTCTCTCCAACACGCACACACGCACAATCAAATGAAAGAGCACAGCGAGCGTCCCGCAGCTGGGCACTGATGAGCACGAGGGAGAGGGCCTTGGACCCGCTGCGTGCACTGCCACTATTTCCATACAAATCAATGGAGCGTCGGGATAAGCTCAGGGACACATCAGGGGGACAAAGCTGGTCACACACACACATACACACACACACACACACACACACACACAGGCAGCCAGCTGGCTGATAACACATCTACAGGATGAGTGAGCAGGCAAGGTTATGTTCAAAATAAAATCTGTTGCACTGATTACTTTCCAAAAGCCTCAGATTTTGGTAAAGAATGAGTTTAATTACACCTCGGTGCACTCTGTGCCAAAAAGAATGTGGACTTGATGGGGTTTTTTTTGTTGAGATGCTTTTCAGATTAAACTGACTCACCTTCCTAAAATATCAAAGTGTTTCTTGTTGGCCACTCCGTTGGCTCATGAATCGGTCCTGATCCATCAATCCCTGGACGACTCCTGGCGGCAGGTCCTTCAAGCCCCGAGAGCTTCTCATTGACATCTCAGCAGGTTACAACTGGCTCTCCCACAGATGTTTTAATTAAACTTGGGATTTCAGATAGAGAAACAAGGCGTTGAGATGGTCCCCATGTCCCCGAAGCCATCATAGAAGCATGTTTACCGTGTGGCAGTAATCCCGATGTAAGAGGGAACGCCTTCGCCATGTGTTGTATGTGGGATGTACATGATCTGCATTAAGGCTTAGGTAGGTGGTACGCGTCAAAGTGGCATGTAGACGATGCCAAAACCCAGGATATGAACCAGTCTACACCTGCCAGGAGCGTCGCTGTGAGTTTTTCAGCAAAAAAAACTCCCAGCTTTTCCATTGAAACTTCTGGGATGTACCTGTCAGATGCACAGTTTTTAAGGCTGGAGACAAGTTGGCCCACGGTCACTTGCTGCCTCTCAGATCCCTTAGCCTCCACTTTTCACCTGCCGCCAAACACATTGACTGCAGTAAGTGATAGTCCGCTCGCTTCCTAATGTATCTTACTCCTGACCGATCGATGACAATCGTGTTGCGGCTGATCGGTTCGTTCCGCACAATACTGTACATTTGCATTGGACATGGCTTTCTAACTACAATCCAATCCTCGTTCCTCAGTGTCAGAGAACATTCTCTATCAACCACCAGCAGGAAAACCAGCAAGACTTCATGATCAGAACAATGGCTGCTCAAGACTTGCTTCCCTTTCCTTTCTTGAAGGTTTTCAGGAAGATAATGTGCAAATGATTGACATTACTGGGCATGTTGTGGTGTTTTAATGTCCACATGCTCTTCAGCCTTCGTGGTTTCCCATTATCCTACAGGCGTGTCGTCACATACAAATGCCGTCCTTACCTGAAACTGCTTAATAAAACTGTTGTGAATACAGTTTATGCTCTGAGTATTTTTGTATCCTCCCACATCCTTCTGTGCCTCAGCTAGCAAAAGAGAAAAAAATAATTTGGCCCTTTAATGAGACTTGAAATATGTTTCAGGCTTTAATTAGATTGCATATGTGTCTCCACGTCCCTGTTTGCTTGGCAGAGAGGTTAACGTCGCATCGTGAATTTTGAGAGCAAAAAAACTTTCTTTTTTTTTTTTTGACCTGCAAAATGTCAAATCTAAAATGAATTTCAGTCCAAAAAGTCTAATGGAAATGGAAATGGGGGGTGGAGGGGCTCCTCATAATGCTCCAACTCTACCAGACACCAATTTTATCAGTCATCATATTTCTTTGTGATGGGGGAACAGGAATTAAGTATTGCATTAGAGTAAGCATATTAAAGGCATAAGAGCATCACTGCAGGACGGACGGAATTGTCCAATAATGGGGACAGAAAGGGATGGAGCGAGCGGAGGGAAGGTGAAGGGTGTAAAAATGATGTGGAGGGAGCAGAGAGATGAAAGGAGGAGGAGACGAAGGAGGGCTGATTTACCCAGAGTGCCGGGATGCGAACAAAGACGAGGAGCGGGGAGCGCAGGAGGGGGCAGCCCGGGGTCCGCTGTTTGGTGGAATCAAACACGGTGATGGAGAAGAAATGGAACGACGGGAAATGACAATGAGGCAGAGAGGATTCATTATCAACGTAGGCCGAGTGGACGGCCCCCAGACCAGATAGATGAAGGGAAAAGACAAATTGAGTTAGGGGGCTTAGAGAGAGAGAAAGAGAGAGCTGGAAAATGAAAACAAACATCATCCATCCTGTTCTTTCATTGTTGCCGAGTTGCCTTAAAGGTCGGCGTGGTTTTCTCCTCCCGCCGTCGTCAGGAGCGAGGAGCGGACGGCCCGGGCGTGCAATGAAACTATGGTGAAGATTTATCTGTCGAGGAGGAGGAGGAGGAGTGGCAGGAGCAGCGGTGGCTGCGGCGACTGCTGTGGCGGTGCTTCAGAATTCTTTATCATCGCCACGGCGACCAGTCACCTGGCAACCGGGTACACAATGGCTGCGGTAGCCCTGGCAACAGCGTGGTCCCCGGCGGAGACGCGCAGGGGAGGAGGATGAAGAGGCGGGCGAGGCGGGGAGACAGGTAGACAGATGGAGTGATGGGGAGAGAGGTGTGAGATGGAGGGCAGGAGGGTGAGATGGAGCGGCGGAGGAGGAGCAGGTGTAAACACGGAGCTGGTGTATCACACCTCAACAGGTGCCCGGGATCAGCCAAATGTGTGTAAAGACATAATGAGAAATGTAATGAGCTGCTGACCAGGAGGAGGTTTCGCCATATGTGACCCACAGTTGCGTCCTTGTTCCCGTACACGAGCGGGCGAGCCAAGTGGGCGTGGCCAAACCCAAGTTTGTGTGCACTCCTTACCTTTTTCAAAATTTTTTTTTCTCCTCCCCAACCAGCAGTTTTCATTTTTCATGTTCGGTGCGTGTGCTCTCTATTGACGCCTGCGATGCTTGTCAGATTTTCAAGTGATTTCAGATAAAAGCCCCCAAACGCTGCTGCTTCGAGAACACTTTCCACCCAGAAGAGAGAGAAAAAAAACAAAAAAAAAAAAAACTTGATGAGTCACATGCCAGCTCGGGGTGGGAAAAAGAAAAAAAAAAAAAGAAAACACTGACTAACACATCAACTTGATTTGTCTTTGGCAGAACTTAACGGTGAATCACATGTTATATCGGATGTGAGCCTCTATACTGCGTTTCCATGCGTACGCCCACACACACGTGTGTGTGTCTGCGTGTGTGTGTGTGCGCACACATGTCGTGATGCAACACCAATGCAAACCTTGATAAATAGATGTGTGGGAGCCAAACAGCATATCTGCACACAAATATTCATCACACAACCTAAACTTATTAAAAAGCAAAGCGCGGCGATACATCACTCGGCGCGCTGCAACTCCGAATTAGTCACTTTTTAATATGACATTCTGCGCGGACATGATTTAATAGTTAGCATTTCAGATAAGACTTATTGAGGCCTCCGGGCCCGACGTCACACAAATGAAGTTATTTTGTGGCTGCGTTGCGATCGGCAACTGGGACTGTGTGTGTGTGTGAGTGAGTGTGTGTTTGTGTGTACTGTAGTACAGCCTATAAGCCCATTAGCCCCAGGTTAAGTGATTTACAGCTTCAGCTTTAAGCCCTTTCCTGCAATCTCATCCCCAACTCCCTGTCTATCTGCTCACTCTATCTGCCTACCTTATCTGAGAGATTACACACACACACACACACACACACACACACACAGATACACGCACGGCGCACACCTGTCAGTCTGCTCGTGTCGACACACCGCCAGACACAGCTCCAAAAGGATACAAGCTCGCCGTGTGCTGAAAAACAAATATAAGGCAAGGAATGTAACGCACACACGCACACACGCACACACGCACACACACACCTTTGCATGCATTCAGCTCCTCATTAGAAGGTGTTGGTGCTCCTGGAGCCAAACACAAAGGAGATGTTTCATCCGCTCTGTATGTTTGTTCTCATTGCGGATTCTCTTTGATTCGCTCGTCCTCATCAATGCATCTAATAGCTCCATACACTCAATGTTTCAAAGTACACGTGTGTGTGTGTGTGTGTGTGTGTGTGTGTGTGTGTTTGAGAGAGCGAAGTGGCGTGCACGTGTGCACGAGCGACCTAATAAAGTTGCCAGCCGCTCCGTCGCACCGCCACTTTTTCCGGGAGCAGCCAGTCTAACCTCCAAGACAAAAGGAAGTGGAAGGGAGAGCAGCTCTGAGGGCAGATAAAAGCAGGAGAGGGAAGTGCTAAATGATTGCCTGAGCTCCTGCATCACCCCCCCCCCCCCCCCCCCCCCCCCTCCCCACCCCGAAAAACCTACCTCTCTTACCTCCTCCTCCACCTCCTCCTCCTCTCCCCTGTCTGTCGGCCCCAGCTCTGTTTTTTTTTTTTTTCTAAATTCTCTATTTCAAAGGGACAAAGAGAGGAAAGAGGGAGAAACCAACAGCGGCAAAGCAGCAACTCCACTTACAAACACACAGGCATTATAATAGGGCGGCCGCGGCGTTGCCAGGACAACACGCGGGGAGGGGGTACGGCGACACCGAGACAGACATAGAAGAAAAAGGAGGAGGTAGGAGTAGGTGGCAATAAAAGGAAAAAAAAAAAGGACCTAGAAGCTGTTATCCGAGGTGTATTTACCTGTGGCTCTCATGGCTGCTTGGCAGGAGTCTTTTCGTCTCGCCGCTGATCTGTTGTGTCAGTCGGTTTTTATCGTGCTGCATTTTTATCATATGTGGAAGTCAGGGTGCAGCCTCCTCCGCTCTTTACATCTGCGTTCAGGTGCTACTAAAGAGGAAAAACACCTGAGCTTTTTGATTCCGCCCGCACTTCCGCGGGTATTTTTAGCTCTAATGAAGCGCTTGTTTTCGTCGGCCGCAATATGTTGTCACAGCCGAGCTGCGGCGGTGCAAAATGTTTTAATGTGGCATGAAGACGAATCTGACAGGTTGCACTAATGCTGAATGGAAAATGAGGGGTTGAGCAATTGGCTGTTGTTGTTTTCTGCTGTTGGGACCAAATAACTTTCTGACAGACGTTTGCACTGTTGTTTTTAAAGCTTCTTATTAGCAATTGCCTCGGTACAGTGAATCAGAAAATAAGTTCTCTGTGGATAAGCTTGCATGCCTGTGACATGCCGCTGCTGCTTTTGTGTACATGTGGTTTCATTACATTTAAAAGGCCAGGTGTTTTTTGTTTTAACCTTTTTTTTAGGTTTTAACACATTTTTTTGCACATAAAAATTAATTATCAGATCAACAGAATGTGTAAAATGTGCAAACAGTAACTGAACAAACAGGAAAATCACATTTCAGTAGAAAATAATCTGCAGCAGTTGAGCTCCAAAGTTTCAAAAATGAATCTAGAGAAGAGGATTAGAGCCGACTAATCCAATTCTAACTTAATCTGACATAGAAAAAAAGTCATAATTCAGAAAGAACACTCTAAATAAATATTAGGAATTACATTTTATAGCTTTTTTTTGGTATGCTGCCCCTAATCCTCTTCTGTATACGTCCCACCTAGAAGTTCAAACCAATTTTAAAGGTACATGTCTTTAATAATCCCTCTTGTTACGACATCAGAATACAGGCTAAGCAGGTTGGTGCATGAACACATACACACACACACACAGGGTGTATACGGTGCAAGATTTCACCGTCTCTTACAGTCTGCTCTCATCTTGGTGTTGGTTTGGTGAGTTTATTTCCATTTCTGCTGCATATCCATCGGGCTCTAAGCAGTCGTGGCTCCCAGCAGCTGTCACACGGCGAGGTGTAGCGACGGTGGTCTGGAAATGTCTGACAGAAGATTATCTCGGGCTATCTTGGGTTGCGAGACCGTGACAACTGTCCTCCTCTAACCCCCTCTCACTGTAAGATATATCATTGCGAAGGCCCGTCTTTTTGTTTTTTGACACTTTTGACTCAAACTTTTTTTTTTATAAATCGGGCATTTCTGCAGTCCTGCATGTGACTATGGCAGTTTCTTGCTCCTTGCTAATGGCCTGCTTGCTTTTCTTTGAGATAAGTCTGTGCACAGAGTGTCAATATCGATCGTTTAACGAAGGAATCAAATCATTTTTGCATCGATTTTCTCACCTTGACACGTCTCTAGCCCCCCTCTCCAATGGTGTGTTCATTTATTTTCATTTGAAAGATAAATCATCGGCAGGGGCGGCGGTGTAAAGCTTTCCCTCAGAACGCGGCGATAATTCAAGCCCGGAGGGATTCTGTTCACGTCGCCAGAGTCAAGTATTCAACAGGCCGCGTGTGCAGAAAGCGGTTTTTAAAATGTTGACATTGAACAGTCTGGTGATAAGGGTTTCTCCTTCCAACACTTGTTCCAATTCAACAAGGCGGTAGTATCGGGCCGGGCGCCGTGACTAACTGTCTGTCTCAGAGCTCTCCACTCGCCCAAGACGTTTTACAAGAGATCGGGATCCCTTCTGGACGTCTTGGCAGAGGGTGAACGCCGAGAGCGCGCCACAGGTCGGGACCCGTTTCCTCCGCCGGTCCGGTTTTTGAAACGTCGTCGATGATGATGATGATGTCAGGTTGACTCAACGGCGTCTCGCATTCTTCCTCCGCAGACGGGCGAGTCGAGAGCGGGAAGGAATCCAGCGGAGAGACGGGGGAAGAATGCGGCGAATGTAGATCATGTCTACTCCAGTGTCACACTTCAAGTGCCGTCATACTTTAACTGTCAGGCGCCATCAAGTGATTAACGGCGACGATCTGCGTACGGCTGCCGTCGAGTGGCGGCGTGAAAAACGCAGTCACTTAAAGTCGAGTGACACGGCCCTCAAGGTTAAAGGAAATCTTTGGCTTGAAAAGTGACAAATGGATTGTAGTCATTGTTATAATTGATTCATACAAGAAAATATGCGTCTTGAAGAGCGATTTTCCAGGTTTGACACAGAGAAGTTGAGCCTCTTTAAAGAAGCTTAATGTGTGGTTTCAGTCCAAAAGCAAACAGTCATCAGCGAAACATGAAAAGCACCTCTTATTTCAGCGTCTCAGACATTTCTGGACATTGTTTTCAAAACTTGCCATGTAAATGGAGCATAAATTGATCATTTCTTGCAGGATCTCCATGAAATATGCCTGAAATTGTTCAAATATTGTAGTAAATATCATCTTACAGTTCCATAGAAGAAAAACTAAATCCATTGACATTTCATTGGATAAATCCATGATAAATGTTCTGTGTGGAAGTCATTAATCATTATTATCAGGCTCTGGTCAAAGAGCGTTGGAAATTCTTGATCATTTGTCTAAAAAAAAACTTCTTTCCTTCCAAAGAAAGGGAGTAAGTGAAGTGAGCATCTGTAGACTGAAACCTTCGCCGCATGACAGGTCACAGGAGCGGACGCCAAAGTGTGGCCTTTGACTCCAGTGTGTGCACTTCAGCCGTCCTGGTAGCTAATTCGCCAATAAGAGCCGCTGACACACGAAGCACAAATCAGCGATTCGACGCCGCGACACAGAAAACGGGCCGCTGCAGCAGCTCACAGCTGCAAGGAAAAAGGATTTAGGTTCTGAGGTACGGACGCCTTCGACGGGGCCGTGCTGCGCCGTCTATTGACAGTCGGCGCGTGGTATCAAACACCCCGGGCCCGGGCTGACGGAGACAAACAGGAGATGAACACGATGTCTTGAATGTCAAGTCAAGGCTGTCAGAGGGTCAGAGGAGTCAATGATGGAGCCACTGGAGTCGATGAAGGCAGGAGGGCGATGGGGAAGGAGAGAGACCGAGGAGATGTGGACGGGAGATAGATGTCAGGAAGCGGATGGCTGGGTTAGAAAATGAGCAGGGGGAAGCTATAAGCATACAGCGCAGAGCCGGAGCCGGGGAATGAGTCAGACGGGGAGTTAGAGAGTGAGACTGAGTGCGGTGCAGATGGAGCCGGTTAAATCCTTGTCCTGAGTATTGTACCAATTGTGGCAGAGGAGGCAGACACAATAGCGGAGCAGTCTCCTGTCGCTTCCATAAACAAGATAAATTGATGAGGCTCCTCCCGCCCACTAACATCTACGGCTTGTTTTTATTGCTTTCCAAGAGGAAGGAGTGGAAACCTACTCTGCTAAAACAAAAGAGGAAACCCACCGCTAAATATTCCTTTTTTCCGCTCTCGGTGGCATCATGGCTGAGTGGCGGCGTTTGATGCCATTGTCTCATATGAGTAGCTTTGGCTTGTATCGGGAAAAGGCTCTTTCAGCCCGGCTCCCATGCTGCTGAGAACAAACTAAAAGGGATGTAATTCAATCAGTTAGCCTTAAAAAGCCGCTTCTTTAAAATATGATTTCATTATAGCTTCTTTTTTTTTTTTTTTTTTTTTTTTACTTTAGATAGACAAAACGTGATGGAGCATAACCGCTATTGATTTTGACTACATTTTCTCATCTTTGACAACCCCTGGGATGTTTTCTCTGAATACTATTTTATTATGATGGACAGGAAGGTTTCATTTTTTATTTTTTTAACACAGACACAGAAAGCACAAAGCACACTGTTCAAAATGGGATTGTCAGTCAGTAAACAGGGATTACAGAATCTCTGTGCTTAGAAAAAAAAAAAACCCTGAAATGGAAGAAAGTGGGAAATGAGGATGGATTTAAGTACCTCCTCTGGCATTGATTAAACCCCAGAAAACACGCCGCTGTTAATTAACGTGACATATTTAGTGCTTGAAAGTGTTTTGGGTGTAACCTTGCACCTTTATCCTCGCTGCTTTTGGTCCCTGTTACCAAAACGTGACGCGTCAACTTAACAAAGATAAACAGATGTGCGGTAAAAATGAGACAATCCGAGCATCTTAGAGACAACAGAAATCAATACCCAAAGCCTCGGGCGCGCTGTGGAGGTATTTTCAGTGTTTATTTGTGATAACAATATTCTTAATGATGTAACTGAAGACTAAAAATAAGCTCCAAGTAAATCTGTTTTAAATGGTTGCGGATTACATTGGAGGCTATTATTTGCTAATTTCATTGTTTATGGGTGTAATTTTTTGCATTTTTAAGATCAGAATAGATTCATGTTATGACTGATCGAAATTCAGTGAATACCAGTGAGATCCTCAGGTACAGAGTGATGAGTTGTTCTTTCTGATATACTTTTAGATATTCCTTTCTAATGTGAACTTTTTGAGTTTGGTGAATGTCGTATAGAAATGCAGTTTTTCATATAGTTTTCCTTCAGAAAGCATGATGATTATCTTCTACTTGCTCACACTTATTCACAGAAATCTGCAGAGATGAATGTGATTGACATTGACTGAACTAAAAGGGCTGCATGAATTGATCCAAATATTTGTGAGGTTTTAGTGATCAGTTCCACCCTGCCAAGTGACGGGATGCTGTTCAGACGGAGGTGGTCGACATCGGTAAACCATCAAACCGCTCTAACCCGCTACACTGACTCCAAGATATGTTAATTGCGTCCTAATAAAAGCGTACAGAAATGGTGGAAAATGAAAAAGGGAGAGAGGACCGCCTCATCCGAGCGTGAGTCGACCTTTAGAGACTGACATTTTTGCAGTGGGAAATCACAAATGAAAAAAATAAAAGAAAGAAACATGTTTATTAAAGTTGCTCTCTGTCTCCTCTGGTATTTGTTCTCTGCTTGTCTGCTTGTAGATGCAGAGTTGTTAGCGGTGATCTATGCTGCCTTCAGCGGAGTCTGTGATTTACTGTGAGCTCCGAGTCTGACACGGGCCGGGCGAGGCGAGGGGAGGGGAGGTCATGTTAAATGGCTGTCTGACCGCCATCCATCTTCCCGCCCAATCAATGACACCATTCAGGCAGATTTTTATCCAATCACAGCGGGCTCCCGCATGCATCAAGAGGGACGCCTGGTTTGAATAGAGACGAGTCCAAACCACACGGCCCATTACGATGTTTTGAAAGCCATCTGGAGCGCGGTACACCTACTGTACCGACAACACGGAGCGCAGCAATGAAAACATCTCCAGCTCAATAAATAAATTGCAGACAGCAGCCATGACGGTTACACTAACAGCCTCAAAATATTCCCAGACACAGTCCGCAGCACCTGCACGGCGGCGCGGCGGTAGTTCATGTTGACAGTCTGAGCATCCCGCCGTTCTCCTTTAATGAATCCCTTTCTAATGCCCTCCGCCGTCAGCGGCGCGGACTTCACGCGTCTGGGAAAGTGATGGCTTTTTTTCTCATAAATCATTCAGCCTTCACCTTAATCTGTCAATTACCGCTGGTTAAGGATTTTGTTTTCACAGCAGATATCCTCTCTGCCCCACCTGGGCACCAAACCAAGGCCTCAAACTCAATATCAAGCCAAGACGAGATGGCAACGCGTTCATATTTTATTAAGGAACTTTTTTGCGGCCCTTCATCCCACCGAAAACATCAGAATCACAGTTACAGAATAGCTTTTTTTCATCTTTTCAAGAGTGGTATATTTTACTGACGTATCACTGATTTCATCAACGGCTGTCTCACGCCTTGTTTAAGTAACATTTTCACGTGAAAACAGGAAACTGTCAATGTTTTTTGTGTGTTTGTTTATACACAATGAGTATGTATGCATGTATGGAGTTTCATAATAGAAAAAACAACAGCACCCACTAGTGGCCCAACGTGAACTGTTTAAACAGTTGTCTTTCTAAAAACTCTTAAAGGAATACTCTGAAGATTTTGGACCCATGCCCTATCTCGATCATTTACAAAGTGAGACAAGCTCATAAATACCTTTTTGTGTCCGGTCGTCCAGTGGCTGGATCCCAGCTGTTAGTTAGCTTAGCTCAACTGCGGGAGGTGAAGAGGAGACAGAGCCGGACTGATGAAAGTGGACAAAATACTCCTTCCAGTGGTCCAGGGGACGGCGTATTAGCACGTGAAGTAAATCCGAATGGTTATGAAACATTTTCAAAGATGTGTTTTCTTTTCAATCTGTTAAAATGACGTTTTGATACACACAGACCTGTGCATGCGCAGTGCTCCGTGGAAGGATATACCGGAGCACAGCAGTAGAAGCCATAGACTCAGCCGCTGTGCTCCGGTATATCCTTCCGAGGAGCACTATGCTTGTGCAGATTTGTGTGGATCAAAACGTTATTTTAATGGATTGAAAAGAAAACATGTCTTTGAAAATGTTTCATAACCATTCGGATTTACTTCACGTGCTAATACGCCATCCCCTGGACCACTGGAAGGAGTATTTTGTCCACTTTCGTCAGTCCGGCTCTGTCTCTTCACCTCCAGCAGTTGAGCTAAGCTAACTACGATGCTAACAGCTGAGATCCAGCCGCTGGACGCACAGACACAAAAAAGGTATTTATGAGCTCATCTCACTTTGTAAATGATAGGGATAGGGCGTGGGTCCAAAATCTTCGGAGTATTCTTTTAAGAGGTGCCCTATTATGTCCCTGTAATTTAGCACCAGCCTCGTCTGGTGCACAGCTATAACCTCTGTCTCTGTGTCCTCGTCGTTTCCTCTACACTCCTCTCAATACCTGGCCTCAAGATCTCTCAGCAGTGCTGACCTTCTAAAGTGAATTATACTGTAATTGAACACCAGCCTCTGTTTTGATGTTAAGCTGCTGATTTAAAAAGAAATGAGTGGACATTATCCTATACTAAAAGCATCCAGTTCCAGTTATTTATTTGATAATTTTACGATGTTTCCTCTGTAAAGAATTAACATTGTAAAACTACGTAAGTGATAGGACATATGCAAAGCATTTATGTTTTGTGTCATTGTAGAATCATGATGTAATGTTTTCCTCTGTCAGGCTTAATAGTCAGAAAGTGATCCAAAATGTCAAGCTGAATTCTTTACAAGTCAAACTCATAAGATGCATAATGAGTAACTTTGGCAACATAGGAAAAAAAAAAGGGTTGAATTAGGTTGTTGTTGGAGTTTTTATAACCAACAGTTTAGATTCTCAGCATCAGTGTTTCCTTGAATGAACCAACAGGAAGGAAGAATGTGGGGAAATTTATTGGTCAAGAGGTGGGAGAATCACTCCTCCAGTCTGCTCTGGAAATGCTTGGGAACCATGCGAAGTGTGTGTGATTTGTAGTTAATGGCCTAAAATATGCATAACTGCCAGCATGGTCTCCGAAGCCGTGAAACTCCGCCGAGAGGCGTCTTTGTCAATCTGAAACCCTTAATCCATCTGTGTGCTCTGACCGGCTCCTATATTATTCATGGAAAGTTTCCCTCCTGCTTTACAATAATTTATTTCCATCATTCAGTGTGAGTTTTGGGTTTGTTTCAGTGGCCTCTGTGGAAAGCATTTCACAGGAAGTCCAAATTGGTTTTGAGGCCTCTGCTCTTTTATTTGCGCCATAAAACAATATCTTTTCCCTTTTGTATGGGAGTAAACTGAACTAGATCATGTGTTAAAATGGAAAAAAGTACTTTGCATCCAGCATCTAGGTTATCACTCCTGCTACCTAATATTTTTTTTTTAGCACTTTAATCGGTAATTTGACACAGTAATTTATGCCGAAGCTGATTTATGTTGTTATAATTACGCTTTCTTCATCATCTGTTATGCTCTGCACAATGACTTACAACATTTGCCAAGTCACACTCAGGCGTGTTGCCCGGCGCCCTTGCTTCAGAAAGTAATCCCTCCCTTCAAAGTCAAGCGTTTACCAGAGAAGCACATGGTTAGAATTGCAAATAAATCATCAAGTTGGGCCCCAGACGTCCCACCAGGAGGAAGCCACACACATCTATTGGTAAATGATGGGTGTGTGTCGAAGCCAGGCTCCTATAGGGGAGGTAAGCAGGCCGCTGATGAATGAGTCTGTGGTTTAATGAAGTGTGTTTATTACCGGCTGATCAGTGGTTAACGGACAGACCTCCCCTGGCAATATAGTAAGAGCACATTACCACAGATAGACGGAGCAGCAGGAGGAGGAGGAGGGCGGACAGACGTAAGGAAATGGGAGGAAAGATATAATGAAGGGAAGGTGAAAAACAGGGAATGAAAGGAAATAAAGTAGGATATTAATATTTTATTACCAAACCCAAGCACACACATCGAAGGAGTAGTGTTTGGATTTTTTAGCCTTTCTGGAATTATGTCTTGTTATAAAAGTGATGGCGACTTAGAGAAGTTACTGTTACACTATATAATATACTAGTAAATATGTGCTGTATGATAGCTCTCCTAAATTTCCCTGCTTTCGAAGGGAATGAGTTTATAATCAGATAAAGGTTGCAAAATTTGAATATGCATGGTCAGACACGCAAGGAAAATGACTTATATCACCAAAAACACTTGGGAGTCAGGCTTCAGTCTGCCGGCAAATATACCATATGTACAAACACTCACCGGAAAGTTCATGAGATTCTCCTGTTTAAAGGAATCACACGGTATTTTGACGTTTTCAAGATTAAACCGAGCTTCCAAGATGTTTCAAGTGAAAACACCTCGCCGTCATGTCACTCTGGAGGCTGCAGTTCATGCTAATGTCCATCTTCTCGCGCATAAGCAGGAGAATTATTTACTATGGTGCACATGCACGTGTGTGCTTTCCCCCCTTTTCAATGAAAGTTTCCCGTTTTCACTTGAAAACGTGATTTAAACTGAGTCAGAGTGATTCTGACTGAAGCATGATTGTTGGCGCCAGAACAATCGGTCTGAGTACTTCAGGAACGACTGGAATTTTCAAGGACCCTCACAGAAAATTTAGAAGAAATAAAAAAAAATAGCCGAGGAGTTTGGACTAGAAATGATTGAAAGTCTCCATTTCTGCCGCAGAATTCAGATGGTTGGGACGGTATCCGGAGTGTTTAGCTCCATCTTACCTTGAACCAACGGTTCAGACTCGTGTAATAACCATGTGAGGAGTATTTTCTTGGCGCAAACTCGCAGAACCATTGAGCACAGAGCTTCAATCATCTGAAGCATTTTACAGTTTCAGCATTAGACGAGCTTTCTGAAATCCAAGGCTTTCATCGTCACCGGATCGCAGCTCAAATGAGCACCTTCGGCATGTCGTGGAAAAAAAAAAGGATCGCTTCATGAATGTTGCAGCAGATTTGTAAACCTGGCACGTCAACGCGGTTCGCAATCTGTTTTGACCACTGCATGTCAATTTTCCCCTCCTAAAACGTGTCTTTTGGATTGTGGACATCATGCACTTACCTGGAGTCATGAGAGCTACTCGCAGGTCTTCTGGTGAAATTCAGAGATTATTGGATTTTCCTTTGAGTCAAACGATCTCCTCTTTGAGCTGCAGTGGATGTGATGGGAGCGAAGTCTTCGCACGCTTTAGTACTGGATTTTCACACCATTGGAGGGATTAAAACAGTTTCCCAGAGTAAAAATGGATGTCATGAGGAGTTTCCTGTTGAATAAGTAAAAATACAGAAGCAGTATTTCAGGTTTTTATAGCGGTGCGGCGTGAGATATTGCCACCCTCTGAATATAATGTGTCCAAGCTTTGCCCCGTGCAGACACACACTCTGTCAGTTCGTCACTTTCAGTTCCCTTTGTTGGTTCACGTGCACGCTGCGTGGGGAGTTCCTCTCAAGGTCATCTTAATGGACTTTTTCTTCTTCTCGCACGCAGTCATTCACGCAGTCATATAGTGGCCCCGGCTTCATAAATCACTCTCCCTCGCTCGCACACATCTATCACCGCGAGTGAGTCACAATGACAAATAATACCTCCAACAATAGGTCTTATTCATCAATACGGGCCATATGTTTTTCAGCGGTGAAAAATGTGGAAATAATGGGCCGAAACGCATTCAAAAAAACAAATATGCATTAGAAATGTGTTGAGAAACTTCATCACAGGCCAAATTGAAACGGACGACTTCTGGCAGCGGCAAATCCTGAACTCCGAAATTCATTTCTTTGTATATTGTGTCATGCGGACTGGATTTAAACAAATCTGTGATGAGTTAGAGAACGGAATACACAATGCTGGCAGCCGCTCTCTTCCACATTTTGTTGGAGTGTAGTTTGTTTCTGATCTGTACGTTGAAACCGTCGACATGTAGAAGCACTGAAGACACAAGAAGGAAGTCGGATAGTTGGAAACCCCTCTCCTTTTTCAACTTTTTAAAAATGCTGCCGCTGCCATAAGTTATTTCTCTGCACATGCATGGGTAGATGGACAACAAACTTCCTCATCCACAAACTCTTAATATGCATCATGACCAAAAAAAAGAGGTTCTTGTTTATATTTATTTCACAATCTGATCTTAGTATCTCAGTCAATTTTATAGTTTGAACAAATGCACTGAAACTAATTCTGAGTATGTTAAAAACAAGTTGTGCAATTTCCATCTGCAGCCAGACGAGTCTCAGACAAAACACAATCAGCGGATATGTTATTAGTGCGACTATTCATATATTGTTTGACTTGTTATAATATCAGAGTCGTTCAGAATGTTGGTTTTTCAGTGCTTACATTTAACTGCTGTATGATATCAGAGCGAAGGTGTGTGTGTGTGTGTGTGTGTGTGTGTGTGTGTGTGTGTGTGTGTCAGCGTGTAGGACCAGATCTATAACCAGGAACTTGTAGTGATAATTTTGGTGTCCACTGACCAATCATATGACCCCCTCCCATTAGAATCTATTTAAATATGCTCAAGCTGATATGTATGAGGCCAAATAAGGCCTAAATTGGGTCTCTGATGAGGTCCATCAGCCCCGTTAACAATCTGCATTCAGGCACAATGCTGACTGATTACTAATCAGAGACGGCAAGAAAAAGCCAGCTGCTCAGCCTATCACGACTCGCTGCAGACGCACACACACACATACACACACACACACGCAAGACTGGAGCTGAATACACACTGTGAGTCTCAAATTGTGATTGCATCTAGGTAAGGAAGCAAGTATAATGCACATAATGTATGCGTTTGTGCACACACAAAAGACATCAGTCCGCGCAGTTACCTTCTTCCTGTGTGTGTCTCTCACACACACGCAGACACACACACACACCGCCGCAGACCTGGAGCAGCCTTCAATCAGCGGCAGTGCCATGCGGAGAGGCGAGGACCACACCTTGCTCCGAAAACAACTGAAATCAGTTTAAGGACACGTATTACCACGGCGCTCCATGTCTGCCTGCCTCCTGCCCGTCACCCCGCCTCCCCCCATCCTCACACACACTCTGTCTCACACTCTCTCCTCTCCCTCCCCTCCACCCTCTAACTCCTGCTTCTTTTTTTTTTTATTTTTCATCATGTACCACCTGAGCTCTTCAAGGTTGCCGCCACAATTTGGGTCATTCAGCACGGCCCCATTTCAGCCAGCACACACACACACACACACACACACACACACACACACACACACACACACACACAGACACACACAGACACACACACACAGACACACACAGACACACACAGACACACACACACACACACACACACACACACACACACACACACACACACACACACACACACACACACACACACCTCCCCCTTCTGTGTATTACCTGACACTGCCAGGTGGGAGAGACTCCATTACTGAGTTGAACTCTGACCCTGCTGGACTGCCTGGCCAGTGAAGAGAGGTGTGTATGTGTGTGTGTGTGTGTGTGTGTGTGTGTGTGGGAGGAAGAGAGAGACTAGGGGAGACAGAGGAGGAAAAAATGAGGCGAGTACCTGAAATAAGGCCAGCCCAAATGTTTGTGCGTGGATGAGATGAGCTCACAGAATTATTTGTGCTCAGGCATGTGTGTGTGTGAGCTGGAGGTTGGTTCGGGGCTGCTGTGTGTGCGTGTGTGTTTGTGTGTGTGTGTGTATATCAAATGACACCTCTGGCCATTATTAAGTCCACTTTCATTCTCCAGTCTCTGGCACATTTTCCTCTCTCCATATGTTCATATTTTTCTCCTGAACCCGGGTCCCTATCAGTACACACTGAGTCTACACACACACACGCACACACACACACCAACAACTCATTAATATTCAGGATCTCCAAGTAGCCTCTAACTTTGGGAGTTGGCTCACGTAAATACCAAATCCTGCTCACAAAAACCTGGAAAAGCCTTTTATTTTAATGGAAAAAAAAACTCCATATATCAGGTTTGGTGTTGATACTTGCATGAAAACTCACTCACATTGTTGTATTTTGTGATGATTGTTATATCAAGTTAGAGCCATCTGTAATTTTCCAATTAAGGCTTACAGGCAGAGGTGTAATTAACATGTCAGTCCAACCAAATTAAAAAATAACATATTTTCCTACTCGCCGAGCATGCAGCAATCCAAAAAGTCTGTTATGGTTTTTTTTTTCTTTAGATTTCCAGCACATTGTCGGTTATTGGATTTGTTCTTATGAAGCTCTTAACAATGAGGTATTGCACTCAAAACACAGCGGCACTGAGGTCAGAGCCGACATACACTATTCCAGTTTGTATTCACGTCCTTGAACCTGTTGATCACTTTTTTTTTTCCTCCTTTAAAAGAATAAAGAAAAGAAAACTTCAGCGCCTGCTCTTTGTGCAGCGGTTTCTATCTCATATTGTCAGTTTCTTGTTGAATAAGTTCCTTGATTGTTCGATTCGACGAGGTCGCGGTGTTTTTGTGATTTTATTTAATTGTACCGGCAACCTCAAACGGACCTCCCTCGGCGAGCCTTTAATTTGCTCGTGCGGCTTGATTGAGAAACCGTCCCCGCACTAAGCGCTCGTCCCGGTGATATATTTGTTTACCTGCTGATTCTTCTTGCTTTGTAGACTCGGCCTGATTGGGATTATTAAAGTTACCTAAGTCTGATTCACCTGATCTTCAGGCTTGAAGGTCAAACCCAGTGAGGGGAGAGAATCCCCAAACCTTAGACTAATTAATCCTGCATTTAGCAAACTTCACATCTGCTGCGATGCATCTTTGCCAGTTAAGTACATCCATACCATCAAACCTCACAGCTCCGATTCCACTTTTAATTAAAAGAGGAAACACAAGTTCCATCAATCACTTGAAGTTTGTGAAATCCAACAAAACACGAATTTCATGAAACTTCGAAAACCACAAGTTAGACGAGCTACTGCCGGTCAAGTTAGCCCGATGAGCGGGAAGCCTGCTGTCAAAAACGTCACGCCGCTGTTTATCTTAAAGCAAGGACGGCAAAAAAATATCAGAAACAAACAAAAAGATCATGTAATCAGGCCAGATATATGCGAGTGTGTCTGCAAGGAGAGGAGAGAAGGAGGAAAGATCTGCTGCTCATGGCAGACTTTTCATTATGCAGCCAGCTTCTGTGTGTGTGTGTGTGTGTGTGTGTGTGTGCTGAAAGTGTGTGTGTGTGTGTGTGTGTTTGAAGTTGGGGGAGGTGGCTGTGTGACAGAGTGCGTTTGACAGAGGCAGGCAAAATGGTCGTCAGATCAGTCGCCGTGGTAATTGGGCGCTCTTGACGTTGTCATTTGCAGCGCCTGCAGCAGCCATTACAGTGTGTGTGTGTGTGTGTGTGTGTGTGTGTGTGTGTGTGTGTGTGTGTGTGTGTGTGTGTATACACACTTGATCCATTAACTGATGCTCCACATCAGGCACCTTCCAGCTAAAGGGGAATATATGATTCCTGAGTACAGCAACCAGAAGGATGTCGGTCATGTGTCCAAATCCTGCAACATGAATGATTAATGGCGACATAAGTGACAAACCAAGAAACGTACAGACCTTTAATGGTGACAGTCCACCTCAGATTTCTCTCAATTCCACCTAGAATTCAGCTAGAATATAGTAGCCTCTACTTATACCCACCAACAAAACATACACATCAGTGCATCTTTAAGACAACTTCACTGCGTCAGATTCATGCATTCAACTTAAACAAAAGTAGATTTTCCATCAGGGGACCCCTGAGAGGGTCACAGTGAGGTCGACATGCTATAGTTAAAAAAAAAAAAAAAAAAATCCAGTGGGGAAACGTAGCTTTATTGCGGTCCTGTCTACCCCATCGCCGTATTCTTCCTCCTCGTATCCCTCGCAAGGCGAGTGAAGCACATCTCCCGTTCTGCGGCTGCATTTAGACAACTGAAAGCTCTTGGTTAAGGCTCGGGACGTTGCATCATGAAATATTCAACTCTGACTTGAAGCATGACACTGGATTCCCTTGCATTTTCATTATCCAACCGAAAATATGCCTCTTCCGAAACCTCAAACTAAATGTTTTATCAGGCAGAGCTTATTGATGTGGGACGTGCATCCCCCCCACCCCCCACCCCCCCACTGTCAGATGTGTTGTGTTGTGTTGTCTCAGCCTTGTAAAACTCCACCTCCTCAGAGTAAAAATTATTGATTTGTCACTTGGAAGAACATCTTGACTGTTGAAGCGAGTTTTTTTTTTTTTTTTTTTCGGTTTGTTTTTCAGAGTTTCAGACAAACACAAAACTGCAAACAAAACTCCGAAAGTTAATCAACAGTCTGGATTTCTTTGTGGTGAATCTGAAGCAGCTCATCATTCCAGTGGATCGTGTTAAAGAAGTCATGAAGAGTGTATTTGAAGGATGCAAACGCATAAGTCCCTCATAACAGTCCAGGTGGGCTTCTGTGTTTACGAAGAATTAAACTGATCGGACGGTGACCCTACATCGGCCAGTACGTTTTTATGCTTTTGGAAAATCTATCTACAAAAGAACTCTAGTACTTTGGTCATTGTAAAAATAAATGTCTCTGACAGAAACAATCAGTCTGTAATTTACTTATCCAATCATTTTTTTTTACACCAGACAGTCTAAATTGATGATATACGTGATCATCTACTTGCAAAAGACCCGTATATCCTTTGTTTTCACAGCAGCTTCTTATTTCACTGCATTGATAATTCATCTTCTGTTATCTCCATTTGCAGGAATCTAACAAACCCAGAGCTGAAGATTTTCAATTTTCAGAGAGTTGCACTATCGTTTCACATTTTATTGACATTCTTTAACAATGCTTGACTGCATTCGTGAAGTCTGTGGGCACTGTCAGTCCCCAAAGTTTGTTCACACAGAGGCTACAAATGCTGTTATGAGAGCAGGTCAGGGTGCCGCGATATTGCAATTGTTGATGTGTTGCCCGAAGTGAAAGGCTGGTGTTGTGCAACTTTTCTGTTATTGATTTATCCGGGGCTAATGCTAGCAGGCTCGTCGCTGGGGAGGGAGAGGGTGCATCCAAAATGTTCGGCTGGAAATACAAGAAGTGTGAACAAAGCAAGCAGTTCAAACCGGAATTTTGTTGTTCTTTGGAAAGTATTTGCATGAGCAAATGAACTGGCGATCTGTCCTGCGATTGGCTGAAATACCGCTCAGGATGGATGGAAGGACATGGAAGACGGATAGCAGGATTCACAATCTCGTGTCATTCCTTGTGTCAATCATGACTCCACATCTCCTCTTCCCTCTCTCCTGTAAACACCTCTCGCAGTGAGAGCGCCTCCGCCTTCCTGCTCCGCCGGTAACATTTGCATACGTACCCTCAGACACTCGGATACAAATAGAGACTCCACACTTTTCTCATCCCCCCCCACACTTCCCTCGCTCTCTCCTTCCTCCCCGCGCGCTTCATAATGTGCGAGTTGAGTTGACATTTTGCCGTTCTCTCCGCGCCGGGCGCCATCTCTCGCTCTGCGCCCCTCAGTAATTTCCCCGCTGACTGTCTGCTATCTGCCTGTCTGTGCCCTGCCTCTATCTCCACTCCCCTATATGTGAGACGGTATACCTGACTCACCGCCATTCTGCCGCCGTGACCTCAATAAGGAGTTCCTCCAGCGCCCACGCTGCCGCGGTGCGCGGCCGGTCTGTCAAACGGGCCAGCCGCCTCGCGCCGCCGCCCCCCCCCTCCCCCGTCTCCATTGATAATGAGCGCTCATTAATTCATTCATTTACTGACCTTTAGAGACTGTTAGTCCGGCTTCACGGGACGGAAAGGAGAATCGATGCTTCTCCGTTAATGACTGAACATTAAAAAAAAAATGAAATAGAGAGCAGAGTTCAACTGCTGCCTTTCCCGGTCAATAACCAAGCACCCGACATCTGATCATTTATATCTTCATCTTCAAATCCAATCATTACTCCGAGTTTCTCTCACAGCTGTACCAGACTGGAAATTCCACTGAAGCGGCGTTAGAAACGGTCCGCTGACCTCCGCTGCACTAAATCCACCGATACATAGGATGATAATCATAATAATAATTCCTACACACTTGAAGAATATCTGATTAAAATGTTAGGTTACAGCTCTAAAAGACTGAGGGCGTCGCTTTCATTTTTATTTTTTTCTCTCTCTAGAGGTTTATTCCAAGTTTTGAGGCTCAGAAGTTTTAATCAGACCCGTGTTGGCGCTTGATCTGAATGGGCTGAAACTGCATCAGCCGACCTGAGTTCACAATCGCTGGATGAAGGACCATCTGTGCGAGAGAGAGCAGCAAACTTTGTTTTAAAAATCCATTTTGACATGAAGGCGTTATTAAGCAGCTCCCCAATCAGATATCCGCGGCTGCACGAGCTTCACTTCTCCCTGAAAGCCTCTCTGGTGGCTTCGCTCTTTCTGGCTCTTGCTGAGTCTCCTTTACTGTGTCAACACGGCAGCTACTCGGCTTTACCGTCACTTCCGATAAAAGACCAAAGTGGAGAGTGAGTAAAGTGCAGGAGAGCAACTCAATGAGTGAGGCGGTCCTCACGGCTGCGGAGCTGCTGCCCGGTTCAGACCTGAGCTGGAGAAACGAGGGAAATGTTCCACTTTGCCCAAAACTTTTCACTGAAATGTCTTCTCTAACATCACAACAGGGATGTGTGCTTGGCCACCGATCATTGGATTATTGCATTGGGCAGGATTTACACCGTGCCGATCTTTGCAAGAATAGGACCATCTGAGGAACGTCCTGTGTTTGGTCTGATTCACGGTGAATCTTAGCTTTCATTGGACTGCATCCGAGTTCATTTGAGCTTCATTTGATCAGAGAAACACAGCCTTGAACGAGCCTCACAGCTGGGAACATACCTGTGGTCTGGAATCTCCTCGAGGCTCTTAGACTTATTGGCCTGAAGATTTTGGCAGCTCTCGGGAGGTCAGAAATAAATCTGCACAAGTCCAAGAAAGTTACAGCAAAATTGTATTCAAGCTTGGGAAACCACCAGGACTGGGTGTGTCCATCAGCTTTTGGCTTGAGCATGAAGTGGAGGATCTGCGGCATTTCTTAGGCCCAGAAAACCTTTTGAGTCTTGGTGCTTCGTTTACTCGACGATGGTACTTGGAGCCACTGAAAATGCAACTTTGTCTCAGTGCAGGCTGACGAAAATGCAACTTGTCTGAAACAGACATGGTTTTCAGAAAGTTGCTGTGTAAACGCAAAACTTTTCTGAAATGAAACCTAAAAATGTTGCTTTTTTCATCTAAAAATGCTCCACAAAAACAGGGCCGTTGGTGCAATCTAGGTATCTCATGCCATTTGCCCCTTTCACATTTATTTTTTTCCCATGGAGCTGAGCACTGCTCAAGGTAACCAAACAACATGGCAGCTCTCTTCAGCTATCATTTCAAAAGTAGTCCCACTGTGTTTTGATTAGCTGCAGTCTGTTTTTCCAGCCTAAACAAAGTCAGAATTATTTAATCAGTCATGAATGTGATGGATTATATTCAAGTAATATTAGTTATTAACATTATTGTGATATGTCTCATCTTCTGACCAAGGATTTTCAGATATGGTTCGTAGTCATTGATCAAGTATGTCTAGTTTTGCAGTGTGTTAAAGTGGTTACAGAGATTTAAAGTGGTTTATCCTTGTCTTGCCTTGTACACATTTTTTTCTGCACACTCAGCCACGTCGCCCTGTCCTGATGAGTTTTTGTTGCTGTATTTTTTTCCTTGAAGTGTCATAATTGTTGCACCTTTTGCGTGTTTTTCCTCTGAAGGCCAAGGGCACAGACATACGAACAATATATTTGTGGCGTCGTTCCTCGGTATTTATTCAGCCGACACCGGGGCCTTTCTTCCAGCTGGAGTCCTGCGTCATACGAGAAGCTGCTTCATGAAAGATCTTGAAAGAAGGCTGTGAAGTCCTATAAGATGGCCGGCTGTAAAAAATAAACCTGAGCTGACAGTGTTGTTCTCATCAATACACTTTGTCATCAGTTATTCAAACATGGACTCAGTCCATCTGCATCGGGTTCAGATATTATCAACAGACCAATAATCGGCGTGACTTTGTGTTTTTTTTCCATCCATCAGCTCCTTTCCCAGCGTCTGGATCCTCCAGCCTCCTTTTCCCCCCTCTGGTTTCAATCTCGTTTGGTGTATTTGCTCCTCTGCCTGTTTGTCTCCATCTGTTTGCATTCTGCCGCTCTTACTCTCTGTTTATTGACCTTTGCTTTCTGTCTGTCTGCTCATCTGTCTTCCACGCCGTCCTCTTACCCCCCCCGCCGTCTGTCCGACTCCAATTTACTTTCTATATCTGGACCGTCCAAATCGCCGCGCACCTTCACGTTCACACACGCCTCACCTGAACCAAAACCCCCGGCCCTCTGCTATGAGTCAGCCCTGTGTGGATACATTCATGAAGTATGTGTGTGTGTGTGTGTGTGTGTGTTTGTCTGTGTGCAAGTTGTGTGTTCACTGTTAATTAACCCCTTTCACCCAACTCAACCCCCCCAGGAACGGCTGTGCGCCGAGCTTGTTCCCCGAGCCCCAGTCCGCTAATCCACACCTGAGTCTCCCTGCGCGCGCACACACACACACACACACACACACTCACGGATCGCATAGCGTGCGGTTTAAGGTGTGAAAAGATACATAACTCGTACAAATCTGTCCGCGCGCGAGAACACAAAAAGCGTATCAGCTCTGCAGCACCTGTGTGACGGCGATTGTTGTGTGTATCTGTGTGCGATATCACACAACTCTGAGAAGCGACGCATTATACACACCTGGGAGGGTTTCAGACTGCATTACATTTATACCACATTGCTACACAGCCAATCACATAGAAACAGATGTAACACACACACACACACACACACACGCACACACACACACACACTCCTGGCCAGGCGCACGTCTCCAGGGCCTGAGCGGTAGTTGTCTGGCTGTCACTGTGGCATGTAGTGCCAGAGAAAGAGGAAAGCGAGGCAGGAGCGTGCTGTTACGCAACCCACTAAGGACGACAACTGTCTCTTGATGACACACACATACACAAAACCACACACACACACACACACACACACACACACACACAAAGTCCCCAAAACCCACCAAGGGCTGGGTCTGGATTACAGCTCTCTCCCTCTTTGTGTGGATACCAGACACGGGTGCCACGCTTGCCAATGCAAATGCCAACCCAGATGCCAACTGGCGTGTATGTGTGTGTGTGTGTATAAGTGTGTGCGTGTGTGTGTGGTGGAGGGGGTGGTGGGCAGGACAGAAGAGTGACAGCCACAATGCACACACAAGTGGCCTGTGTTTGATTGGTGAGCAAACAAGTACCCTGACGTGCATACATACAGCCGGCTGCGATGCATACACAGTCAAACACACACACACACACATACACACACACACTCATGCACGGTCTATTGTGACGTTACACGCGTGAGCTAATTGTCTCTCTGGTGCTTTTTGTTGTGCCATTATGTGCTTTCTCCCTCCGCTCCCCTGTTTAAATGGAGATACTGCCGCTCAACGCTGTGTGTGTGTGTGTGTGTGTGTGTATATGTGTGTGTGCGCGTGTGCAAGCATGTATGCCATTTCAATCCCCTCACTTGGACGCCCACAAAAAACGCTTGTCCTGAAAGAGTCCTGCTGTTGATGCGATTGTTGTACGGCTGTTTCCATATTTGGGCAGATTCAATATTCTATTCTCCTGTTTCGCCTGCCAGCAGCTCCGACCACGCTATTTGCCTTTCGCTGTCATTCAGGAATGCTCGGGCCCGCTCGAACCTAAACACAGCTTGTGTTTATACCGCCGGCCTCGTGAAACGCCGGGCCCCGTTAATACACCCGAGAATCGTCCTAAAACAAATAACTTTCAATCGTCAAGGTCAGGGGACTATGAAAATATGCGATCCCCCCGCGTTACCCGGCCGAAGACACGTTACGAGCCGGGCTGGCAGCGGAGCATTTTATGGAGCCCATATTAGGGTTGGACGGTGATCAGGATGTTATTGAATGTGTGTCTGGCCTGCTAAATCCGGTGGCTGGGTGGCGGGGCCAGCGCCGTCGTCAGAGAGGGCTGAGCGCCGCTCAGAAGTCATTTTTTTTGCTGAGCCACAGCTCCTCTCCAGTCAATTTCACTTTGCTCCCAGAGCCGAGCCAGCGCCGGCGAGGAGTCGTTGTGGAGTGGGAATAAAAGGAGGATATTTTGTGGGCCAGTAACCGTTCAGGGAGGTGTCCAGGACCGCCTGCTTTATGAGCTCAGTCTGTGGGAAACTATCCTCCGTTGAACCTGCGCCGTCCAGACACAGGTGGCCAGGATTTAATGAAGGACCGAGAATGTGGCAGCTCCAGGATACAGGGAACTAACCCTGTAGTTTTTCTTTTTTTTTTAATTGTCAAACAAGAAAAGAAACTTGTCAGAAAGTGAAAAAAAAAAAAAACTCATAAAAACTTCCAGCAATCCACGCCCTAAAAGCCAGCACAGCAGTTTAACACAATTCAATTTGTGAAATGTGAAGGGAGGCGAGTAAAAATCCTTCGGTAAACACTCAGATACCGGTTTCTCCAGCTAACGGATCATAAGTTGGGAGGATTATGGGATGCTGAAAAGTCGGACTGACTTCATATTTGAGTTTTAATTAGCAAGTTTTATTTTTAGTGAAACCACCAACACATAGCTGTATTTATTGAATTCTCTGGAAAACCAACAAACCTGCATTGTTTGAACACAGGAAATAAAATTTTAACCGTTTTACCTTAGTGCAGTTAAGGTATTCTTCATCAGCTTTTGTTAAGACATAGAAAATAGATTCATATGTTCGATCCATTTGTTTCCAAGGCTGATTTACCCACATGAGGGTCTTACTGTGCTGTTACTGGTTTCACTCTGTGTCGTCCAGGCTTGTTAAATGACCGCATAATAACCTTTAAACCAGAAAATTTCCCTTTAAATTTTGAGTGTGCCAGCTGCTCGCTGCCCACTGCTGTCCCCTCCATTTTGGCAAAGTAAATTGACATTGCAACTGCTCTATCCTCGTGAGTATGAGTGTGTCTGTGAGAGTGGATGATCTATATGCGTAACAACAACAGTGATAAGTGTCAATAAAGTTGCAGTAATAGTTATGTGTTAAAACAGCAGTAATAGTTAAAAAAAAGTGGCAATAAAGTAGCAATAACAGTGGTGAAAATCAGTTAAGTGGGAGTAATGAAGTGAAAAAGCTTCACAGTACCAGTAATGACAGTAAAAAATGTAAATTAAAGTACCTAAACAGCGATGATTCCAACTATTAAGGCAAAGAAGTAAGGAAATACTTAAGCAGGTTGACATTTTAAAAGAAAAAATATGTATATTTTAATGTGAAGCCATCTTTAAAGGTCTGTCCTGGTGCGAAATGCAGGCGAATGTGCAATAGATTTTTCGCTTTATACGTTGTTTTCTCATTTTTGTGCTTTTGCATGTGCTTTTGCTAATGCTTCTCTTCCATAAGGTAGCGAGCCTTCTCTGCGAACTGGCTGTTCTCTTCCCACAAGTGAATAAATTGGAAACAGCAGTGGCTTCTTTGAAATCTATTAATGCTTTTTAATTTCTACTCTTTACTGGGTTGTCTGTTGGGCTGGATTAGTTTGACACCCCTGAGGTAAACCGTCCATCACAGCACAAACACACAGACACAGAAAATCACACACTCACATTCACACTTCTTTTTGTTATAGTCACCAATTAACCTCCCACAGGAAGGGAGTAAACCGGCGCTTAACCCACGCACACGTTATGGAAACATATCTACATGGGAGCCGCGTATGAGAGGGGCCTGATGGGATGCACATGCATTACGAGGAAGTTTTTCGGTAAAGCTTGAATGAATCAAACCTCGTATTTCCCGCCTGCTGACTCAAGCCGCTCCTGGTGAATTCATCCCTTCTGGGTTTATGTTAGATTTGAGCACATGGGAAGATTGTTTTGCACTGACGTGGACAATCCCAGGCCTCTTCTTGACTTATCTAGCTTATCACTACACTGCTGCTGCGTGCGCACACAGCTGAAGCCTGAGGGCCCGTATGAGGTTCAATATGTCTCCACCGCATGTAATATTAAATGTATTTGATACATATTGGGTCATTAATCATTCCAGTCAATAAATGTCACCAGACTGTCAATCTCCAGCAATCAATCTGTAATAGTCTTGACATCCAAAAGCATTAACATGATCATGAAACGAGGTGCTGTTTTTTTTTCTGCAGGTCATAACTCAGATGAAAATGAACCAGCTTTTATTTTGAATGGGGAGCTTTTATTTTGACTCCTTCCCCTCTGCACTTTAAGAACCATCTCTTTTAATCTCTATCGTTTTGTGCCTAATGCAGTCATGGCTTAAAGCATTTTTCCAGCATTTGAAGTAATTTGTGTTTTTCACAAACCTAAAGTGATTATTTTCACCAAACTGAAGGAAGGAGTGAACTTTGTTTATCTTTCCTCAACGCAGCCGAGGCTGGCCTCGCAATAGCTTTAATTGAGCGACCGTTATCTACAGACTCACACCTATCTGGGTCATGATCGGCCTCAGCGTCGCTGAATTTCGCCCACATGTTGGGTTTTTATTTAATTGCCTGCAGTTAAACGGTTTTCGACGTCGTGAAAACCTCTGATCCTGACAGAGCGCAGTCGCCCCACTTTGCATTGCGACAATCCCTTTACTGTCATTTTCTCCTTTATTAAAACCGTTTCCCTTTACTTTCTTTTGATTTTTGTGGGGTTGAAAAAACATCCGGCACACGGGATCAAGGGTATTAAGAAGCATTTAACCACTTAACAGTAACAACTAAGCTGCTCTAGAGCTGCTCTTTAACACAGTTATGCAATATTAGAGAATACGTGACGGAGCGCGGCCGGTATTGTAACAGCAACTGGAACTGTTGGGTTGTTCAAAATGGAAGCAGCTTGACCATCGTGCCGGCCAATACGTCGGACAGGGAAGCTTTTCCGCGTGTTTCTGCGGTGACGTTCGGAGCACAATCCACACACACTCTTTATTCACGCTGCTGAAACTCCCCCCGCCATGGGAAGCACATGTGTTCTCTGCTCTCATTCTAAATGCATGTGTTTTTGTTGTAATAACCTCCGTCATCCACCTATGGAAGTGCCGTCAGCCCTATAGCGTGACCCCGTCATTATATATATGTGTGTGTGTGTGTGTGTGTGTGTGTGTGTGTGTTTGAGGCTGTGACTCTGACATGTGGGTTAACATAATAACTGCTATGATAATGAAGCCGCAATTTCCCACAGACCCCCTGCTGCTCGCAGGTAATTGGAGTGTTTACAGGTACAAATATTAAGGAAGGTGCACATGCGTGTGTGTGTGTGTGTGTGACAGGTTGCGGCTGCATCTGTTTCGGCCATACGTGTGTATGCGCGTGTGTGTGTACGCGTGCGCGCACAGGTGGGCGGCCCCGTTTGGACGAGCCGACGCTCGGATGTGACAGATGACGTCTCCATCCTGCCATTATGGAGAGATGAGAGCGAAGGACGAATGGCTGTTTGTCCGCGTGATTTACCGGAGGTGGGAGGGTGGCTTTCAAGTGACACACACACATACACACACACACACACACACACACACACACACACGGCTTTCACCTGGTGTGTGTTCTGGGGTGCCCCCTGTATTTTGGTGGTGCAGTAGAGAAGCGCGGGGCGTAAGCTGACAGGCATGACAGATGATGTCTTTATCCAGCTGTTTCAGGAGACGCTGCACTCTTTGTGGGTATGTGTGTGAACGGCGGTGCGCATACGTGTGTGTGTGCGTGCCTGCGTGCGCGTGTGTGTTTCAGGGTCATATCTGCCCCCAGGCGTTTTGGACCAGATTCGAGTAGGGCGGGATGAAAAGGAGGGGTTGTTACAATTCACAGCCCAGGAATGTCTGTACTGGCTGTCTCCCCTTCTGGGAATTTCCTCTCCTCTGTTCTTTCTCTCTTCTCTTTCTCTCTCTCTCTCTCTCTCACTCACTCCTTCATCCCCGAGGTGACAGGTAGAGGGAGGAGGGAACGCCAGATGCACACCTGGTTTATTTTTGTGAAGAGGGGATGAGAGAAATGTAGAAAGAACTGCACAAAAAGAGAGAGATAGTCCTTGAGGTAGTCCTTTGCACCACTGCTTTATTCATTCAAGTTCTTGGGCATAACTTTGTGTGTGTGTGTGTGTGTGTGTGCGTGTGCTTAAGTGTCCTTGTTGGTTTGTGCATCGCTGCACTTACTTATGTACCCTCTATCCTGCATGCATACACAATATATGCATAATACGCCATTTGGCGGGACACTTTCATCCGGAGTGCTTCGCAGCAGCGCGAGTGCGTACGCCATCACCGTGATTTAAGCAGACGGGAGAGGCGCGTCTTTAAAAGAAAGGCATATGAAAGTTTGGCGGGGGGAGATTGGATTGGGTAATGGGTGTATTACATGATGAGGACCGAGACATTGTTTACTTCGCGAGCAACCGCGCCAACAACTCGACTATTACCAGTAATAATAGGTTGCCGTCATTAGGTGACAAAATGAAGGTAATTGCTATGCAGGATGCATACTTAACGGCAGCCGCAACTACAAGGAATGGTTCGCAATAATTTGTGAATAGAATAGTTGCTGTTTGGCGTGTGGGCTGGGGAGTTTGCACACAGTACAAATTGCGTTTAATAATAATAATAATAATATAACCCCCTCCTCGTCAGTGCAGGTGGATGTCGGAGGACGATATAAGCCACCAGTCAGCGTTGAACTTCCGGTCTGGCGCCGGCCTCTCTCACCTCGAGGCTTCCGCAGCGCTTTACATTTCGTGTCATTTCGACGTTACGGCCGTGATTGATTGTTTGAGTGACCTATATTCAGAGTGGGATTAGCCGTGAGGTTTGAGGATGGGAAGCCTTTTTGCGTGCACATGCCCACTTCCGCTGAGTTATTTCCGCCGCAGGCGGACATAAAAAGCATCTTGCTTGAATAGTGATTAAAACTACTTGAAATCGACATTTTTTTTTCCAATACAGTTTAAAACAATAGTTTAACCATTTGAGATGACCAAATTTCAGACCGAATCCAAACCCTGAACAGCTGCTTTTGGTTCACTAAACCAGCAGTTCTCACCATACTTATCACCGAGGCCTTCCTGCTGCTCTTAATTACCTTGTTCGGTCGATTTTCTGTGAGTGTTGCTTGCGTGAAGGACACAGATACTCATTTCTGTCATTTTATGGGTCAGCAGCAGCTGACCTATTTAGTCGTTTTGTTGTGTTGTGTAGTATTGGCAGGTCACTGGTATTGGCTGATATTGACCAGAACTGGGTATTTCTGTGAACGTGATGAGCCGATAATATATAGCTTTCATATTGTGGATGAATTCTCGATGCTTAACGACAAGAAAGAGGTCAGAATTAGTATTTTATGCCTTCATTTGCCAGAAACTTTCACAGAAATAGTTTGCAGTGAAATGACTGTTCTGAGGGAAGGAGCTAGAGTTCTGTGTAAATCCAATCCATCCGTTTTTATTTCACACTTTTATAACCTTAAGTAGAACATCCAACTGAAGTTTTGTCATTGAGATTGGACAATACCATGCAAACAAAGTAACAATCACGCACACACACACACACACACACACACACACACACACACACACACACACACCAGCTAGAAGGGGTAGAGTTTCAATGCAGCAGTGCTGCCCACTGATCCACCGTGTCCTCCACCAGAGTGCTCGGAAATATGAATGGAGCTGCTGTAAAAGCTGCAGAAATGGTCACAACCTGTGATCAGACCTTCCAGCCGCAGCACTAACACGGCGGCTCTCTGCTCCGGCACGGCCTCCCGACTCTCCGGAGGTCAGCCGGTACGTACGACGGCTGAAAAAAACTCCTCGAACGCACACGCCGCCTCCCAGGCGGCGCTCTCCGCAGCGCATCAGGACTGTATCACCGAATCAGGATTACGCCTCACACTTTTTCATTGACTAGTTTGTTTGCTGGTGTGACGGTCCATGAGATTTTTCATTTCATGGCCTCCGAGATGCCAGCTTAAGACGCGAGGTTCACCTCTAAAAGAGCCGAGGCTTGACAGGTATGTTAACAGATGGGTGCTGAGTGTCTGGCATTTGCTGGGAATACTTTTTGGGGTTCATATATTTGGAGATAGAGCGAGCCTCTGCTGGATTTGCAATTAGTAAAATAAGAAAGGCACAAGGGATTTGCATTTGGGTAAAGGTGGAGGTGCACTCGGGGCAATCCTGCCTGCACGTACGTCTGAAAGGTCGACCGCCGTGCTTCCTGCTGCCTCGCTGTTTCCCCGTCACCCAGGCCGAGCGCTGCACATGGCGCTCATGCCTCCGTATCTCCAAACAGCCAGACTCAAAGGGGGATAAAACCACAGCCTGCATCATGTAACGCGGTTCCACTAATGTATGTAGTGAGCATGTTGTGTGGTGGAGCTGCTTTTCATTCGAACATGTCTTGATGTATTGATGTGAAGTGGCCAAATACACTCCCAGCGTTTTCTTTGTGTGGATAAGTGGCCAGGCCTTGGGCACTTGTAATTTTAATTAGCATCAGGTTGTATGAACTCCAAACGCATGAAATGACAGCAGAAGACCACCCCCCCTCCTTTTTTTTCTTTTTTTTTTTTGTGCTGAACGCTTCAGGAAGAGGCTTTGTGAGCGACGGCAAAATGGCCAGGGCAGAGAGAGAGCGAGAGAGAGAGAGAGAGAGCTTTGAGCAACAAAAAGAAAAACCAACCTGAAATGGCGGCGGCTGCTGGGTTCACGGCCAGAGCAGCGGTGTGTGTGTGTGTGTGTGTGTGTGTGTGTGTGTGTGTGTGTGTGTTTAGCAAGAGCGATACAGAGAAAGTATAGTGAGGGGAAAAAATGCAACCTGACAAACACAAGTATTGATTTGAATGTCCTCCCTCAGTCTCTCTTTCCCCTTTCTCTCCTTTGCCCTCGCCATCCCCTCTGCTTTTATTTTCTTGTCTGTCTGCCCCCCCCCCCCCCCCCCCCCCCCCCCCCCCCCCCCCACCTCACCCCCCACCGCATCGAGGGAGCCGCTGGAGGACTTTATTTTCTATCCGTCTTGAAGTACTGTAGGGATGGATAGAGGACAGGATGGAGGGCTGAAAAGGAGGAGGCGTCCTTAAAGAGGGAGGCAAAAATGGATTGGAGAAGAAAAGTGGAAATGGAGAGAGGGAGAGAGCGGGAGAGGGAGAGAAAATGGAGGCCGGTAGTTGTTGAAATGAGTGCAACCGGTGCAGCTGAAATGGAAAGAGATGGTTAAAGCTGGAGAAAAGTAGGAGAATTAAAGAGGGAACACGAGATAGACGGAGGGAGAAATAGGGGAGGAGTGCATCCAGGTCTGAAGTGAAGGATGCTGGGAGAGGTGGAAATGGAGTTTACGCCCCCCCCACCATTCCCCCCACCTCTCTCAAACCCCATGCCACCCCCGCATCCCCCTCACCCCTCCCCTCAAGACCCCCTTGTTATCTCTATTAGCACCTGCTGGGCTAACGAGGACCCTGCTCCCCGTTGCCAAGGCAACGCCTCGCCAACCTTCGCTCATTCTTTCTTCCCTTTCCCCGTCACCCCCCCCCACCCCCCCACACACACACACACCAAACTCCAGCAACCACTAACTACCCTCAATCTGAAACCCCTCCCTCCTCCACATCCACCTCTCCCTCTCCAGGTAATGAAAGGAAGATATGAAGCGGAGTGTGTGTCTGCATGTGTGTGTGTGTGTGTGTTGGGGGAGGCAGGGAAGGGGGAGTGGGTTTGCTGAAAAGAAAAGATTTGAAGGGAACATGCATTACACCCCCCCCTCCCTCCCCCTTCCCTCTGCCGTATCATCTGCTGCCGTGTCCCATATTCGTTGCAGTGAGATGGCTCATTGATGTGACGTCTGGATGTGGAGTGGCCGGCGTTCCTCCACTCCGCGCTGGAGGAGACGCCGATGCTAATGCGGCGCACGTTGCCGCGGCTGATTGAGCCTTTCAGTCCGTCTAGTTAGACCTGTGGCTGGCCCGCGCTTGTTATATCAGACATGATGCTTAATTAACCCGTGGGGCAGCGCGCGACAGCTCATCAGATGGGTGATTACATACAATGTCTCTGAAGAAGTAGTTATTCTCTTGGATGGTTCACCCTTTCATTGCCTGTTTTAATGGGATTGTGTAATCTGGTGTGTTTGACATTAATTCAGTGTTAAAAATCAAAGCTCATTTCTCCAGAGTAGAATATTACATATCAAATGAAATCTCTTTTGCACCTTTGGTGGAAATCACTGTATTTTCTTGAAAGGCCTTCCTTTGAAAACTGCTACTGCTAAATACTGGTTTTTGAAGCTGTTTTAACACTTGACCGTCCATGTTGTGCAACACTTAGGCCAATTTTTTTATAATGCAGATGCATCACAGAGCGCTCTCGTTTAGACTTCTGCAGCTTTCTGAAACTCTGCCCCTGCACACGCACGCTACGGTTGCAGGAAACCGTCCTACTCGTGCACCAAAAGGGATTCATTCATAATAAATGGAACGTGTGCGCTTGTCTCTTGAATTTAAGAGCATTTCTCAGTCGGCAAAATCCAAAGCAGCGTGTAAGTTCTTTGAATTGGACTTAATGTCATCTAACTAGTTGAGTTTGAATGCGGCGGCTAACAGTTCAACATCTTTTTCACAATGGCAAAACTTAAAAAAAAAAAAAATCTGGAAAGATTTAATAGAGTCTTGTTTCATTACAGTGGATCCAATAAAAAGAGCAAATCCAGCTAGCTTGATTCAGTCCACAGGTTCCTCCCAGCACCTCCAAAGCTCACTAATTAGCTTATTATATCACATTAGTGTAAACCATTTTTACCGGGGTTGATGCGACTAGTTGTTGGCCACACGCAGTTGCCAGGCAACCAGCGGAGTCTCCAGCACGGTGTCCGAGACCGCGCTGAATAAAGGGCGCTCAGTGGCCAACTGTCAGGTGACAGTATTGACTTTTAAAGGAGCGGGATTTGATATGTTCGAGCGGACCTGTCGGAAAATGGTCTGATTCATTGCACTGAACTGCAGGTTTCACAGAAAAAAAAAAAAAAAAAACTTGGTAAAGTAAGCGATCCTTGTCTCATTTTGTCTTCTCATTTTCCACCTTCAACCAACAACACATCAATTCTCAAGAATGCATATATCATGAAATCAAAGGCAGAATTCAGAGCAGAGCTGTACACGTTCACCCAATAAAAAGCCTGAGCACAATCCTTCTTTTTTCCAGTTGCTGGAATGAAATCTGAAGGTATGAGGGGAAAAAAAATTGTTTTGAAAACTGCTATCGATTATGGCCTTCAAAAGCTGAATTAATACTATGCCTACAAATGTATAACAGAGGGAGACCTTGCAACTATTGCTCACCAAAGGCCATTTTGTTTTCTGATTCTCTTCCTTCCTCCTTTTCATTCTGGCGCTGTCCTCCTTGATCGCTGAATGCGTTCGCCGGCTCTCGCGGCGACGTCTCGACGGCCGCGCTCTTTTATTCATGAACGGAACGCTGAAAGCGTTCACTCCAACTGTTTGCAGGGTTATATCTACAATGAGCACAGGCCCGCATAATCGTATGAGCGCACAATCAGGAAAAAAAAAAAAACAAGGTTACCACCACAACACTTTGAATGCAGGAGTATTAGAGTAATGGGACACCAATAAATGGCACTAGGCTTCTAATTAAAATAGGCTGGCTTGGATACAGTGCAGATTTTAGAGGTGAGTTAATTTAGAATAACCAGCCAGATGCGACCGTCAGAGTCTAAGTTTCTCTCTTTCTCACACACACACACACACACACACAGGAGGAAGTGCTTGCAGATTCACGGTGTGTCCAGTAAGTGCGGATAATGAAGCTGTCTGCGGTGATCAATAGAGATCAGCTCCCGTCACTTCTCACCGCCGTGGCCTTCGCCGCCTCCGTCCTCCCTCTCTCTGTACCCCCCCCCCCCCCCCCCCGACACACACACACACACCTCATCCTCGCTCCTCTGCTCCATCATCCACCGGCACCACTGGTCCGGAAATCCAGGAAGCTCCTGTCTGTCTCCAGAGACGGCTAAAAATATCGACTTCATATCCCCAAGTGGTGGTTTATATATCGCAGGCCATTTCCCAATCACACTTCTCATCTATACCACATGTTGTAGGGTTTACTAATATCGTGCCATTCATAAAAATTGGGTATTAGGAGCAGTGTTAGACTCTTCAACAGGTAAAATCATGAAAAGTGGGTCTAATGTTTTGCATGGGGACTGTTACTTGGGTTTTTTGGGGTTGTTTGTGGAGTCTCTGAATGAACGTATGGTACCAAAACGCAGGTACTGACGGAGTCTGCTGCAAATAAGATACCCTCTCTGTAAATCAGTCTGGTCTTTTCAATGATAAATCTTGATCCATCCATCCATCCATCCATCCATCCATCCATCCATCCTCTCTCAATCTCGATCCAGTCCAAACTCATTGGATCCAATGTTAGACTCATGCCACTCGAGACGGAGGACGGTAATTCTTTCTCAGTAGGCAGAGTTTGGCCCTTCTTTTCTTTGTGTATTAGATTGATACCATTAAGCTAGACAGAATATGATTCAATATTCAGACTGTAATCAGGCACGTTAAAAGCACAATAGTAGTTACAATTACTTTCCAAAAATGCCTTTTTTCCCCATTTTGGAATCTAATTTCGGGCTTGGCTTTGAGCTGACATTTGGTTTTGTAGTCCCACTTTGCAAAGAACAAAAAAAATTGAGGACAATTTGAGATGTACTCACTGTTCTTCAAGCCTAAATGACTCTGTGTCCTTGCAATTAAACTGCTAAATGCTTGGAAATGTTATTACTTGACGAAAGCTGTGCGCCTGCAATCAGCAATTTCGCTGCTATTGCTTGACTTTGCTTGGCTTTTCATTAAGTGACCACATTTATTTTGTGTAACCGTTAAGGTTACAATGACAGCTCGAAAACAGCTTTAGAGTGAGATTGCCATCATTGTGTCTCAGTTATTTCTTTATTTATTTTCCCCCATTGTGTGAACTCGGCTGCGGCTTTCACAGTAAGTGTCCAGTAGATTTAACACAAGCCGGGATAAAATGAACGTCGGCAGCCAGAAAGACCATCGGTTTTAGCTTCTAATGTCAAGCAGCTGTAGTCTTCCATCTTTTCTTCCTTGATCTTCCTCTCTCCTCCTCCTCCTCCTCCTCTTCACGCTCTCTGCTCCCTCCCCGCTCGCCTCTCGCTGAAGATCCCGGCTGATTGCCGTGGTTGATGACTGCGAGGAGAGGACGGAAAGAGGCGAGATGGAGAGGGAAGATGATCGGGTGCTGTGAAGAAATGACGGGTTGCCGTTCGCCCCCCCCCACCCTCGCCCCCGCCCGCCCGCCCGCAAATTCTGGATTTGGGGTTGTCAGATGTTCACACCATCACAGCTGCGAGACGGATGAGGGGAGAGAGAGAGAGAGAGAGAAAGCGTGGTTGCGGTTGCTCGGTGCTCTCGCCGTCGTTAGCGCCACTTTCGGTCGTTGTTCCCGCAGGTAGCGTGATTCCAACTCCTCCTCCGACGGCTTCGATGTTGCGATCGCCGGCCCTCCGTGTTGCTTTTCAGCCGTTGGCAGTCTCCGCCGACGTCCCCCGGTTGTTTGTATTTGTTGTTTTCGTTGGCGTGACTGCTGTCATAGTCATGCTCGCTGTTGTTGCTGTGACGCTACTATTTTTCATCCGTGTTGATCCAGCCAGCTGGCTGCTCATTCTGTGGCCCTGTGTCAACAGATAGGCCTGAGATGGATGCCCACTGGTCTTTTGTTGAAGAGGAGAGAGGGAGGGGGGGGGAGGAAAAAAAAGAGCTGGAGAGACCCTCACTAATGCCTCCCCTCCCTTTAGCATTTTATGTTTCTCTCTCTCTCTTTTTTTTAACCGTCTCCCCAGGTCCTTTCAGTCTTCCCGCTGCTGTGATTTGTGGCGGCGGGCGGCGGCGGCGGGGAGGAGGTAACCGCGGGGTGGGCTTGCATTAAAGGAGAAGAAGGGATAGAAAGAGAGGCGTGGAGGGACACAGGGCACATCGCTGGGTAAATAAAGGGATGCGAGTTGGGGAACAGCAGTTTGTCAGACCGCTCATTGTGCCAGCTTGTGTGTGTGTGTGCGCACAGACTTCTGCTAAGTCAGTAAATCTGCATGAAGCACGCATGTGTGTGTGTGTGTGTGTGTGTGTGTGTGTGTGTGTGTGTGTGTGTGCGTGTGCGTGTTTGTTTGTGCTCATGATAACACACACATGCTCTGCTGTGAATCTTCTCACAGATGGACCGCCGCAAACACACACAGCAGACCTCATTCATATTAATGAGCTCAATCTATACAATGAAAATTTAATGCCAACAATTTGTGACTTGCTGCCCAGTGTACATCAGTGCGCACAATTAGTGGAGGGATTGGTATGGATGAGTGTGCGGGGGCGCGTACAGATGGGTGAAAAATTAAACGCAGAGCCATCATCAAGGTCCCCGGCACCCGGTGCCGCAAAAGCAACGCCAACCGCAGCACAAGTATCTGCTTGTTTCAAACCGAGACACTCGTCATTTGGCCGTCCCACAACAACACTGTTTAAATAGCAAATGTACTCAGGTCCATCTGTGCACCCACGAGCGCGCTGCTCCAAAAAAAAAAAAAAAAAAAAAAGGCAGAGTGGTCAGGTGCATCGCTGGTGTTCATCTGTTTGCATATTAGTGGAAATTAATGGCATCTCTGACTGTGTTGGGAAGCCGTGCCCTTTTTTTTTGTTGAGTTAGCATGTTCTTAATGGACTTTGGTGTTCTCCTGTATGGTGGAATCTTCCCTCATTCAAAAGATATTCATCAAAATTATCCAAAAGCGTGAATGTAAACATGGGTAATGTGGATAAATGTCTTTTGTGGCCACCTTGTGATCAAAACGCGACTTGTTCATGGTGGGTAAATTCTCTTGTTGCCTCTGGCCCCACGCAGTCCTCCTCCAGATGATATGAAAGAGAGGATTGAATTGGCTCTAGTCTGTAGGTTACACACAGAAATGTGAAAAATTCAGGTGGAAAACAACATAAATGGTTCTAAATGTGAAATGCACCTGTGATTGGCATGTTGGGCTTAAACGATAGCATATTCAACTGGATTGGTGTTCCAGTGCTAATTTGCGAGAGTCACAACAAACATATCAAGAGGAAATAGAGAGAGTCGAACTGAAATGACCCTATAAGTAAGTGGAAGGACACTGAGACGTAAAACTTAAATGTGTACTGTTAAACGCCGCTCCACTTCCTGTACCACTGGTTCATAAACTCATCAAAGCGCTGATTGACATTTCGGGCCCTGCATTGAAGTATCGGCAATTGGTATGCTTCTCCACTTCAACTTCCTTTAATTTGTCTGCCATTTGAAGCTTACAGGCTATGAAAAACTCAATTGAGAGTCCCCCTCGAAGATAAGAAAATGTATGTTGAGAGTCTGTCTTTTTTTTGTGTGTGTGTGTGTGTGTGTGTGTGTGTGTGGGCTGAAGAACAATTTGATTAAATAGTCGGCAATGCGATGTGGCGTAATGTTGTGATCAGACAAGACATGTTTTAATTTCTGCTCACAAAGGTTCAAAGAGACTCTGTCAATCCACTCCATGCAATTCAACATGAACTCTTATCTGAGAGAGAAAAAAAAAAAGCCACCACTCTGATGTGCTAACAACAAGACGCTGTGTGCACTGACAGACTGAACAGCCACGCTGCTGCTCTCTAAGTGTTCTTGACATTTTTCTTTGTTTGTCTTTGAGAACTTTGCATGTGAAGCAGAGGAAGCTGTGGAAATGCGTTATATATATATGAAACATTAAACCTGAATGCTGAGATTTTCTGTTGATAAAGTTCAAGCTGAAAGTTGCTCATCTGAAATGTCTGGAGATGTTTGTAGGTTGCTGTTGTTGTTGCTTCTTTCTGGACGGATGTCCTGTGGCGTTGTTTGTACTCTGGTCTGCCGATGTGTCAAACTTGTCCCTGATCACCAGAAACAAGTCAAAACTGTTTTCTTTTAAAAGTACTGAATGTTGTCAACGGATCAACTGAGTGGAAAGTTTCAGCTTTCATTGGCTGCGTATACGTATGATCGAACCGCCAAACATGCATTTTCTGTGATTCGCGGCCTCTCGTGGTCGTAGGACTGATGACGGGGGGTATGACTGGTCTTCTTGGACCAAGAGTTTACAACTTGTGGCCCCGGATCCTCTTTGTAACCTCTGTAACAAAATTACACGACATATAACAATCTTAGTTTTAAAATGTTGCTGCACAGAAGACAATCTTCGGAAGGGAGTCTTATCTTAACACTTGAGCGGTTCGGTGGTTTATCAGCTAAAATGTGTCACATCCTGATGACGCAGGCGATAAGATGTGAGTTTCCAGCCACACCTCCTGGCAAGCTTGAATAAGTCCGAAAAGAAAGAGAAAAGTTCAGCATAGAATAGTTTTGTAGGTCTTTGATTATTCTAGTTGTGTGAGGGCCTCCGTCGTCGATGCAAAGCAGACATTCAGAGAGGAGTCGACTCTTATCGAAGGCTGGAGGAGAGTCGTGTTTAAACGGACTGAATTCTGCATCAACACACACTTCCTGTGCAGAGAAAGCGGCTGCTGTTCCACCATTAGTGTGTACTCGCTCTTTCTTTATTCCGTCCATCCATCCAGCTTGTATCCCGCTTCATGTTGTTCTGAGCCGGAGGGCGAACATACAGTATTCACCATACTGCTCCGGATGCAGGAAAAGCCCTCCTTTTACAACGCTACACACTGAAAGAAAGATGAAATCTTAATCTCGGACGCAAAGTATTGCGTCACATGACCAACTTCGGATGTTTTTGCATAGCAACCTTAACGTTAGGCATTAAATTTCAATTAAAGTTACAATTGGAATTCATTTTTTACCTTTTCGAAGTCATGAATAAAGCAGTAATCTTCAGGAGCCCAAAGAGCTCATCTTTTCAGGTAAACACCGAAAGTGCTGACCTCAGGTGTTCCTCCTGGTTGTACACGTGCACGCGGGTTTGTGTGTTTATTTGTGTACATGTGTGTTTACACGCCTGTGTGAGAATTTCTTGTGTTTTCTTGTACTTTCCCACCAGGCCGCTCGTCTCTGTGTCACCGCCGCCGCCGTCACTGTTTTCTCCCCCTTCCTATTCAACAATAGTTCCGAAAATAAACTGTCAGAAAGTTGCTCAGATGAAGGAATGTGAGCCAAAAATGTTCCGTGCGTGCGCGTGTGTGTGTGTGTGAGTGTGTGTGTGTGATTGTGTAAGCATCCCACCTGCGTTTGTTCTCGGGGATGTGTCACACCACAGTACACTTATGCAGTTATTTGGCAGAGACGGTTGCTCCCATGTCAAAACTTGTGCACACACACACACACACACACGCACACACTCGCACACACACACACCTACCTCAACACCGGTGTAAATGAGACAGGAGGGCCACTCGAACACTGCGTGCACGCAGCTCGCCGTGTCACTGTCACCGCAAGAGGAGCGAGGGCGAGGAAGCAAGAGTCAACAAGACAGAGAAGGAAGGGTAGAAAAGAGAGAGCGGGAGAGGCGGGCGGAGGAAAGCAAGGGCAGAGAAGTGGATACTGCTCATTGCCATTGTTATTCCCCCCTGAAGAAAATGGCTACCTCCATTAAGCCACTAATGATCCCTGCATTGTGCCATGGCAGTGTCGGGGAGAGAGAGAGAGAGAGAGAGAGACCAAAATGTCTGAGCGGCAGAGTCTGGGAGTGATTCGGAGCAGAGGTGAAATTATGGAGTGAGTGATGGAGAGGGCGAGGAACCGGGAGTGACAGAGGACGAGGAAAGAAAGGAGAAAAAGAAGTAGTGGCAGGAAAGTACGTGGAGGAGGAGGGGGGGAGAAAAAATGGAGCGAAGGGGACGATGAATGAGAGCGGAGCGGAGCAGGGTGAGGGATGGCGCTGCAGCCAGATGTGGATGAACCGTGCACTTTTCCGCACAGCATGGCTCCCCTAACCTCGGCTGCTCTGTCCCCGCCCCCCCCCGGCTCGGCGTCGTGCCGGCGACGGCGTCGGATCCATCATGTCACTCGCCCGCCGCCGCCGCCGGAGCGTGATGTTAATGGGCGTGCACGCCGCAGACAGGCACACTTACTCACACAAGAGGCACAGACATGCACGTGCATTTTTCAGACAGTCCTCACATGCTCACACAACCCTTGAGCATGGCATGTTCTCCACATGGTGCAGCACTCACCAGTATTACCACTATAGTGCCGTGCCACTACTGAATTCAGCTGTCACAGCGGACCACGTGGATTATTCTAGTTGGTAATCTGTATTTTTTTGTGCTACTTTATGCTGAATGTTAGTTTAGTGAACAGGAGACAGTTATTGCCGGCCCATCGTGACAGTACCGGCCATTACCGTCGTATAGGAGTCCTCCATTCTATATAACCCCAAGGTATTGCAGCCTTTTCCTCTGCTTTTAAAATGGTATTTTTTCCTGAAAAACGCCGGTGCCGGTGTATTTTCTTGGACAGTTCCGAGGTATTTCCGTTAAGTGAGCTGTTGTCAGAGTTGGTTGGTTTTTCAGCAGCTCTGCAGCCGCCGGCTAACGTCGCCCCGGTCCTGAAGTGAACCCGTTTTATTGCAATATTTTGTCAATATCTCAAGTTACTACAATGGTCCTCTGAAATCCGATGGTCCATCTTTATCTTCTGTCATTTAAAATGACCGCTGCCAGTTGATTTAACCCAAATTATATCATTCTTATTTGCAATTTTGCAATAGAAATTCATTATTTGCGTGAATTATTGGCATACAGAATAGTTTGTGTTGATTTTCAAACAGCCTGACTTCCTCGAACTCGACCAGGTTTTTTGTGTTCACCTGTGTGCTCGCACCCCCCCCCCAACAAAACACCGTGGAATTAATCTCCTCCCTGCATGCCTCAGCGAACAGCGTAGTCATGCAGCGCCGTCCTCGAGCCAATCACCGGAGAGATCTGCTTACCGCGGAGCGGGCGGACGCCGCGGCTAGTTGTTTGATTTGAATTTGAATTTTAAAACATCTCCCTCATTACATTTTCCATTATTTAATCAATTATTCATGAAATCGGCAAATGAGCGAGGGTGCTCGGGACGCCGAGCAAACACTTGGACAGAACCGAAACTCGATTCACTGTTTCTCCTTCATAACCTCTAAGTGTCTGAGCCTCTGCCTCATCCACAAGTGTCTCCTGAGGACACTCGGAGGCGGAGGAGGACGAGGAAGGAGGGCGAGGACGGCTCGGGCGATGGGAGCCGGAGCAGAAGGAGAAGGCGAGGAAGGGTGGCAGATGGAGGAAGATGAGAAGTGGGGCGCTCGGGAGAGGCAGAAGGATTGGAGGGGAGACGGAACGGCGAGGAAGGGAAGACGCAGACACGAAGAGGAGGAGGAGGAGGGAAGACAGACGGCGAGACAGAGGGCAGAGCGAGTTAAAGGCAACCAACGCAACCGGCGGCATCTGTGATCAATAACATGCCGTCCAGCGTTTGATCGGCGGAGCGCCGGTCCCGCTCGGGGCCTCGGGCGTGTTACATCACCGCCACCCACGGCAAAGAAGCGCACCTCACGGCGCAGGAGATTGGGTTTAGAGAATAAAACGGATTCCCAGCCTCCCCTACCCTTCTTCTCCACATCTACTGTTTCCTCATCCGTCTCTGCACTGGCAAGATAAATAAGGAGATGTAATGAAAAATCTTAGGACGCTGTGCAAAGCGGCCATTGTGTTCTTATATTACAAGTCGTGAATAGTAAAAGGCCCTCGCTGTCTTGGTCAAGTCCAGACGAACCGAGTGAAGACAAATAGGCGCTGGGATAAAATAAAAGGTTGGACGGGGGGGGAGCTCCGAGGATATTGAAAAAGCAACAAATGACCTTCTCCAAGTTTCATCTCTTCGCCCCTTGTCTTTCTCATTCTCTCTCCGCCGCCGCCGCCGCCTCGCCATCTCCCTCTTTCCCACTCACTCACCCGCTAATGGTTATTTACCTTGCTGGAAAGGGCTCCGCTTTCTCACCGGAGAGCTCGGCACAACAGGTTCGTGAGCAACGGCGGCGCGGCCTCGGTAAAGAAAGAGCAGCCGGACGGCGGAGACAGAGCGAGGAATATATCATTCACGCCGGTCTCCCCGGCGACACCGACTCAGCCTCCTACTCTCCCTCACAGCTGTAATGGAAGCGAAGGTCCGGAGAACAGAAGTGGGGGGGGGGGCACGACAGAGGAAAGAATTACATGTCAATATTTGTTCCCGCTGGCCGCCCGGATAGAAACAGATACATTACATGCTCTTAGTCGCCGCCGTCCCCCCTCTCCTCCCGAAGCCAATTGAGAGCGCTACCTTTGTTTGGGATCGGGGGGACTTCAGGGGTCTCCTGGGAAAAGAGTGAACACGGCGAGATGGAGAACAAGGCGACCCAGGAAAAGGTATGAGGCCGAGAGGATGAGTAACACTGACAAACAGAGTTTTTTCTTTTCTTTTTTTTGTTTAAGACTACAGTAGGAGAGGAAGCTCAGGGTGGACATTTCCCATAGCAAGTCTTTGCAATATAAACAATGAGTCAAATCATTGTTCTGAGCCTCTTTCCCTCCATCTCATTGACTCCAGGCTGTATCATCAGTGTGAACAGTTATTGCTCTGGAGCCACGGGGCGTCCCTCTCTTGGAAATTGCGCCGGCTATAAGAATAAACATTTTTTTCTCTTTGTCTTCAGCCGAGAGAGGACGCGTCCTCGTGTTGGTTTTCCTGCACTTCAGTATAAACAGCAGGGCGAATATCACACCTGCAGTTTGCTCTCCGTCACAAAGTTTGCTTTAGGAAGGCTTGCTTCTTCTTTTTTTTTTTTTTATTTTAAGGTCAACGAAACCTCATTACCTGAAACCCATGTTTACAGCGTCCCTTTTTTAGCAATTACTCTCTGCTTCCAACCAGCAAAGTGAACCCACAGATTGTTGCCCTTTGCTCGGGAAGCAGAAATAATACCTCCGTGTTGAGAACCAGTCACACAGATTCATGGCTTTTTTTTTTTTTTATGGGACAGCTGCAGCGATCCATCATCCAGATCCAGCAGAGGTTTTGGCTCGCGCTGATGGACCTGTCTGCGCCCGCTGCCAAAAGTGCTCATCTTTGGCAGTGACACAAGTTGTGAAAACATGTGGAAGCGCCGTGACACAGTCGCTGGTGCAAACATTAGTTTCTGAATTGTGTAACGGCTATGAATGTCGGCTTTAACGCACCGCAACAGTTTTATTTATTTACATTTCACAAAGCCAGCTTTGTCTTTGGAATAAAGTCTGAAGTCTTTATGAATAGCAAGGTGGTTAAAGACATGTTAAAGACTGACTCAGTATGTTTTCTTGTGTGTGTGTGTGTGTGTGTGTGTGTGTGTGTGTGTGTGTGTGTGTGTGTGTGTGTGTGTGTGTGTGTGTGTGTGTGTGTGTTCGCCATGGTTTAATAAAGTATCTTGAGTTGTTACTTCGTCATTGTTGGTGTCTGACTGAGCGTGATTGAATTTTTAAAGCACTTCCTCCCTCTAAGGTGAGAACGTGCCTTAAAATAGCCGCCGATCCTTCATTTAAAACGGTATTACACTCTAATGTTTTAACCGATCTGCTCTATCACGACGGGGGTAATGTCTCCTGAAGAACTGCGATCCCTTACCCTGCTCCTCATTTTCATTAGGATTATTACAACCCATAGATGCTGCTGTATTGTGGATTATCCTGAGCTAATGAGACACTTTAATGAAGCATATTATGAGTATTGCCTCTTTTTTTTTCTTTTAATGTCTCAATTTCAAAGCATTGAGCATCACAAACAATATTTCATTCATTCTGGGACTGAAAACCCTGAAAAATGCAACAAAACAAAGAAATGAATGAAAACGTGGTCATTTCTGAAGGGTGGACTGACCTTTGAGCACAGGTCTGCGTCCCCGGCACCCTCACGGCGAACAGGCCTTCAGGCGATCAGTTTGCATTTTGAGTGCAAGAAAATGAAGTTTGCAAATCTCCTTGGTGGTGATTTGTGCGCGGCTGCCGTTGTCCTTATTTAGCGGCGCCGCGGTTTTGAATGGCATTGTTGCGACCGAGCCAAACAAAGCCGGCCCGGGCAGTAAATTCCGCCGCTCGGGGCTTGTAGAATCTGACTCATCATGTGCGCACGAGCTCATTTACCACAAAAGAAAGAGCAGCAGCAGCTAACGCCCGGCTAATGTCCTTCTGTGTGTAACAAATTGACAGGCTGACAATGTCACTTTCAATATTTCATTATGTTAATACTTACTCCACGAGGCTCCGGAGCTTGTCGAACAGACTCTGTAAGTCGGCGTGCGTGTCAGGCCCGATGACATGTGTGACACCAAGTAATTAATTGGCCAGAGGCAAGTCAGGCCTTCCCGTCCAGCCCCGAGTGGAAAATGCTTTTAAACAGCGCTTAGAGATCAATGCGGCGCCGTCGGCCATATTGAATGGGACTCGTGTTGTCGAGGTCATGTACAGTTCGTAGAGCGGGAGCTTTAACGGCGCGTCCCTCCTGCGCCGAGCAAACATTCGGAGCGGCGGTTAAAGTTATCTGGAGCACAGAGGAAGTCAAACTGCTCGGGTCGCGTGTCGGATCTCCGTCACGTGTTTGACCTCGCGCGGCGTCTCCGCCGCCCTTCCGAACTTTCGATCGCTCTCGGGTTCGTCGCGTCCCGATCAGACAATGATGCTGATTGTCACCCGGGCGTCGACGTACCTGCAGCGGTGAAAGCATCTGATTGAGAGATTGGAGTTGAAGTCATTTAACGCAACCTGAATGGAGGTTAATTATAGCTGCAGATAATGATTAAAAAAAAAAAAAAAAAATTAGCATGGCATTCAAAATAATCTGTTTGGAGTCAGTTGTCTATCCGGCATCGTAATGATTCACTCCTTGCACAGGACCCGCGTCACCTCAGGCGGGATTTAGAATAATTGCACATTCTTCTTAATCCCAGATAAATCTGCAGTGTCTGTAATCTATAAAAACCATCATCAGCCTGTTTTTCCAAACACTGAGATCATTTGATCAGTCCCCCAATCGCTTTCATTCACTCGATGCTTATTTGAAAATCTTGTAGAATTTCCACTGCCTGCTGTTATTCCTGTTGTCTTCAGTGTAAATTACTTATAAAGTCTTCATAGCAGTTCCGTGTTTATTAGCATTTGCACGGTTATACATGAAAGCGGTTTAAAAAGGTGAGAAAACTGCAACAAATTGTGCGGCTGGTCCCCAGAGGTAGCCTCTGTGATTAAATTAGAGCTTGTGTGAGCGAGTGCAGGTGAACACAGGAAACACAGATGTGGATTAGATTGCTAAATCATCCTCCAGAGCAAACAAGGGCCAAACATATGGAAAGTAATCAGATTATGCGGCAGATGCCAACCTTTGCAGCAAGCAGCCCGAATGTCACTGAGGCTACTTCAGTTGTTTTTGTTTTCTCGATCTCAGTCGATAGCTTTGATACGAACTTCCTGTTTGGGACGAAGTGAAAGTCTGAAGTTCAAACCGAGTCGCTCACCTCCGGCGTGAGTTGGAGCAGCTGGCCACAGTCCTGCGTGAGGCACGCCGTTCCCGAAAGCCCTCCGTTCCCGGACAGGGTGCCCTTTTTAAATAATGTAACCTTCACTGTGTGAGAGGTGACCGGTTGCGCTGTTCACTGTACTCATTTTAAACGCTCACTTCAAAACATGGCCCCGGGGGCTTCATTTGAGTATGGACAGCGCTTCACAGCCAACATTTGACCTTTAAAGCCTCAAATACCTTTTTTCTTTTTTTTTTTTTCCTGCTTTCTCTCAGCTATTTCGCTGTTGCATATGCACGCTCTCCCAGAGGATATGGATTGCAGATGGCAAATCGCTTTTTTGGATGGTTTTCATTTAGAACCCTGAGTCCAGTTCAGAACTTGATCTGCAGCCTACTGTTTGCGGAATAACACACGACAAAAGAAAGGAGTTTCTTTTTTTTTTGTCCAATTTCAGAAATCGAGCCCTGCGAATCGTCATTCGTCTCGCAAGTTTGTGTGTTTGGCCGTCACGTTTTGTTTTTTCCATTTTATTCTGTGTTCGCTCCCTGTAATGTCCTCACATCTGCTCAAGACGACCATGGAACAACAAACAGAGCACCCAGCACACACTTTAACACACTCTTTTCTTAAAAAAAAGGAAAACATTGCGCCTGGGTAATGGAGGGAAATCGTAATCCTGTCTCGAAGTTGGAGATAATCATTTTTTTCGTGTGTGTTGGAAGGAAGCAGATTGACCTCTCGGACCCTCCCTGGCATTTGGAGGAAATAAGCTTTTTTTTTTTTTTTTTTTTTTTGGGCTTATCACCTCTGCCCTGGAGAGATTTGCACGCTACTGAGCCATTGCAAGCAGATGATTTCAATCTCCCTCAATGCAGTGATAGAAATCGTGACCAAAAGAAGCAAAACATAACATTTAATACGGCAGCATGCTGGAGCAATCGCACAATAATATGAGATGCATGTTGGGGGGGAAAAAAGCAATCATCACAAAGGGGGAAAAAAAAAAAGTTCTCATAAGCAAAGAAGGTGTTTATTACAGATCAGCAAAGAGAAAAATGGATTTCGAACCGCCGCGGACCGAGTCTGGATGCTAATTTGCCTGGGAGTGTTAACACCAGGCGTTCCCTCGGATTCCTCCAGACAAACAGCCGCCTTCTCCCGGCGGCCTTGATGTACGACGTACACACACATACACACACATACACACACACACTCCTCACAGCAAAGGAAGGGTTCACCAGACGGACACGCGGATATCAAAAGCAGACCCCGAACACAAAGCCGCAGAAAATTACCAAACACACCGAAATACGTTCCTTTGATAGCCGGGGAGGGCTTTTCCAGACGCGCCGCCCGTCACGTGGACGGAGGTGTGTGAGGAGTCGGCCGCAGACGAACAACAAAGGCGGGGTCGGTTCGCGGAGATCACACACACTCTGCTTCTCCGCTGCACGGATGCACAATAATGTCATTTTATGTGCAAATGTGTAATTCACAGGACATTAGTAGAGCACGGAGGAATTCAAACCGGATTAAAATAAGAAGCATCGTTTGCAATTGGCCGTGGTGAGACGGGAGAAAACTGATGCGAAAAATGACAGCTATGCTGTCCACTTTCAGGATCAAACTGCTCATAACCTGCAAAAAAAGGCTTCTGTTTCCGAGAAATGCAATCTTATTTATTAAGTTATTACATTTTTCTAATGCTACTTGAATCATGTTATTGCATTACTGGCAATATGCAGCTAATGGATCAGATACATTATTACACCACTGGCGACGTATTACATAACCGGCTTTATTACATTTCTAACAGCCTGGATCACATTATTGACAGGTATTATGTAATTGGCCATTATTACATTATTGATTCGATGTGAGGTAATTCTGACTCATTTGAAATAACTTTTGGATGTAAATTGTGTTTGAAAATATATATATCATTTGTATTGTTCTAAATATTGCTTGTCATTTAGAAACTAATGTCCTTTTCTGCTGGCAGACTTTAGACTCGGCACTCAGCGAACATAAACTACTCCACTTCAGACTTTAGACACTGTTTTGAAAAACAGAAGCCACTGTTTCCTATTCAATCCCCTCCAGAGTCGTATACATGTTGTTGAGCCGTTGAAAATTAGGTTCTTGTGCACTAAACCAGATAATGGCGCACCTACTCGACTGACGCGTGAATAAATGCTTCCTCTAATGGGTCTTCACCCTGAAAAGCCACCGAACTATCTGCAGAATGACATCCCCATGCAGGCTTCCTGCTTCCGCTTCATAACTAAGACGGCGTTGATTGTCTTTGAGACTCTTTTAGTGATTCTGTTTTGCAGATTTTGGAGATTTAATGTGATTCTTGAAATTTGGCTTCTTTTCTATTCTATAACATTTGGTGATTTTTTTTGCCAACTTGTCTCAAATTAGAAAAAGCTTATTTGTAATATTGGGTAGCTTGACCCTTTAGTTACAGGTCGGTGGCTTTGGTGAAGCCTGGCGCATTGATTTGTCGGGCCTGTCATTAAGTTCAGGTGCCGCGGGACAGATGACTGATTATGATACATTCGCACCAACAAAGCGTCGGCGCCTGTCGGGCGACGCTGATTGGCAGAGTTATAAAGAAGCTCAGGTGCGTGCCGCTCCCGTCCCTAATGAACGGGTTAGAGCGGTGTCAGATGCCCGTCAGGGCACAATGGCGGGGGGCGACGGGGGCCGGGCCGTCCCATCAGTCACAGAGCAGCGGGGGGTCAGAGGTGACCCTGGCACCCCATCTGGTCGGGAGGAGAGGATGTTGGGGGGGGGGGGGGTTTCAAGGAGCTGCGGATGTTGCCGGCTGTCAGGTCAGTTCATGGGGAGACGCTCAGACATATGGAGCCTCCTGGAGGCGCACCAACGCAGACACGTTCACTGGTACATCTGTAGTGTGTAACAAGAGCAGCACACGCACACACTTTCTCTCTCCGTCTCTCTCCCTCCCGGCGGGTTGAGGTCAAGGGTTGTCTGTCACACAACGCACCTCGATTGTAACAGATGGACGCTCACACACACACACATACACACAGACACACACACACACACACGCCGGTGTCCCGGAGGCTGGCAGGGTCCTGACCTGCGTGATCAGACTGGGAGGCCATGCAGGCATATGGGCCAGGAGCACCGGCGCAGTGAGACGGACAAAAGAGCTGATTGGCAGCGCTGGAAGATACACACACATCGTTTACCCAGCTTTTAAGTCAGGAAATGAAGTTTACACACCTTTTTTTTGTGTGTTTTTTTCCTTTTTTTTTTTGTACAACAAATTGTTTCTTTTGGAGATAACTCCTCAGCTGTGGCTATCGAGCTCCCGCCTGCTCCGCGCGGCCATTGTTCGCCTTGAAAGGAGAGCGTCAAGCAGAACCCTGATATGAAAATGTTTTGGTTTGGTCCGGGCGGGAGCCGGGAGGAAGCAGGTGCCGCTGGAAGCCTGGCATTGTCGGCTTGGCCGGGGAAAGACATACACGGGCGGGCATGGCTGGCTCCGAATCGACACGGCCGGCGCTCGAGCGCTGCAAACTGTGTAATTTATATCCCACATCAGTGCGTCTAATTCCTTTGTACTTATTTTATGTATAACCATTTTGTTTTTGCCTTGGGGCGGCGGAATTGGCAGATGGCTGGAAGCCGCGCTCGCCTGTTTTCTCGCTAGTGTTTCTCCAGTTAAAGATGCATAAGCATGGATACAACAGCAGTTCCTGTTGGATTTATCTGAGATATCTTTAAGCGACAGGAAAGTAGATTATGCAGGTCTGGGGAGGCTAGATTTCGACGGCAGCGGTTTCAGTCTGAGAAAAGAAAATCCTACAATGTTTCAAATGGAGGAATGAGCAAAACTCTCCGGGAAATTCAAATCCCTGTTACGTACGAAAGGACTAGAGGTAAAGCCACATCGTTCACCCAGTTTGGGATCATATCACTTGTCTCCGTCATTTAGTACCAGAATCTGCCTTCTCATGGTTTTGGTGGTTGTTTTCTTTTCACAGAACTCTTAACACTGGATTTTAATTCACTCATTTAAAAACTCCCAACATTTTCTCAGCTCTTTATTATCGCAGGCTTTCCAACATCAAGACAGCTTAATTGTAAATGAACGCCAGATAAGACCAATCAACATGTTTTACCTCCAATTTGGACGCTTAAATACTCACATTATGGGAATTATAACATCCCTACAATGCAGCTCATAAAACTGTGAGAAGATGGACAGCCGTTTGTTACACATGAAAGCATGAACAGATGTGATCGATTTATCTGGATGTGTCGATGACATTAATCTATTTTATTTGGGAAGCAGAGAAAAATCGGGACTTTAATCAAAAGACGTGCAAACGGATTGACTTTTGACTGCTTGTATTTGATGTTTTTTGGTCCACGTTCTGCTAATCGCTATGCAGGGTAGATAAATTTTTACGTCCCTCCCGTGATAGAGATGATTAAGCCGAATGGGAGGATAAGGAGTGTATCCCTCCCATCCCCATTCAGCTAATTGCACCCTGGGTTCGATTAGAGGTTCGGACGAGGCTCGAGGAGTTCTGGTTTCCCTGCAGAAAAAAACAAAAACAAACCTTAGTCAATGCAAAGAGCACTGGAGTGATGGTAAGGCAGCGCGTGTACAAGGTAACATTCAGGGTTCGGACTGTATTATGTCAATGAACGGACACTTTAAGCCTTTAAATTGACTTTTTCCTGTTCTTCAATATTCCATTTAAAGACTTAAAGTTTTGACTTAAAATATTTGTCAGACATTCGGGCTTTCCCCAGATTCAGTGTTCGTTTACCTGCTTTCATTTGTACATTTAGTGTCTCGTGTTCAAATTCTTTTTTTCAGGAATGAAGTCGGTCTATCTTCCGCTGATCAATTCTACATCAGCGACCTTCACCGGCGATCTTTCCTCTCTCGTCGATAGAGATTAGCCTTCTCCTCACATTAACCCCTTTATCTCGGCGTCCATTCTGCATCTCTGCGCCACAAACACGCCGATTCCCCACACCCTTAATTCTACATGTGATATACACAGTCGAAATCTCTTCACTCCCTGTTTACTTACACTCCGTGCACGCGTGCAGTGCACGCACGTACACACACTCAGACCTGTGAGATTGCACGCGGGAACAAATCACCAGCTGCCAGTCGCAAATGAAGATATAACCACTCCGGGCCGCCGCGTACCTGCAGTGGCGCCACTTAATCCCCCCGCAGGATTTAATGTGGATGGACACTCAGTGATGGAGAGAGACGTGCGCTAACAAACACATCCACTCCGGCTAACGGTGACTGACACGGAGCCGCCTGTCTTTTAACACACGGTCTCACACACACAGAAATACACAGCAGCTTGAGACGCAAACACAAACACACGTCACAGAATAAGGGCCTTTTGTTGTAAAGTTGCACCGATTTCTTTTTCCTCAGCATCTCCCAGATTTTCCCAGAATGCCTTCTTCCCTCTGATTTTCAGCCATGTTTTCTGTCGTGTTTTAGCTTTTAGCGAACTGTTTTCTTGTGGGCTTGTGCACCAGCTAGAATTCAAGCAAGTGGGAGAAGAGGAAAGGGGAGCGAAGTTGAATCCATGTACAAAGACGTTCATTTGCACATTACTCGTCACCGAGGCCCAGTAATTGACATGATGCGTTCCTCAGCCCCTCAGCCTGACTCTAATCCTCAATTTAATTCAATTATATTTATAAAGCACCACAGTCATCTCGGGGAGAATTCTGCTGAGAAAAAACCAACAATTCCAGTCGCGTGAAGGATTGGTGACGATGGAAAGAAATCTTTCTGTATTAACAGGAGGAAACCTGCAGAACCAGGCTCAGACTTTCTGCAAACAAAAGTTTCGAGCAAATTTTGGCGTCTCCACATTTAACCCCGCCCGCTACAGAACTTCTGGCCAATCGCACAAGCGTGCCGAGATCAACCCGCAAGTCCTCACAAATCAGGGCTGACAGAAGAACGATGGCGTCCTGTTCTTTTCCCAGAGAGCGAGACAGAGGGGAGATTTCTCTGCGGAGCACGGAGAGACGTTTTAATCTGACTGTGCCCCTAGCCCACGTCTTAAACCTAAGAAATATGCTAATGCACTTGCTCCCTACAAGTCAGGTTGGAGTGTGCTCTGAAGTTTTGGACGGTTTAAATGAGGCCACACATGCTAATAATTTGCCAGCGAGATGACACCCTTCTTTGAAACGCCTATAGCGATTTGATGCGGACCCGAACGGAGGATAAAGGCGTCGCCATAAATCTACGCAAACATCTCCAACAGCTGTATGTCCGCCCGGATTCGACCCTGACAGAGCGTAAATCTCATTTTTTTGAGTAAACTAAACTCCGCAGCTGCGGCCGTTCGAACCAAACACTGGCAGGGCAAGACGCCCAATGTAGAACTTTTTTAAAAAAATTTTCACAGCAGATAAATGTCTGTAATTAATACCATCAATAACAACTGCACGTCTTTATAAGTTCGAGGTCCCGGGGCAAACGGCGTGCACACACACACACACCAAAAACAGAAGCACGTGCCGCTTCCACCCGTAAACACTCACACGTACTGTATACTTGTGTTTGGATTACAGCGGTGCAGACAGACCGACACCGTCCTCCGAGGCCAGCTGCAGGCGCAACGATAAGGAGAAGATTAAATTTAAGATGAGAGATGTAATCTTATTGTAAATCTTTGTTCAGGGCTTCTTTTTTCTTTTTTTTTTCTTTTTTTTGCATGTACCACTTTCCCTGGTGGTGCTGTTATTTCTAAGATCTGTACAGCTATCGGACAAATTGATTGAAACTTCCCAGCAGCTTGTTTACATTAGTTATTGTCTTTTAATTTCATACATGTTTGTTAAGGATGTTTCCATATTAGTCCATTAAATTACTCATCAAGCACTGACTTCATTGACTTTTTACAAATGTTTGCTAACAAATATGTGGGATAACTTGAACATGAATAAAGTATCAGAGGGGAGGACCGTTGCAGTGCTTTACATTATTCATTACATAGCGTTCCGTGTGTTAACATTGCATCATTGCTTGATTAGATTAAAAGTATAGCATTATTATCCTTAAAGGTGCAACGTGTTCGTTCATTTGGTGGCAGTAGTGAGTCATTTTTGTCTCTTTTACTTCAGAGTTTTGACAGTTTTAAAGTTTCAGATTCTTTATACGTACCTGAATGTTACCTATACCTAAATTACCTAAATTACCTAAATGAAACATTTTTACGTTTATAGTAGTCGTTTTTGATTTTTTAATCCTAAATGGTGCAGAAATGTGAATCATATTTAATTGGGGTATTAGCTCCAGATGTGATTAACTGAATAGCGGCTCAGGGACGCAGTGGCCACCAGGACTTATAGATATACATTTTAATGCCTGCGTTAATTATACAGAACTACATTAATATTAAATTCCTATAAAAAGTGTGAACCGTGAGCGGCTCAGTGAATTTGTGTTATGTGTTCACATTACAATCTGATATACCAGAGGAGGAAACATTCTTTTATGTGCTTCTATTGAAGGGGGGGGGGGGGGGGGGGGGGGGGGGGGGTTCACATCTTTGTGTGGAAATATAGAAATCCAACCCTTTCCTTTAATTTCTGCTTTGATATCAATAAGGTGGTACCTAAAGGTACATGATCTGGGAGTAATACCTGTCCATCTCAGACATGGGCAACAGGTGGCTTCAATTTTCACCCAAATTTTTTTTTTCAGTACTCTATCGTTTGAGTTGTAAATGGTTGAAAGTTTCACAAAATTCTTGAGGATGAAATTTTCCTCTCATTGATCAGAATCTCACACCCTCGGTCTGAACGGTGCTTTATTTTTTAAGGTATATTTTAGGATACGAGTGAAATCTTGTCCCGGTGCTTGAGAAAAATGTGTTTTCCTGTCCATTTTCTTTGTCTGTCCAGCAAGTCAGTGTGAAACAAACCGATTCTCCTTGCCATTCGTCCGTCCGTTTATCTTCTTTACCGTTTCGTCCAACTTTAAGGCTGCAGATGACACTCTGGACGGGTCAACAGTCCATCACAGGGGCTCCTCTAGGCCAAAGAACAAATGGTTCTCTATCCAACACACAGAGCATTCTCTCTCTCTCTCTCTCTCTTTCTGCCTCTTTTGTTCCGGGCCTCCCTCTGTCACCGCCGCCTCCATCCGCAGAGAGCAGTGATCACTGTTAATGACAGGCGGGCTTTAATTAGCCCACAGTAAACAATTAACACAACAGCCCAAAAAAAAAAAAAAAAACATTTCAATGCAAATCACATCCTGCCACGATAAAGTGCCGCAACAATATCACTGAATACATTTGCCTGTAATTAGGAATACCTTCCAGGTTGGCTCCGGCGCGTTCGCATGCATGCAAATCTCCCCGTGTGCGCGTGTTGTCTTAATAAATTCCTTGAAAACCCGTTTTTCTTCCCCACTTTGCCGGCTCCCTTTTGTGCGACTCGCTCATTAATGCTCATGGAATTGCTATTTCGGTAATGGATGTCTGAAAGTAAAGCCATAGAAGCTTCCAATCAAAAGAGGCTGAATGGGCGGCGGATGAATAGGGAAACAGGATACCCTGAAATAGCTCCCTCCTCACGTCTGTCTCCCTTTACTTGACATGTTTTTCAACGCATCCTGTTTATTATTTTCGCCGTTAAGACAATAAGTATCTGTGCGGAATCAAATAGACTTGACAGATCGTGACAGAAGAGCGCAGCCGCCGCCGCCAAGAATAGCTTCATCATGACACCGGTTGCGTCGCACGCGGAAACGCATCCAGCCGCCGGATTGCAATTACATTGTTAAGAGCAGGACAAAGAGTTACAGGCGGAGGGAATTAAGTCGCATTAGTCCATCTGTCATTTACGGCTTGTCAGACTCGGGAGAACATCTTCTCTCTGCTGGCGGCCGGGTAACGGCGAGCCCCTCCATATGCGTCGCTCTCCACGGATCCGCTCCGTCACGGATGAAATCACCGGACGGCGGCGTCGCAGGACGACGGCCGGCCGGCAAATTAAAGACAAACGGCATCGATCCTGGAACGCGCCGGCTTTGTGTTAATTGCCACGGAGTAAGTAATGGGTGACTAAATCTCCACTAAAGGCTACAAATGATCAGAAATCCCACGTGGGAAGAAACCAACCTGCACGGATGTTTTACACTTTGCAGGCCCAGAAAGAAAATCTCCTCTTGACACAATAAATGTTGGTGCAGTGATACTGTATGTATTTTTTTTTCTCTCTCACCACCACCACTCGTAAATTGAAACGCCGTCCGTGCTGTAACAGTATAGCAGCTGATAGCGGCCCGTTTCCCCACCAGACCAGCGGCAGAAATGTCATTTTGCAGTAAACGGCCAGCGTGCTTTATCTGGGTCAATCAACCCAACAAACATGGCACCTTGTTGTGACCTGTAATTGTGGAGCCTCCTTTGGGCCCGTCACCGTGAGATAAAGGAGGAGGAAAAATAATAGTGGAAACCAGATGTGTTTGAATGAAAAGAAAAATGGCTTTCTGGGCCAAATCTGATATTTAATGTAAAAAAAAAAAAAAAAACTGCATACCTTCACGCCTGCTGTACTCCACGTGTGACACTTCATTTGATACCGCAGTCTTTTCATGACTTCACAGCTTGTGTAGAATAAATGTGCGGACGAATTCCAGCTTGGGTAATTTGTTTATATCATCACCCGGCCTGCACTGCGCAAGACTGCGGGAATAACAATCACGAGTCGGACCCACCTACACGCCACATTATTCTTATTTGTAAACTGTCCGGGGGTCACGGCGTGCGCCGATGCGGCACATGTGGTCGTGCGGTTGGATGCCGAGTCTGGGTTTGCTCCGAGCGAGATGAAACATGCGGGTGTTGACATGAAATCTATGAATAATTTGGTGAAAAACCACGTGCAAAAGTTTGCACATATGCAAACACTTTTGTAATGACTCAGATGTGTAAATCTCACACGGAGCGTTTTGCACATATGCAGATGTTTTGTCCGCCCCGATGTTGCTCACGAGCAAATGGATGCGCTGATGAAGCCCGAAATGCTTGGAAATGAAGTAAATTTTTAAGAGGCTTTTGTGTGATTTTCCCTTTTCGAGCCAAACCTGTGTTGTTTCCGCCGGGATCCCTGAGCCTCCAAATGGATTTTGCATTGTCAAAAATTACCACTTTGATTTTAGCCCATATTGACTTCATCCCTTTAAGGGCTAAAATTACCCTCCTTTTCTGTCTCTCTTCCTTTTTATGCCATGTTTTTCATGGCATCTCCATTTTGGCCCTATTCTCCCATTTTACCCCCCCCCCCTCCACACCCACCCACCCACCCTCTCTTTCTCCATTCTCTGGAGTAATTGCATTGATAGTGAACAGTGCTGCTAATTAATTATGCAACAGCCGAAAATTGAGGTGAGAGCGAGGGATGAGAGGAGGAGAGATGAGGTTTGTGCCAAATGGTCTACAGTAGAGAGAGAGAGAGAGAGAGAGAGAGAAAACACACGTATGAAGTAGAGAGAGAGAGGGTAGGGGAAAAAAAAAAGCCAGATGGGAAGTAGAACAAAGGAGAGCGCGCAAGAAAACGAGGGAAGGGAAAGATGATGAGAGGCGAGGAAACGTAACAACCGAGAGGTTATGTTTGTAACGAGGATCTGTCAGAACGTGGAGATCAACGGCGCCGAGGCAAATCAGGGCCCTCGTAACGGAGGAGGATCAGAAAGCGCAGATGCAAACAGTGGTGGGGAAGTCAAAAGATAATATCTGCCTTCCACCGCGACTCCCCGGTGGAAAACACAGATGTGCCGCTCACACTCTGCATACGTCCCCCGTACCGTACGCTACGCCCGCCGCGCGGGAATACAACATCACATGGAGCTGCTGGGGTCACCCTGAGGACTGGGAACACGGAGGAAGGAAGTTTGCCTGTTCTTCATATATAATTTAATATTATATATATGATAGGTTGCCATGGCAACTCTTGTAAAAGGCAGCATCCAAATACACACTATGTACTATATAGAAATTTTAATTTAATCTGACTTTGTTCCAGAACAGGATGAGACTGTCCAGGTCAGAGCGAGATGTTGCAGGATGCTGCACGTCCTTACGGTGCAGTCATTCTCTCTAAAGGCCTTTTTTTTTCTTTCTTTTTTTCATCTGGAAACTGTGTTTTCCTTCATAAATATTCCGAACTCAGTGCGTTAAAATTCAAGGATATTTCTCTAATGTGAGAGAACATCTAATAACCTAATGGGCCTGAAAACATGCGGAGCTGCCCTCAATCAAACTACTGTTTCGGGGGTTTTATTTTAAATATATGTATATATTTAAAAATTCCTATTTTTCATCATTGTATTTACTCCACTGCTTTCTCTAAGCTTCAGTCACTGAGCTCAATCTTAAAATTGCTCACATTTCTTGATGCTGTTCTGCTCAACCTGTTGCTCAGGCCATCATGTATCTCCTGAAAAGCTACTGAAGAGTCAACATTCATGCTTTTATCCGGTTTCAGGAAAACATTTTAAAAAAAAGATCATGGTCATGAAATTTTCATTAATTTGATGTGCTGTTGAACTGATCGATTAAAACTTCTGTCCTCAAATCCACTCAATTTTTTTTTCAACTTCTATTTATTATATTAGCACATTTCGTTAATGCAATGGGGAAACTTGGCCTGAAACTGGAAACCAGACTCGCTGGGCTCCATCTAAAAGCGCCAAATAAAAGTGATGTTAGTGTGCACGCCAGCTGCAGACTGACTCACTTGTCATTACGCTCATCTGGAGCCCGCACTGTTTATATAGCAAATTTACTCGCTCCCATCTGTGCACTCCGGGATGTGTTGGACTTGAAATGAGGTGCAGTGGGGTGCACTGCCGTCAGGATGCAAAGCGGAGTGACATCTAAACTGTTTGAGTTTCAAGTTAATTGCGCTTGTCGTGTATGTGTGTGTGTGTGAGTGCACGTGTGTCCAAATGTCCAAAACAGGAGGTTCTTGAGCATCAACAGTGAAATCAGTAATCTTCATTATTAAAGGTGACTGTTATCGTGCTGTTGCTTCATTTTTTTCCCCTTTAAATGATTTCCCTCTTGAGCTTGTTGACATTTTAACAGGTTTTCAGGTGCTTTCGTCTCTCTGTCCTATATAAAAGTTGTGTTTACTTGAATCATTGTGTTTACTGTTTGCAACGAAGATTGAATCTTAAAGATTGAACGATTGAAAGATCCCCCCACAAAACCAACCATTATTATTAAGAAAGTATGGAAGATTACTGCAGATTATTCAATGATAAAATCAGTAAAAGTACAAAAAACGATGTTAAGATTAGATTTGCACACATCAAATCAAAGCCCGACGTCACTTATACTCTGCGCCACAATAAAGGAAAACTTTAAAATTTAAATGTAAGCATTATTACCGATCTATTTTACTGGTCCGGCCCACCCAAGATGAAATTGTGCCGTTTGTGGCCTCTGGAATGAGACGTGTTCGACGCCCCTGATCTCCAGACTCCTGCTTTTCTATGACTGTGGGTGTGTCTCATAGAGTTCGGCTTGATTGTAATTTTTGCAGCAAATCAGAGCAGGTCCACTGCTTTTCTTCAAACTGAAAGAAACAACTTTAGACTCCGCTGCAGCAGACTGCTAAGATACGGTTTACGGTGCAGCGATAAATGCACCTGGACCCCTGTGCTATTAGATAATCCTGCAGGCGAGCTGTTGGAAATCAAAGCGAAACCATTACGCGTTGGATTTTTCTATTGTGTTTCTCTCTGTGGCTAAAAATAAGCCGTTTCCGCCGCGGCGCGCCTCAGATAACTTCTTTTTCCGAGTTTAGATTTCACTTTATTATTCAAAATAGTTTCCATGATTGCAATATTTGCCCTCATTTGGGTTGGCAATGAACAAAGCCTCGGCTTCCACGTTCCCGCCCAGTAATTGCTTGCTGAGTATTATTTCAAAAGAAAATTTCTTTCATGAGTCTGTGTCAACTGTTTTAAAAGAAGAAAAGAAACGGGGGCTCAAAATCTACGAGCGGAATCAGTTAGGGATAAGCGGAAATCTGTAAAGCTCCTGGTCAGTCTTACATTTCAAGTCTGTGATTTTCTTTGGCGCGTTCTTTAGATTTCAGTGATAGTAATTCATTCCATCCATTTTCTCACCTCTTCTCGCCTTTTCCTCCGAATGCCCGGGCCCTCCACCCGTCTCTCCCGCCGTCTTCTCCATCTCTGCCGCCCTCTCCAGCTGAAGTGCTGGCTCGACTAATTAAAAGCCTTAATCAGGATTCATAATTAGGTCTAATCAGCGCCTTGTACGTCGTTCTCCCGCATTCTTTCTTCATTGGTGGCGAAGGCCGAGATGCTTATGAAATAATTTGGGCAACTTAACTGTGTCCAAATGCAGAAGCCGGGAGCGAGAGCTTCAGAGGAGAAGACTGAGAGGAGAGCATGATTGGGACCGGGCGGCTGATTGCTTCCTCTCCTTCCTCCCCCCTCTGCTCCTCCACTTCACACATTCAAATTTGTTCCCTCTCTTTTTTTGGCCTTTCTGTTCTTTTTTTCCTGTGTGTGCATGTGTGTGTGTGTGTGTGTGTGTGTGTGTGTGTGTTCCCATGATGAGACTGTGGGGTAATAAAGCAGACAGCCTTCCAGATTAGCGCTCCCTCCTCTACCTCCGCTGCATCCACCTGCTTCATTACAGCTGAGGCCTCAACACGCTGAACCCGAGCACCATCCTCCCCGCTCTTTACCGCCTCCCGTCCACCTCAGCTCTCATCTGTCTGAATTAACACCAACAAAAAAAAAAACAATACAGTACGGGGGCAGGAAATTACAGTGTGTGTGTGTGTGCTGCAAAGTAAAGATCCTCAAAAAAAGAAGCTTCTTTTTCTTTTTTTTTCCTTTTCTGAATGTTGTGTATTCTCGTGACTCTCTCTCTTCCGCCTCCGTGTCGGCCCCCCCGCCGTCCGGGTAAGGGATTGTTAAGGAGGAAAGAAATTAAATCGCTTTCAAGAAAAGAAAACAGCAAACAGTGGGAGTCTGAGAGCAGCGCCGTTGTGCGCGGTGCATATTCTGCCCTCATTGTCTGGCCTGTCAGAACTAGACCACTTAAAAAATATACACCCGGCGCCCGGGGTACGCGCTCACGCTGCGGCGCGCACATGTAAGCGCAATTACGGGTGACAATGATTTTTCCAGCCAGCCCGTACAGAAATTTGTCAAAAATTATGACGTGCATTGTTCTGCGAGAGCCATTAGGCTCATAATGGAGTGGTTACCTTGACGACCGTAAATCAAGCCAGGTAGTGCAACAGGACGAGGGCTGTCGAAGGCAAAGAAAACCTGGAATTGGTGTCATTTTCTATAATGGTTGCTTTTCTATCAAAGGGTCACGCGATGTCTTCAAAAGCGGCTCCCAGGATGTGCTTATGTGTTGCCGGGAGAGGAAAGTTCTGCGACGGGCGAAACTGCAAAGTAAATGAATTAACTGTGACTTTCTTCCACAGGGAAAGAACACGAGACTAATAAGACGGGAAGATGCGTGTATTTGCAGCAGAGAAAGGTGAGATTTAATGATGCATTTTGGAGAATTAGACTGTTAGGAAGAAGATATTATGAATCTGATTAGAAACCATCATCAAAAAACTAAAATAGGGGTATTAAACATAAGGCTCGTGGACCAGATGAGACATCACATGAGAATCTGAAGAGAGTTTTGTTGTTATTATGCAATGTTTAATGAAATTGTCCATGCCTTATCCTCTTTCAGGACAACATGTACAGTAAGAAAAAGTAAAAAGCATAAATAGGCAGAAAAACTGCCTCACAACAGGTTCCAATCCATCAATTTTCTTTTTTTTTTCAACAAACTTATTAACAGAACACAACAGAACACTGAAACTCAAGCTGAGACATCAGAGATGCTGGAATAAAAGCATATTGTAGCGAACTGGCCTCACAGCCACACTGTCAGGGTGAGTTTTTGTAAAAACATGCGTAATGCAACAGCTATATTATAAGTTTTATTTTACCAGATTTCACTGTATTTTATGGCAAAAAAGTTTTATTAAAATTTGTGTAAAGTTGAGATTGCAGTGATTTTCCAGACTATAATTATTTAGTCTTGTGAAAATAATTAAATTTTAAAATATCATGGTTCTATTTTACCACTCAAGATGAAATTGGGCTGCATGTGAACTAAAATCTGTTGAGATAAAGACAAATGTGGACTGTTACTGTTCTGATATTGCCGATTTAGGCTAAAAAGTGAACCTAAACTACATAGTTTTTTGACATATCTGCAGGTTTTCTCTGTAAAATGAGTCAAACTTCTCGAGAACAGTGCGGTGAACTCACTCTTTGCAGTACCAGCCTCATAACTAACTTCCTCTTGAAAATGCAGACGACTGGATGCACCAACTGTCTGTAAGGAAAAGCCACTTACTGCAGAAGACTTTGCCATTTTTTAAAAGTAATTTCATGATTTTACTGTTCTATTGCATCCTGGAGCAAATCTTTTACCTTTCAGAATAAAGCCTCCCATTTGGGACATTATAGCTCAGCAATACCGCGTTCGCAGTAAAAAAAAAAAAAACTAGCGCCAAAAGGCAGGCGGTGTTATTAACCAGGAGGAAGTGGACAGCTTTAGAAAGATCAATGAGGGGGAGGCCATTCTCGGGCCAATATGGGGTTACCATGTAGCTGCATCAAAGGATTTGTTTTCGCTTTAATCATCTCTCCTGTCCTTTCAGGTCATTAAAAATCTCGTGCCTATGTCCTGCAGTGCAGCAGATACAGAATGGAATCCAATCTATTATTTCCCACAGCAGGATCATCGCTAATTCAAGTGTCATGTGAATAGAAATTGGGTGCAGGTTGTGTTCTTTGTAGCTTCAGATGAAGCGGAGAATGAAGTTTCTTGACAGGAGAGAAAAATGAAAGGTGTACTAATGGCTGCACCTGTCCAAGACTGAACCCTGAGCCCGAGCCAGCTGCATTTCCTGAATAAAAGTGAGTATTAGTCCAATGTCTAGTTTTTTCCTAAAGCACTGTCTGCAGAGATGAGCAATGATTTTACTTTGCAGGTCTCCAATTGACTCATTTGCACTTTTGCATTTACCTGCATTTACGCCAGAATATTTCATCCTTGATGGCTTTACTGCAACTGTTAATTTGAATGATTTATGACCAATCAAGTCGCCTTTAAGGGTTTTAATCATTTCCATAAATAGCGGCAGTTCACTGGATTAAACCTCTTTTTGAAAACCAGAGCTGCAAATGTGTTCGGCGCTTTAATTATGTAAGAGGAAGCCAAGACATTTCCTTTTAATGCTTCCCATTTAGACTGTGTTTAAACAACATTTTTGAGTGAAAATGAACAGATTTCGCAACAGCATTTGTGTGAAGTTCTTTTATAAAAACAAACAACAGCACAGAAACCGATGCAAACTCCATATTTTTTTTAACATTTCTGTCATTGTCGTGTCACTGGGGTCTAAGATCGCCAGTGTTAAGGCTCCATCCAGCCCACTGTGGGATGTTTAGCTTGCCTGACACACTCCGAGGTGTGTGTGCAAATCATTTTTCTCATGAGGGGCGAACCATCCCGCTGTACACAACTAGTTAGATTTCGTCTCCTTTTGATTAAATTCTGCGTACATTTAAATTCATTGCTAATTTAATACCCTGAAAGGAGCCACTCTCCAGAAAGAGTGCTCAGACTAAATTAAATGAACTTGCTAATACATTTGTCCTTTTGAATTGAATTTTAACTGCAGGACTTGAACTTGTGATGAAGTGTTTTTTTTTTTTTTTTTTTTTTTTTTTGCATTGTGTTAATGCAATGCCGACTTGAATGAAATGAGAAACAGAGCTGGTGGAATCGGAGCTCCACTCGGGACAATGCCAATCAGATAGACCTTGTGATAAAGAAAAGCGCCGTCCAAAAAAAAAAAAAAAAAAAAAAAACCAGAGAAAGGAAAGTATTGTTTTCCGAGTGGCGACGTTCAACAGAAACCGCTGCTACTTTTAGTGCGCGCTGCACATGCGACGCATGTACAGTACCTTCGCATAAATGCTGTAATCAAGCAAGACAATAGCGGGATAATTAGCACCCTCCGCCTCGTCTGACTCATTTTAGCACATGTCCACATGGCCTGTAATTGCAGTTACTTTTTGTTGCATAGACAGTGTAATATGAAGCACAGAGGCCAATAAAGGCTGCTCTTCTGCTCTGCTGGGCTCTTTTTTTATTTTACTTTATTTTTTTTGTTCAGGATAATTGCTTCTGTGTCTCAAAATTAATGTGACGCTGAATTATTGATGTCCCACGCTGAACCATCGATTCCGCTCTCAAGAACAAAGACACATATAAGTCGAAGCTACAAACACCGACAGCACGCCTTCCCCCCGAACGTCCTGGCGAGTCATCGAAGCCTCGCTGCAACGGGATCGGGCCGAGAGATGCCGACTGAGTCTCCGGATCGGCATCATCGCACGGCGCAATTCAACAGTTTAAAAATTGAAGCGCCGCTTTTAATAAATGTATGAAGGCTGCACCTGTGGCCACTTTTGGAATTACATTAAAGTGATATTTACAAGCCTCTCGGTGTACGCCTTTTGACCGCGCACACTGTTGATGCAATTTTGATGAACGTAAGCCGAAGAAAAACTTCGCTGCCCGCTTTTTGCCCCAAACAAACAGAAGAATTTTGCAAAATCTCCTGAAAATGTCCCGTCAGTTGATGACAGGTGGCTGAGTGCAAGGTGGTCCACTAGCCTGTTGCTGTGACACACACACACACACACACACACACAGACACACACACACACACACACACACACACACACACACACACACACACACACACACACACACACACACACGGCTGTCTGAGCAGTCATTTTCAGGGGTATTAGAGGCCCTATAACACTGTGGGGCCATTAACAGCGGAATAATATCACAAGTTGACCCTTGACATTCGCAGCAGCTTATATCTCCTCGCTGATAGGATGCAGCCTCTGCATACGGCGCGCCGGACTGGAAATGAACTGACACGGTGGGAGAAGAGGGCAAAATCCTTCCATCTTAAGCCTCGCCGAGGCGAATAGCAGAGCGGCTTAAGACAGGCGAGAGGGGGTGGCGAGGCAGAAAGCGAGAGGGAGAGAGAGAGAGAGAGCCGCTTCGAAACAGGGGAGAGAGGAGAAGATGATGGGATAATGAGAATGGTGAGAGCAGATTTCTCCTCCTTTTACAAGGCTGCAGTTACACCTCCTTGACGGATGACGTCACCTGTTGATTCAGTCGCCGAGCCGCGGTGATATATCGCTCCCTCACTGTTTTATGTGTGTTTCCTGTTCTGCCCGTGCACGCCACTCACCTTGTCTGTCATTCCTCCAGCATTGCTCACGTGCTTCAAAACCCTCCTCTCAGAAGCGTCCCGCTGCCTTTCCTGTGATTAGATTACCTGCGCGGAGCTCGCTCGACCCCGCTCATTTGCATCTCCCGCTTACCCCGTGTTTTGACCTCCCCCCCCCCCCCCCCCTTTACCCCGACGTCAGCTCCGGCGTGCCCTCAAGCAAGTGGTGGAACCAGTTTCCCATGAGGCCGGCGAGCGGCCTGACCGACAGCCCACCTCTGCCCGACTTCATCTTTCCCTCCGCTCCCCCTGCCATGAGATTTCCCCACCATTTCCCCTCCATCCATCCATCCATCCTCCCACCCAGCGCGAATGACTCAGTGCCCACCTGCCCTGCAGCCATCATCTATCAGTCAATCTGAGCACACACACACACACAATGGACGTGTTGTGCGCTCCGTGGGACACGCGCGGTACAGTAACGACTGTGAAGGGCTAAAATGACAGCCCTGGCCCCGAGGGACAGGCTGAACTTCTCCGTGCGTGCGCACGCTCAAGGGTGTTTGTGTACATGTAAATGCAAACCGTCTCTATAAATATGTATGGTAATGCACGGGGAGAGGCCGTGAATAAAACATGGGGCGGACCGCGGCACTCTTTAAGGCTGTTCATCTCAGAGGCTGTTACCTGGCTGCGATTGTGAGGAGGAACTCAACAATATCCTGCTGAAATGTCAGTCCATCCTGCGGGCCGCGCCGAATTGAACATGCTGTACAGGAATCGCATCCCAATAACAATGACCGTCAGAGGGAAGGAAAAAGGTGGACAGCTAATATTAGTGGCAAATTTTAACGGCTACGATAAAAAGTATAAAGTTTCACAGTAATTAAATGGCAGACATTCGGTCCCCTTCATAATAAAGCTATGATATTTATTTTTGCAGCGGAGTTGCTTATAACTCTGGAAACGTCACTCATCTTGACAGACTTGTGTTTTTTACTTGATGTATGTAAACATCATAACTTGCTTATATTAACTCAGATGAGGTTGTCTCAGTTATTAAAAACACACCAGACATATATATTATTAAGATCATGCGTTGAGCTAACATTTGAAATAATGAGCCGTTCAGAGAGGAAATTAAAACAAAGTTTTGCTCAAAATGAGCAATTTTGTTTTATTTGTTTGATGCAAGTTTGGGACAGAATGAAAATCTCAACTACTGGATGGAGCCCTATAAAGTTTGATATGCATGTCTTGGGCGCTGTCATTCCAAATTAATGGTGCTTTTTGCTACTCAGATTTGGACTCATCAGAGCAAAATGCACACCTGAGACTCAACTGAGGGTTTGCAGCGCCTCCTTGTGGTCATAGCTATTATGAACGTAGCTATGTGACGTAGAAGTGCAAGAAAATGTTATGCCCACTTTTTATGCACGGGCCAAAATGAAGCTTTAGAGAGCCACAAGTGAAAATAATAGTTTGAATTATTTATAAATAAGTGAAGCACATCACATCTGAAGTGCTTTAGGAGCCAGTTTATCCCCATAACATCTATTGCAATCATAATAACTGTGATCCTTTCAGAAATCCTTCTGACATATTGGTGCTTAAACCAGCGGATCGATAAACTTTATAGGTCAAAATTTCATTATAAATAAATATCATTGATTGGATGGGCTCTGTCCTCAAATCAGCAAATGTTTCTACGCCAAGCAAAAATTCTTGAACTTGATTGCTTTCTGGTAATAACATTCTCACAGTATTCATATTTGACTAAACAGAATATTTTGCATTGGCTAATGAAATGATTTTACATTCAACATTAATCAAAAAGCGCCTTAAACACAGCTGGTTAAAGTTTTGTACGCTGACATGAAAATTAAGAATAAAAATTAAAAGTTTTGAACAAACCTGAAAACACTAAATCAAGTCAAGACAATATGAGCCAAACATCTCAAACTGAGTTGAAACCAATAGAGACGAAACAAGAAGTTAGCCAGCTGGCCGGCCCGATTTGAAAATAATCAACTTCGGAACGACCAACAATAACTGCTCTGCTGACCTGAAAAAGCGTGAAAGAAGTCAAGGCCATGAAGACATTTAAAAATAAAGAGAATTCTGAAATTGATCCAAAACTAAAATCGTGAGCTGATAAATTCAAGTTGAAATTGGAGTAAATGTGGGCACGTCTTCTTGAACCAGCTGTTATCGAGTTAAAAATCTCTGAAGAAACTACAAAGCACTTAATTAGATTAGACGTGGGCCCTGCTCATGTAAACAGAGCAACTGGTACATTAGCAGTTTGGAGTGAGGCGGTTATACGAGCCGCTGGATTTCAAGGCCCATTTGTTTTCAACGGACTGTTGGTTTTAAGAAGCCTGTGACCTTCATCAGCTCCCGTCTCTGTGGCTATAAACTGTCCAATTCAACTCCTTCACATATCCACAGTACAAGGTGTAATGTGCAACCGAATGCAGAGTTCTTTGAAAAACACTGTGATAAAGTTTTATCAGCCAATATGTAAGCAATTTATAGTTTGTTGTCCTGATATGCATTATTTTCATATTATTTCGTCTCGCTATTGATTTTTTTTTTTGACTACAAATATTTGCTTTGACATAATTACCTAAATTGGTACGAAAACATGTCTGGCATTATATCATCACTGCACCGTTTATCTCCGACGTGATCGCGTTTAGCTTACAAAGAAATACAATTAGATTCAAACTGTGTGCGGAGAAATGCAAATCGCGGGGTCATCCGAGTGAACGGAGCGAGAAACAAACAAGTTGCGTAGCTCGCCGGGATTGGGACGAGCGATGGGAAGACGCTCCCCGCGGACCCGAATCACACAGCGTAATGAGTCGCCGGGCTTTGATACAGTTTTCCCAAATCGGCAACACACTCATCCAGACAGACAGGGCCTTACTAATGCATTCTGCTGTAGACGTTTTCCCAGCTTGCCTCCCTCCTTCCCTCCTCTCCTCTGCCGGCCCCGTCTCCGTCTCTGTCTCTGTTCCAGCCTATCAGACATGACAGTACCAGCTGGCTGCTGGCAAACTCACAGCCAGAGGATATAAGCCTGGTGTGTTTGTGAGTGTCTGTGTGAAGAGGAGGAGGAGGAGGAGGAGGAGGGAGAGGGGGTGAGGATGTCAACATATCTGTCTTTTGTAGGTGTGTGTCCGTACTTTCTGACTCCAGTCTGATGCAGCTGGCCGCATTATGCACAGGTTTGCGACGCGTCAAGGAAAAGTGAACGTGTTGATTTAACGTCAACGCGTCTGGCTGATCCTGAGTCACAGGTGTGCGGCGGTTACCAGGGGTGGGGTTCAGAGCAATATTTAATTCTTATGAAGATAGTTGTCAACACTCGCTCGCAGCAGCTGTGTACTCTTGAGGGTGCTTGGCATTTGCTTCTGTCTGACTCACCGAGCACATTAAAAGCCACTTTGTTGGCGTGCGGATGCGCCCGGCAGACACAAGTATCCACGCTTTGAAAACTTTACTGCTTTTTACTGAAGTATTTAAGTAATTACTATAAATACCTACTTTCAGAACAAGGTGACAGACCACCTTTTTTTTGTTGTTTTTTTTTTCTTCACACTAGGAAATCAAACACCAGTGCCCTGTTCTGTCTTGGCAGCTCAGTGTGTATTCACGGCGCTGCAGGAAACATTTAGAGCTTATTGGAAACATTCAAGATGAACAGCAGATGTGTGTGTGATTCTGGTTGCTGTTCAACATGTTCACCCCGACCCCGAGTGTCGCTGGCCCCTCCTCACCTTTCCCTCAGTGCCGCCTCTCTCCGTCTTCCCCCCCCCCGTCGATTAAATACACATAGTCCCCTCTTTCCATCTGTCCACCGATACCTCCTGTTGCTTCAGAAAGTTTTGCCCTAGATTTAAATCAGGGAGGGGAAAGAGAATCCCAGCGGAGGGACACGCTCATCCCCAACTCTCCCAAATCTTGCAGAGAATGTGTATTTTTAGAAGTTCAGTGAAGCAAAGCTCGACATATTTTATGGCCGTTGTCTTTAGCTGAGTTTGTTTTCGTCCATTTCCCTCTGCGAATGTTTGCTGTCCGCTGCATTAGAGGGAGTATGCATTGCCTGTATAACCTTCATAAAAAATATCCTCAAAAAGACTGAAGTTAGGTTTTAGTTCGGTTTTTAAATTGAAAGAACAAAAGCATTTCTTGTCCAATTTATACGAATTTTCAGAAATATCAATATGGAGTAGTGTCACACTACTCTATAGGCTATAGCAAAGCTGGAGCCTCTCTGCATGCATATTTTCACTTCACTTTCCTACATCTTGTGCACATTTTGAAAAGCAGAATCCGCTCAGACGAGCGCTCGCTGATATAGTGCTGAAAAGGCAAGATCTGCTCGGAGACTTCAGACGTTTGTGGAGAGTATCCACCAGAGGAAATCGTGTTCCTGTAAACTCTGAGCCTCCCAACGTGTTACGTCAGTCTCGGAGTGAGATAATTTACAGCGTCCTGGGATGAGAGGGAAGGTTTTGCACGGTATTCCAGTCAATCACGTCCAAGATGACATCTCCAATCCAAATCTCAGCGCTGTTATCAATTCCACATTCTCTGAAGGAAACTTTCCAAACTGAAGCCTTGCAACTATGAATGGATCGGTGTTTGGAGGTCACCAAGAGGACTTTTGTTAAAAAAAGATGAACATTTTAAGGCAGAGGTAGGGTAGACGCTCCTCGTCCTGACAGTCCATAATCCTGCATGTTTTCAAAGCATTCCTGCATCGACACACCAGAACCAAATAAATAAAGCTCTGCAGAAAGACTGATGGAGGGTCACTCTTTGCAATCAGATGATTTGAAGGAGAAACTCATCAAAACCAGTGAGCACCAGGAGCAGGAGTACCCAGCTCTGCATTGGAGGCTCATCAGAATAGAATTAATGTAGTTTTCTGACGGTAGTTCTGTGTTCGCCCTTCAAATACCTCTTACAGTACATGTATTTTTACAATAAAGACAAACACAAATCCACAAATCCTTCAAGTGATTGGTGGCAGGACCTAGTTATAACCCATAATACAAAGTTTTGGGCAGGTGAACAAAAACCCATCATCCCTGTTGCTCAACAACAGCAAAAGTCAAGGTCCTGATGACATGAAAATGCTCATGTCATCCAGGGAAAGCGCTCCAGCCAGGGTGCGGATAGCGTAATGCTTCAGTCAAACTCTTTTTTGCAGCTTAGCAGCTCAGCCAGACATTAAGTCAGAGCCGTCGTTTTAAAAGAACCACAGTGGAACTTGATGGAAAGCAAGGGGATCCCGCGGGCCTGTCCAGACAGGGCCTCAAACCGCCTTCCTATTGGCTGCGAGGGGCCTCGAGCTGATGACAGACAAACGCAGACCCCGGACTGACGAGAACCGGCGGCTCACGTGTTACGACGCTGTTTGTTCTGAACAGATTCCAAAATATGTGAGACACGGAGGCATCGGGGGTGAGATTTCAGATGAAGAAGGAGAGGAGAGATGGGAAGTGAGTAGGAGTCGGGGTGAAGAAATGAGAGGAGGTGAGAGGCGGGGAGGAAACGGGTTGACACTCGGTAAGAGGAGAGAGGAGATGTTGCAGAAATCCTGGAGGCGGGAGGACATTTTTACATAAGTTTCAGGGTTTTTTTTTTTTTTCTGTATAGCAGAGGGTCTCTGTCTGCTATATGCCCCAAAGTACAAGTGCCACGATTCTTCCAGGAAAATAAAGAGGGATAAAAAGGTGTGTGATTGCAGAGGCCCCGGCGGTAAGGAGCAGTATAGGGAGATTGCTTGATCCTGCGGCACAGCGACATGGAGGGAGAGATGAAAAGGGAAGAGAAACAGGAACCGAGCATTATGGAGTGAAAGGGTTGCTAAAGAAAGCTGGGTTAATGCAGTGTGAAGTGAAATATCTAATTCTGGAAAGAGCAAAAGGGGAAGGAAATAGTAGAATGGAATAAATGCTGCAGTGTGTTGAAAAGAAAGCAGAGGGATGATGAGAACACAAAACAGGGCACGGGGCGAGCGGATCGCTCTGGGCCATTTGGCAGTGGCCGTAACGGTTTTTCATTGCGAGGTGCTGATTCTGCTGACGAGCCCTTGAGCCAGGGGCGTTTGACCTCGGCGGCAGCCAAAAACAACAGCTAACAGGCGCATAAACGGATAACATGTGAAGTGAATTACAATATTTACTGCCAAAGACAATGAAATCAAGAGCTATAAAGCCGAGTGGAGAGCAGCGGGCTGAGGACGGAGTGTGGAGGGGTGATGGCCGGCAGAGCAGGGTGCAGGTGAGGCCTTCGGAGAAGGGGAGGGGGAGGGGGGTAAAGCGTAAACATGTGGCTGCGCCGTGGTTAAATCCCCTCACACAGACACAGAAGCGAAATCCGCTGAGTGAGGAGCTTCTTGCCCCGTTCCCCCCCCCCCCCCCCCCCCCCCCGACCCGGGGGACTCGTTTAAGCGCGGCACAGGCCCGGCTTTTTATGAATCACCTACAACGTAGCGCATGTCTCCGCTCATTACTGACGAAACCGACTGTGATGCGGCGCTGGGAGGTCCCGGGAGGGGGCGGCGACTCCTCCGGTGAAGGTTACAACCTTTCGTGGTTGCACACATCGACTCATCACCACCACACAGACTCAGCCAGGGCCTCAGCATCATTAGGAGATGTGTGTACACCTCCGTATACACAGTTTCTGTGTCTTTTTCAGTGTAGTAGGTCAATAATTGCATGATTTGTCTTTTATTTCCAAGGAAGTGTGATAACGAAGTGCCTGTGAGGGGAAAGTGTGTGCGCGTGCTTGCTTGTGCGTGTGTGTGTGTTTGCAAAAGAGACAGAGAACAAGAGTGGCAGCGAGCGGAGTGCTCGGAGCGTGCTCGTGCTTTCTGCTGTGAATGTGTTCCAGATAGTGCTGCTGATGGCTATCTTTCGGAGAGAGCTCTATTGATTTGGCTGGGGTAAATAATTGGTTGGGTCTACAAGCTGTCATGTTCGGCCTGATTGCCGAGCATTGGTGGTCTCGAGCAGTTATCTTCCCCCATATCCCTCTCTGATCCTTCTCCAGCCTCCTTAGTCTATCTCTACATTTATCGATCAGGACCCTATATGACCATTCTCCATCCTGAAATTTGGGGCGATAATCCCTGTCCTAAAGCAGTGTGTTACAAGTTATCTCCTCTGCACTCCTTGTTCTGTCGTAGGGAGGAGGGCGGCAACGATTTAGGGGAAAAATGAGGAGAATACAGAATGAGGGCATTTGGAAGGGGTCAGGCGTATTGCAGGCATCGCATGGTCTGGCCTAGTTTTCCTTGACAGTGGACTACACTGTTGCAGTTACTGAGGCAAGTGTGTGTGTGTGTGTGTAAGTGTGGTCTCCAAATGTAATTTCATTAACATCAGCAGACTGTAAAACAGGCTCTGTTTTGAGCATTTGTGACACTAAATCATGACCAAGAAAAAGAGGAGAGGAGTCCTCGGATTAAAGCAATCAGGGCCTGCTGGGAGGGGCCGGGGGAGCCCAGCTCTTCAGCCCCCCCCCCGGCCCCACATGCACAACCCTCTCACGGGGGTCACTGAGCCGAGGCCGTGAGAAGATCATTAGCGACCCCGCTTGAGTGGCTCCTGGAACTACAACTCCCACCGAGCCAAGAACAAGAGGCTTTATTATCCCTGTGAAGGAAAAAAAAAAAAACAAAAAATAGAAACCCACAAAATCTGGTTTTGAATGTATGGAGGACGCCTCATTTACTCCAACTTAAAAAAAAAAAAATCCTGTACCAACATTAGATATACATAACTCCTGCCAAACTACAGAGGACAGGCTGTAATATACTCCTGGAAGGACTTCCAGATATTTAATTATGGCTTTGTAAAGGCAGAAATGCGAAAAAAAAACAAAAAACAAAAAAAAAAACAACCTGTGGAATAATTTAAAGAGACCTCGTGCATGTTTTTTTTCCACTGTTAAGAATATATTTAAATGTAAAGACTATTTACATACGATGCGTTTTGACACTTTCTTTCTATTTTTTTTTTAAGTTTTGTGGCTCTCCTTCGCTCCTCCGTGGAAGCAGCATAGACAGCGGGCAGAGCGTGAACGCGCAGCGGGGGCTGCGGGCGCGCGGAGCCCGCTAAACTTCCTCCGGAGCGCCGGAGAACTTCCTCCGGGGAGCCGCCACGTCTGAGCCCGGCTCCAGCCCCCTCCTCCTCCCCGACACCACCCGCAGTCGACCCGAGGCGCGGCGGAGGAGGAAGAGAAGGGGACAACCCGCCTGAGAAACACCGGTAAATGTGAATGAAAACGCGCTTTTTTCTTCCTTTTCTCTGCGCGGAAACTTGTCGGGAGTCGTAACAGAAGTCGCAGACTGTGAGGGGCAGAACTGAAAAATCCATGATTTGATGATTTCTCCTTCATTCTTAAAGCTCCATCGTAGTTTATAGGCTCACTGCTGTGCCTGTAGGAGCAGAAAGTCGCAGTGTTTCTACTGCTTCATCCCAAATGTAGATCAGTCTGTCTGAATATATGATTCCAGCTGTGAATGATCAGCCAGATGTGTTCTAGCTCATAGTTTGCATCCCCTGCTCTCTTCCAGACCTGCCATGCTGCTCAGATTTCCTCTCCGCCTCCTCCTGGCCGTGCCCGTCCTCCTGGTGGTGCAGGGCAGCACGGCCGGCGGCGGCCCCCCGCCCGGCCCAGCCTCCCCCCTGGGTGACCCCAGCTGGGCTCTGGGCCTCCGCCTGTACCGGGCGCTCCGCTCAGACTCCACCGCCTCCAACACGCTCTTCTCCCCCCTGCTGCTCGCCTCCTCGCTGGAGGCGCTGGCTGAGGGGTCTGCGGGGGCCACGGCCACTCAGGTCCGAGACCTCCTGAAGCCCCCCGCCCAGACCGCAGGGCTGCAGGTGGGGGAGTATCTATCAGAGGCCCTGAAGAGGTTGACCACAGCCAACGGGACCGGCTTCCACGTGCACGCGTCCTCGGCGCTGTTTTCCAAGCAGGCTCCAGCTTTGGGCTCCGCAAAGGAGAGACTCACCAAGTTCATGCTGCAGCAGCGGACGCTGGGGAAGGGGGGGGCCGCAGAGGACCACAAGCAGCTCCAGGACTGGGCCGAGGCCGGCTTCGGCCGGCTGGACGGAGCTCCTGTAGAGGCAGAAATCAAGGCCAAGGCCGGAGCCCTGATCCTGGCCAACGCAATGCGTTTCAAAGGTGAGGGGAAAACGGTTCAAATGACTATAATTTGAGATAGTGGAGAGACAACATGTGAAAGCATCAGCTTGGGTATTTCTCTGTCTTGGATGAGCTGCTTCAGCTTTTCTCCATTCAAACATTTACTAATCATCCTTAAAAAACACAAAAACCCTGTCACAAGTAAACTGTGAGCCATCTTTATCAGATATGGAATGAATGAGTGGTTCAGCTGTGGTCAACACACACACACACACACACACACACACAGAAAATACACACACCAACAAATACTGTTCACTTTAAATAGTTAAGACAAGGAGTAGACTGAAGCCAGTGGCTTATTTATGAATAACCTTGTACATTTGCATCAGCAAAAATCCAGAATAAAACCAACAGCAAAGATCTAAAGACCATAACAGTACCACAATGGCTGATATTCTCCCATCAGTCTGAACTGTAAATCTTAATTATTTTGTATTTTACAACTTTTCTAGTAAGTTGAGAGCAAACTGCTTTATCTACGTTCATCACGCCACAACGGAAACACATTTACTGTGTAATTAGTTCTCGCTTTAAAAAATAACCGGGTCTCTTAGATTTCCTAGCTTATAAAACACATTAAAGTTTCCTAATTATTGATGCACCTATAACTTTTTGAGAAATTCATCAATTATAGATAAAAAGTTTACTAATACCACAGTGTTTGTTGTACCTCAACTACAACTCCAAAAAAGGCGTGAAAGACGATCTTTATATAATGTGATTTTCGGTTGTTTCTGTTTTTTCCCCCCTTATTTTGGAACTCAATCACGGGGCTGCTTTTCAACAGTGACTGGAAAAATAAAGTCCTTGTAGATAATGGTCCTTCAAAAACAAGTACTGAGGTCATCCTCTGTGTGAAATCCACTTTTTAGATTCTGTCTCAATTTTACCTCCATATTTGCTGAAAAGCTGTCATTCGCTGTTTGGGAAGCGTTTCGTAGAACCGCACCGATTCTGTCGGACGTGATTTGACACCAGCATCACCGTCCTGCTGCAAAGCTCAGACCGTGGGCCACATATGACAGAAAATCAAACGCAAAATAACCTATAAACAGTGTGTTGCCAAAAAAAATATGAGCAGATTCTGCAAATGCAAATTCAAAGCACTCTCTTATGAAAAAAAAAATCTGTTATGAGCACCATGAAATTTTGAAAGTGCAATTTCAAATCCCTTTCAGGCTGGTGTTGGAAAAGGGCTGTTATTTATCAAAACACAGGATTTTTGCAGCCAAGTGCATTTTCACAGACCCGCCCTCATGCTATTGCTTTAGGAGTAATGCTGCTTTAAGACAGGCAGATGTGGCTGAGCCCGGTGTCGTCTTACTGAGACGGTATAGTATTAGTATTTCATTAATTGTTGGGCGCCATGAGATGAATGGATGAAAGTGATCTCCCTGTCGTCACTCAAATGCGCGGTTGACACCATTACTAAACCGTTTGGCTGTATTCACTCCAAACTTTGCGGCATCGAGCATAAAATATGGATGAGTTGAGCGCAGTCGAGCCATTTGTGTCATAAACAGACCTAACTGCGGCGCCTGAATGCAGCATTCTCAACCCTGTGACGTTTCCTGTGATTGGATGCAGCGACTCGTCTGGGCTGAGCGATGCTGGAGCAGATTAGTGTGCTTGATAATTGCCGAGTCATTTGGAGCGCCTCCAGCGTGTGAATGTGTCAGAGCCGTGCGAGTTTTTTGGACGAGAAATCCTCCGCCGTCGCGAGCATGGCAGGCGCAGGCGCGGCTCCATTTCCACCCCCCTCCTCCGCCCCCGTCGGGCCCGCCTGTTTTGCCCGCTTCGCGGCGCGCCGCCAGCCGGCCCACCTGCGTGCGGCGGCGGGCACGTCGGACTCCAGCTGCTTGGTCGCAGCAGATAAAGAATGATCCGGCGGTCTGTCGCTGAGAGCTTATTCATCTTCCATTGCAGGGGGGGGGGGGGTGATGTGTCATCTTAAATAATTGAGTAACAAGTGTCCAGACTCTTCCCTCCCCCTCGGTGTCACGGCGAACATCTGTGCCCGCATCGCTCCAAATCTGCGGTGGCACGGCTCTGGCTCGGCTCGCCTCCCTGCGACAGGCTGCAGTGGCTGATAGTAGTCAACATTTGTGGACCAGCGCGGCGGTCCATGTGGCGAGGAGCTCCATCTGTGATTCGCCCGTCGCTTCCCAAAAAACAGATCCGTCTCGTCCTTATCTCAAATTCATAAACACGCCGCCGTGACTTTTCTTGAAGGTCTGTCGTTCCCGTTGCCCGGCTTGACTTTAATTCGTTCAAAGAAAGCGGCCCGTCTTCAATTTTGAGGAACGTAATCTGCCATCTCTCGGGTTTTTTTTTTTTTTTTAGAGTGCAGCGAGTATTTGTGCGCCCGCTGACGTAGGATCTCATTTTTATTGGCAGCTCCCCCCCGAAAAAACATGATGAGGTGTTAAATATACCCTTCTGTTTTCACTTCCGCTCCTCTGTGGCGTTTGTCGGCTTATTTTTGTGTGCTTTTGTCGTCGTTTATCGCGTCTCTAATCTAGCCCCCGTCTCTTCTCCCTCCCCTCTCCCCGCATGTCCTTATCTGAGTCTATCTGCCTCCGTTCCTGCAGCTTCTTCCTCCTGCAGGTACCTTTTTTATTTTTTTTTTTTTTGCTTTATTATTAGGTGCAAAGCAAGCAGGGCTGCTGAAGTGAAAACAGGTTGCCAACAGATAGAAGCCCTCCCGAAAAAAAAAAAAAAAAAAAAAAAACATTCCCTGACAGACTATACATTGATAAGCAATTTAATTAATTTCCTTTGTTTGATGTTTTGACTTCATTACAAAATGAGTTTTTTTCCCTTTCCTGTGAAACGACCCTCGTCGGTTGGTTCATTAATTTTTGCGCTGGAAATACACAAATTAGATTACGCAGCAGATTGCGGCGCTCAAATTAGATTACAGAAAATTGGATTCCTTTAGTTTTGATTCATAATTTGAAAAAAAAAAAAAAAAAAAAAAATTGGTGGATAGTTTTGCTCCTCGCTCAGCCGCCGCTGGGTTTTTGTTTTAACTTTGTCATTTGTTTCTGGTTTCACCTCCCCGAAGAAGCTCCTCGCGGGCGATAACGGAGTGGATTCCGAGGCTGGGCCGGGATTCTCTCTGGCAGGGGACGGGACGTTTGCCTCCGTGCCCATTTTTCTTTTCTTTTTTTGTGTGTGTGTTTCGCTCTCATTCCCTTTAGTTAATTATTGAAGAGGGCGAATTAAAGAAGAAAAAAGCTCTTCGCCGTCCCTCCTTCCCTTGGCTGTACACAGCATTCAAAGAAAGGGAAGGTCAGGGCCAATTAGCAGTGGAACATGTTTGGAGTCGGGAGATGTTAAAAGCGGAGGGAGATTTCTGGAGGGGGGGACGGGGACAAAGAGGGAGAGACGGGAGGAAGCGGTGAACGAAAATGGAGAAAAGTAACTAGAGAAAGGGCGGCCTGCTGAGAGGGGGAGATAAAAGATTGACAGACAGAGCGGAGGGATGTAAAAGGCCTGCTCTGGGACTTCTCGTCCACGCTGGTTAATTAATTCAGGCTTTGTTTTTGTTTTAAGCAAACACTGGCGACAGAAGAAGAAAATAATATTGTGTTGGGAACCAAAAAAAAAAAAACAAAAACGAAACGGCCAAAAGGACATGATAATGCAGCAGCACGGGGGATCTAAAAATGGCGAGATAGAACAACAAGGCGGCATATTTAACCTCTAATAATGGCTTCTGAAATCGCGCGACTAAGTGTAATCAAAAGTTGATGAGGGAGGAGAGGAAACCTCGCGGGCTCATCGATTCTCCTCTGAGTTCTGCCCTGAGTTTACAGTACGGACTGGGAAGCGTGCGCGAGCATTGGATTTCTCGGCAATGCAACTGTCGGGTTGTTTGTTGCTGATGGATATTAATGGATCCGGGTTGCAGAAGCGCCGTCTCGCACAAGGAGGCGAAGTCTGAGCGGTAAACGAGCCGCAGATATCCCAGACTCGCTCCGATCCACAAGGCGGGCCGGGGTCGTTAAAGACCCGCTCCAGGTTCCCGCGCTGCGTGCAGAAAAAAAAAAAAAACGCTTCATCATCGCAGAAACACGGCCGCCACTGGATTCCAGACGTCGCCGACGTGTGTGAGCAGGTTCGAAAAAGCCAGAAACGCGTCGCTTTGCAGGGATTTAGGTATTTGGCCCAGGTCCAGTTCACAGAAGAGCCGCCTGAAGTGAACCAACGGGAAGAAAGCGGGTTTTCTGACGCCGTCCACCGTCTTTCAGGGAGAAACAGAATACAGACGTCGGCGGGTAAAGATAGAGAAACATAAATATGATTGATTTTGCTTTAAAATAAATAGCGTGAAAGTTCTCCGCTAAAACGTGTTTTAGGAAGAACCGTTGCTTTAAGCCCTTCCTGAAAACAGACAGTTAATAACTTTTTTATCTGGTTCATTCCACACCTGAAGGCCTCCGCAAGCAGCGCTAAAGCGCATACATTTAATTTTCTCATCTTGTAGAGATGCTTTTTCTCAAGTCCCTATATATATGTGTGTGTGTGTGTGTGAGAGAGAGAGAAGGGGAGTCAGAACAAGGTCACACTCCTGTCGAGGACCATATAGTGAAGACTACGCGATGTACAAGCAGCAAGAAAAATGTTACATTCCATAAATTTTTTTTTTTTTTTTTTTGAAAGACTCGTGGATGAAAGGCTAAGAAGATGCATTAACCTCGCACGCTGATATGACACATGGAATGTCTGCAGTCTGGAATTCGCTCGAAATAGCATTACACCGTGTAACATGACAGCCGCGTAGCTGAAGCTCTCACGAAGACTGATGGAAACTTCAGGCTGCGAGAAGCTGCTTCTTTTAGTGTATTCCAGCGTCGAACTGTCCGTCCTGCGACTCATGCTTCTCATAATCTGAAGATCAGCTTCTCCGACAAGTCGAATGGCATGTTTTTTGCTGCAACAGCGCTGATTATTGCAGTGAAACTTTAAGTTTTCTGTAAAAACATATCGTTTTTTTAGAACTTCTACTAAACAGAAAAGAACTAAAGTTAAATTTTTCAGGGTTTTATGCCATTATTGTTGAAGGTATAGTTGAATAATTGACACATTTACATTGACAAACCTGTAAAACACCACTGCACCTATGTTTTCAGTCTTTAGCCACACATTATTCATTGCTAATTATCTAATGACTGGATAGATTGCTATTAAATGTTGCACTTGTGTCCATGGACCCTAAAGGATGGAACTTATAGACACTGATTAGCTCCAGCTTCTCTTGTAGCACAAACACAAAGTCAGACAGGTTCCTGATTAGTGAAAATGCGTTGGCGTTCTTTACTGTTTTCGTTCGACTGAGAGCACCATCCCTCCTGCCATCTGTCTCCAACAATGTGTGCCACAGCTCTTCTAAACTTTCTCTAAAGAGCCAAATGTAGTGTATAGTACCTCGTTCGACATTTATCTTTAAAATGTTCCAACTTTTTAGATTTCACTCCATCCCCATTTCACACTTTCTCAGTGCCGGTCTTCGTAATCAGTCCACACTTTCATGTCGGCAATCAAGACATTTCTTATTTTTTCAGCCCTCATTGCGCCTGAACACTGAGTATTATGCGCTGCAATGTTTTTTTCTTCCTCCAAATGATTCATCAATAACAGTATGCGTTCAGTCATTCCTTACGAGACACATCTGGCAAGAGAAAGACGAGTCTAATCTGCCGACCTCCACTCGGCGTCCGGTGTCCCCCCCGCTCCGTTGAAAGGGCCGTGATGGGAGGTTATTACCGCGGTAATTCGGCGACGCTCGGCCCCTCTTTAATTGACAGCTGTCAGGGGGTTAGCGAGGCCAGGCGGGACGAGGTGAGGAGCGAGCGCACGCCGCTCAACACTCCCACTCAGCAGCCCTGAGAAGACAGTATGTTTTTATTGCTCTGTGCGCTTTAATGATTCATGAGCGTATGAGGCCTATATGTATTTCACGAACATGACATCGTTTAAACCGACTTCCCCCCGTTTTTTTTTTTTTTTTTTTTTTCTGATTGTTTTTTCTTGTCCCGCTCAGTCAGAGCGCTCTGTTTTATAAATGGATCTGTTTTGTTCAGGCCTGTGGGAGCGAGAGTTCGGCCAGGACGGCACGGATCGGCGCACTTTCCTGGGAAAGAAATACACCAAAGTGGTGATGATGCACAGAGCAGGTAACACACACACATACACACACACACACACACACACGCACACACACACACACACAGTCTGTTGCTGCTGTACTCCTGCCAGCACATAAATGCCGTCAAAGGAATCAAGCTCAAAGAAAGTTGCTCGAACATCTGTAAGGTCCAATCTGCCTCCCTTCTATTTATCACTGCGTGTATCATGATTTATTTAACATGCTTTATGTGTTTTATTTATTCTCCTAAAACAAGATTCCGTCCCTTCAGCAGGAAGACATGTTGCGGTTATATGTTGCATTTGCTGTAGCGCTCTACTGAAAGCGCTGTGATCTTATGTCGTTGTCGCCTCGCTTCACTTCCGAAGGCGATCCATCTGTGGCCTTCACACCTCAGCAGAGTTCACCGAGGCAGGCGAGACCTCAGGTGGCACCGAACGGCCGCAGAAACCCTCCGCCGACCTCCAGGAGAGGTTCAATTACCGCGCCGCTCTCCTCTTCCGCTCTCTGATCTCTGTCCCGACCCCGCAGGCCTGTACCGCCACTACGAAGACGTCAACAACATGGTGCAGGTCCTGGAGGCCCCTCTGTGGGGGGGGGAGGCCAGCCTCCTGCTCCTGCTGCCCTTTCACGTGGAAACGCTGGGCCGCCTGGAGAAGCTGCTGACCCTGGAGCTGATGTCCGGGTGGCTGGAGAAGGCCGCCGTCAACAGCGTGGCCATCTCGCTGCCGACCGCCAACATCAGCAGCGCCCTCAGTCTGCAGGTTCGTACAGGAAACCCTGAAGCTTGTCTTATTCAGAGATCGGTCATTAATGCAGATTCAAACAAGTGGTAATGTATTATTCCTGTGTTCCGTGGCAGGCGTGGAGAAAGATATCTGACTGCTCTGAAGTGCTTAGAAGTACTGACACGAGATCCAGTTGATCTTTTTTTTTTTCTTCCTCTCTCTCACTCTGAGGCCCACAGAGGATAATCAGACTCGCTCCGTCACTTTGTTCTATCTCAGGGTCGAGAAGATCTAGATTCCGTCTTTCTCTTTAACTATCAGGCGCTGAATCCACACTAAGCCTTTTCACCAGAGGAGTCGAGCACAAGACCTGTGCGCCAAAACCGGCCCCCAAGACGCTGCAGTCTGGATACCTACCCACCAAGCAGCGTTTCACAGATAACATTGGGTTGTTGTTTTTTTTTTTCAAACAAACTTCTAACAAGAATTTCTGAAGACACAACAGTGATTCTCATGCTGAGCTGTTCTTGGTGAGGCTTCCAAAGTCATCCCCAAAGTCATATTATCAGGTAGAGTTTGTAAAACATGAATAATGCATTAATATTTCACTGTATTTTGCACCATAAGGTTCTGAAATTTACTTTTTGTTGAAATTCTAGTAATTCCTGGCAGTTATTGCAAAGCATTTAGCAAAAAAAGACATTTTCAAGACTGATACTTGACTCCACAACCAGAAAAATCTTAATAGTTTTCATTTAAAGGTTATTATGGGACCATAATGCCGGTCCGACTCACTGAACATAATCCTTGGGCCTGAACCGAAGTGAGTTTAACACCTTCGCTCTACACTGTTTTGGCCTGGAATGCTTTTAGCACTTTGTTCTGGGCCAGTCAGGGTTCACTGTCTGCAGCTCGCCAGTGTCACCGCAACGTCACCGTGTTGAGATTTTTCAAGAGGAAAAACATTTTTACATATGAAAAATAGATTTATTTGTGAAAAATGATAAAATATGCTTACAATAACAACATATGAAGTGATTTATGTATGAAATGTGCTTTTCTTTTATTCCTGAAATTTTCACTTCATCTCTCTTTTCCTGTTTATTTGTAAAAGTGACCCTCAACCACCCCAGACACTACTCCCCCCCCCCAACTCCTTGTATTCCTCTGTGAGTGATGCAGTTTGACTGTAGTCTGTCTCATGATCCACGCTCGGCAGACCAGCAGACTGAGGCGCTCCCACGCTGCATTGTGTGCGCAGCAGAGAGCAGACAGTCCTCCCGCTCGGCCAACACTGTAGTGGAGTTTGACAGAGTGAATCCCCGCGTGCCGCCTCCGCGATCCTCCTTTTCCTCCCTCCTTCATTTCCTGCGTCCGCACGGCGCATCATTTTTCACCTGAAACGCTTCCTCCTATCACCGCGCGATGCAGTCATCACTCTCATTGTTTCTTCACCTTCTTCATCCTTTCCTCTGCTCTCTTCCTTCTAGATTTTTTTGGGCCGATTCTCACCTTGGTTTTTCTTTTTCATACCCTTTTATTTATTTATTTTTTTTCTATTCATATCCATTTCTCCTCTGTCATTCTTTGACCTCTGTTTCTTGTAGAGTTTTCTGTCGTCCCCTTTTTCCCTCCACCTGAAGCGTCAGTCCAGACTCTGACTTGTCCTCGTCCCCCGGAGGCGATGTGCATCCAGCCGTATACGTGGAATCAAGCCTCGGCAACGAAGCGCGCCTCTCCCGCCGGCGACCGTGATTCCCCCCCCGCCACCCCCGTGAAGCCTCCCACAGACGTCCTATTTGGAAGAGCGCAAAGGTTGCGTCTGGGCCCCAGCTGGCGGTCTGGATCCCTGCTCCCCGTTGCCCCCTGCGAGTCAGCGGGTAGCTGGAAGCAGTCAGGAGAGAGGAGGCAGGCAGGCAGCGGCTCAGTGGCAGCTCATGCTAATGCGAGTGTGCTAAGGTTCACGCGGGCCAACCAAGAGACCGTGTCACGCCGCCGGCCGGGAGGCCGGGGGAGTTGTCGGGCTGGAGGATCAGCACGTATTTGACCGGGCCGCGGGGTCTGTCACGGGGCGGGGGGGGCAGGAGGACGCGCACGTCGCCAGACACAAACAAGCCGTCGCCCGCTCCCGAACACTTTTTAAAGGGGTCATGGTAAAAAGCACACGCTTGTATCAAGGGTAACTTTATTGGCAAGAGTTGCTTTTATCATACAAGTCAACGGATTTCGTTTCCAGGTGCGAAATGCTGCATTCAGTGGAGACGTTCCAATTAGGTTGTTTTGTATTCAACAGCTAAATGATGATTCTCTCCACGAAAATTCTCCACAAACTACTTGATCCAAATGCTGCCGGTCCTGAATAGAACTTCTCATAGTATTGGTGTTAAAAGTACAGAATTAGATACTGAGTGCACTCCTTTGCCTCTCAAATATTCTTTGGCAAAGTACAGACACGAGTTTGCACAGAGCACAAACCTGGCAAGAGACGGGTTTAATTTTATTCTGTCGTCAAGCTACAGATTCCCTCTAAACAAATGACGACTGATATGACCTTTCTAACGAGATGTTTGCTATTTAAAATGGAAAAAAGCTGCACTTAGCTCTGGCTCAGAGTAAAAAAAAAAAAAAGAAATCTTCTACATGGATGCTTATAAGATATTCATGGATTCAAATCTACGAAAATCCCCGTCAGCCACTTGGAAGAGACGAGAAACAGTTCCTCTAAAATTCACCTGATCTTTCCATGCTTCTGTGCTCCTGTCCATCACTGCTCGAGCTGTTTCAGTTGATCGAATCTGCTCAAGCTCACGCTATAAACATTAATAATGAAAAATAGATATACATACTTTTTCTTTTTCAAAGGCGACTGTTGTCATTCAAAGTATTTTTCATCACATCTTGTTGTTTTCGGTGTTGCGTAACATCGTGATGGACAGCTTCACATGGTAAAGTAGTCATTTGCAATCAGGTGAACTGGGCGATGTTAACGCTGCCGTTCCAGCGCTTGGTTCCTGCAGTGCAGCGTGTCCGCATATGAAGCTTGCGAGTTCTTGGCTTTGGTGTGGGAGCGAGTGGAAACCCCTCATCCATTTTTATATACAATCTATGGTCCAGATTCGTGCATGCAAATCAGCTCGACAAAGCAGGGAAATTATATCAATAATTATGATTGAAGCAGGCAAATAAGCAATCAGTTTTCCAAAGCAGTCTAATTAGCGATGCGAGAAGCCCCAAAAGCAAGGCGAAAGACGACTGAACGGCTGAGTCGACACAATCAGACAGAAAATGCATTGTGCTGAAATACCAGTGGTGAGATACAAGCCCACCCAAAGGACGGAGTAAACAGTGGAGAGCAGACATTACTCTTTCTCTTCATTTCCTCCACTCTCGCTCCTTTTTCATCTGGCCTCTGGACGGTTACAGAGCAGAGCCGTACATGACTGCACTGATGCTTTTGGCTCCACTTAGAACACCTCCACCTTGAATGGGTTCGTCTTCGCCCCATTTCCCTCGATTCGCGTGTGTTTGCATCCTCTCAGGTCTCTCCGCCGACTTTCTGATATCGCGCCGTGCTTGAAATCTGCATTGCAGACGGTCTGAATACGTGGGATACAGTAGAGTACAGGGTTACGGCTGTGGATGAGTGAGTGAAAAAGGCACAGTAAGCAAAACGGAGAGACGTTAGTTGGATGTATTAGATGCAGAGGGTATGCCAGTAAAGCCCCTTTCCCCTGGGGAGGGTACGCTGACTGGAACTTATTACCATGTCCTCTTTATGTGTATGTTGTAACCTCATCATGGACTGATGAAATCCTCTTTCCCCTCTCCTTAGTTTAGCAAACATCTCCGCGGAGCAGCGCTGCCATGTTACTCTCCCGCCATGCCCTAAAGAACAAGCTTTTGACATTAACATTGTCAAGGCACTCTGGGGAGGAGGCTGTAATCTAGGACTAAAGCTTGAAACAACTCCTTTTGACACGGCGGTGACTTTGCAAGGGAAGGAGCAGAAAACGTACTGTTGCACAAATCCTCCTTTGTCGCTGCGAGGGAGTTTTCTATTCTGAAGGGGGGAAAAAAAAGGCTCTGAACCTTGTAAATAACTTAAAAGTAGCTGTACAGTGCTCTTCTTACGTAACCTAATTATGTTTAAGCACGTTAGCGTATTGGCCACTGTCTGTCTGACTCGTCACGCGTCGTCTCCGTCTATTTGGCCTCGGAGGAATAAGAAGTGCATTTCAGGAATCATTAGGAAAAAAGGCTGAACCCCTGAACAAACTCCTCAGCCCAGCGTCGTTGCCGTCGCGTCTCCGTCCGTCCCGGAGGTCAGCAGCAGCCGACATGTTCTCTTCGACGATCATTTTTCCAATTGGGTCAGGCAAATAATTGCTCATCACAGTGCGTTAATACTGTTTACCCCTCTGTCAGTGCCTGGGATGGCCGTGGAGTCTCGAGATTAGAGTGCAGCATCTGGAAAAACAGAAGATCGCAAGTGTGTGTGTGTGTGTGTGTGTGTGTGTGTGTGTGTGTGTGTGTGTGTGTGTGTGTGTGTGTGCGTGTGCGTGTGCGTGTGTGCGTCAGACCTCACTCGTGCCCTCTGTACGAGGCAAATGAGAACAAACAAAATCAGACGCCTCCTGTTGAGTAGATTTAGCACATCTCAGTACACCCATTCCCTCCTTCACCTCTGTGCCCTCAGGTCTATCTTTTCCAGGGATCTAAATCCTTTCTCAGGTCTCGGCTCGTGCTCTCTAATATCACCGAGCGACCACGCCACCGCCTCGCCTGACCTAAATAGGAGTGACATTCGCCTGGGAAGTGAGCACGAGAGGTGGAGGAGGACGAGGGGGGTCAATGATTGCTCGGGGACAAGGTGGAAAGCACAACCAGGACTATAAATAGCTGATGTGTTTGGCCTTTTTCTCTCTTTCCGTCTCCCTATTTGTGGTGTTTTCCTCTGGTGAAGGGCAGACTGTGTCGGGATCTGTAGCCGGAGACGGAGAGCCCTCTTAACAAGCCTTGCCCAGAGGTCACTGAATAAACCAACCTCATCCCTCTCTCTCTCTCTCTCTCCTCTCTCTCTTTCCCTCTCTGATCCGCTGCTGACCATGCCATGCATTGATACACACACATCGAAGCACACACACACACACACACACACACACACACATGCACACTAATGGCCGAGCTCGAGCTTCATTCTGGCTTTATCTCCAATTGGTGACTAAGACATATGAGTGCGCACCAGAGAGCTCACTCAATCATGGCTAATGAGGTCAAAAGGCCATCAAATATTTACAAGAGCACACTCCGCGGTATACAGTGTCGAGGGGCAGCTGTTTTTACGCAGCTGCCATCGCCCGGCATCATATGAATTAATCAGACACGTTTTATATCCATTAGTTAAACATCTCACTAAAAGCAAAGGGTTCTACTTTCTTTTTTTCTTTTTTTTTCACCAGTTTTATTCACGGTAAAATGACCTTGTGGAATGAAAGAGCAGTATATACGGATATGTGGTCGAATGAATGAAACGCCGAGCGCATTGACCGAGCAAAACAGGTAAAAAGCCCATGTAAATAAGACACCAAATAGATAAATAAGAGTAATGCTGATAAGCCTCAATAAAGAGCCGGAGAGGCTTTGAAGCCCCTAAAAAGCCGATGATGTTAGGAAAAGAGAAATCTTCCAATCTGTCCATGAAATGGAGCCGCGTTGATGCCAGTGCCCCACGCTGCATGCTGGGAAAACACCCACGCAGGATGTTAACGGCGGTAATGAATTAGGCATAACGTGTCTGTAGTTGTTTATGATGGCAGGAGCTTGAAAGAGTTGTGCAAGGCGCATTGTTGTCGAGCCAGGGGGAACAGGGGCTTGAAAGTGCTCAGGGCTCACAGTTTTTGCCCCACTTAGTCGTGATGGTCGAGCCTGATCTAATGAGCCTAATGTGGCCAGCTGGTGTCCTCAGTTTGTGAGATCTTGTGCGATCAGTCAATATATGGAAATGTTTAGAAGTGGAAATAGTGATCCAGAGTTTGAATGGGAGGAAAACACTTAGAGACAAACTATACCAACAAAGCCATCGGTTTAGTTTGTTTCAGTCGCCAATATTGAAGAGTTTTATACCTGAAACATATTCTGACGTCGTCACTCGAGCCACCACTGCCAGTCCGATCTGTTAACACCCAGTCTTTCCTTTCTCTCTGAGTTGACCACGTGTCGTTTGGTTGAAGAGGCTGCAGAACCCTCTTGAACGAAGGTCAACACGGCCTGTGTTTGTCCCGATGCATGAACTGTCAAGCGCGTCGTGCCATGCACACTCACAGGGTGTGTGTCGATGATAAACAGAAACACACACACTGCGTTGGTAGCTATGACTCACTGCTGTTTATTCATTCAATTGAAAATGTAGCTGCTGAAACATTGCTGTGCAACAAGAAGAAGATCACGGCCCCGGAACAGGTGGGATTTGGGCAGTACGAAGACAACTCTGGTGTGATTTGACCTGCATGCAGATGAAGCACGGACCAAAGACTTAACCGAGCCCAGAATCTTCCTGAGTGTATGCAGAAGAAGTACAGCTTGTCTTTTTTGGCTTTTTATGTGTTTAACAAGCTCTTTATTGGCTGTCAGCTGTTGGGTAAGTATAAGAAAGAACACAAACTCAAATAATAATGGGAAAAAGTAGTTCTGCTCTGCTTGGTTTCAAACACAGAGAAACCAAACCCAAGATGTTTAATCGTGCATAATATGACTGACATATCATCATTGCAAACATTTTCTTGCAAAAGTAATCACTGCAGTGACTTTCTGTTTTTTTCCCAAAACAAAAATGCCAACATTGTGATGTGCCAACTCCCCCTTTGGGGTTTTGCACTATTCCTGTTTTGAAGACGTGACTATGAAGTACTGCCCTCTGCCCATCATTATTGCACTCTTGCTTTTTTTAAACACACAATAGAATCAAGACAGAGAGATCGAAGTTAGTTGCAGGCTTTAGTTCTGCTGAAGTTAACCTTTTTGCCTCCTCTCTCAGTATCTTCTTTGTCTAACTCTGTCTGTAGTTTGTATCCCTTGTTGCCAGTGTGTCCTTATCTGCTATCGCATTCAAATTTATTGTTTTCTATTTGTTTTTCTGCCTTTTCTTTGCTAATTGTGGCGATAATTAGCAAGGGAGATGGCATTTGATTGATGTGAGTTTCTGTTTTGTGCTGAAACTCAAAAACCTGAGTTCTTGCAGGATTAAAATAGAAACAAATGTACTTTATTGAACCCTTGGGAAATTTGTGCGGGCTCAACTGCAGTTCTTAAAACAATAAATGCAATATGCGAATTCACACACACACACAAGAATATAATGAGAAACATTTAGACCAGCATATTCAGTTCTGCACACAAACAGGGCTTTTTGTGAGATTTCAGACAATCAGTCTTCTCGCTGTTTTCTCTCTGTACGCTCACTGTGTGGATATAACATCGCTGTGTGTTGGTGGAAGTAGTCACACTTTGTTCTATTGTGTTGTTCAGATTTTAATCGTCTTTAGGTCTTTTCCCAGTTCAGATCTTATCATTGTCAAGCAGTCGTCTCGCTTTTCCTCCCATCCCCACGTCGCCATTATTAAAGCTCCTCTGCCAGTTTTCAAAATCCTCCGTCAAGGCTTATGGATAGAGCCGTTACGTGCCCGAGCTGCCGTGAACTGTCCCCTTAAAAACTCCCACCGGTGCCCCCAACAGCTAGCGAGTGGGCTCAACCATCAGGGTGAACTAATGTGATGCTGAGTGTTGCATGCCTCAGGGTTAATGCCACGCTACCTCAGGCCTGGTTAGGCTGCACCGCTGTAGGCCAAGTGCACACACACACACACACACACACACACACACACACACACACACACACACACACACACACTGAAACCTCCAGCTGACGATGCCTGTGGCTCTCGCTCGCAGACAAATAGTCCGTTGATGTTGCGTATGACGCATCAGCAGTCCACCCTGTGCTGTTCGATCTGAGATTCATGTGGCGAACGGCTGATAAAGGGCAGGCAAAGAGCACCTCCCAGAGGTGCCTCTCCCCATATAATGCAGTGTCACAGAAGGCCTCAGTGGGATGGTCTGAAACCCCCACGCCCCTTTCCCATTGTGCTGCCAATCAGTCCCCTGCATTTTTACTCTTTGGTTATTTTTTTTTTGCTGTAACAGGAGGAGTTACAGTGACACAGAGAACGGGTAGGAGCTGGTAAAGAGAGAGATTTAGATTGCCCAATAATTGACTGAAGGTGTGTGTCTTCCTGCATTAACTGTGATGAACTGGTGACCCGTAAAAGGGTGAAATGAGTGTGTTCCATAATGTGAGCTGATACCGTCAACCCTGAGTTCAACACAGCGCGTATAGATGAAGGATGGACAGATAAATGTGGAAATCGGAAAATGAAATCAGTGCTTTTATTACATTTTCACAATACGCCGTGATCATTGTGATCCCAGTAATCTCGATATGAGATTCTCTTAACCCCTCGTCTCCGCTCAATAGATAAGCAGCAAATATCTGTAAAATACGGCCAGTGGAGATGGGGAAGTTGCAAAGAGCAGCGCGCACTGCTGGATCGGGCCTGTCAGAGGGGTAGAAAGATGAGGCGAGGAGGAAAAAAGTCTGAGTTAGGAATAGAATGGGATAAAATAGAGGCACGGTGAGCGATGGGGACGCCAGGCGAGTGGCAGAGCGGCGGCGACAGGCAGTGATGTAGTGGTAGAGAAGAAGAGGAGTGGAGGAATAATGAATGAGGACAATAGAAGTGCATTAGAGCGGGAGGTGGCGTGTGTGTGGAAGAGGAAGGAGGGAGGGCTTCCTGCAGGAAGACACTGTAGTGGGAGTGACACATGCCTTACAGCTGGGTATACATCCACTTATTTCGCGTTTAGTCATAAGCTGACATGATCTAGTGTAATTTCCTCTTCTGTGCATGTCTCTACTATTAAGCAGGAAAGCAGACATCCTACGTGGATTATCACGATCGTCCGTTAGCGTGTGGTTTTCTGATCTAAGCCGCGTTACGGCTGGGAGCCGCAACAATGTGGTTCTGCGAGCCGAGCCAAAGCCAGTGAGGCATCGCCCACAGAGCTTTTACATTCGCCCGGGCAGCGCATCCAAATGATTTACCATCACGCCCGCCAATAAAGAGTTTAGCCAGGGAAAGTTTAAACAGCGCGAGGAAACGCCATCGTCAAACACCCGTCCCCTCCGCGGCCCGCTTCCGGCCCCCGGCCTCCTGCTTCATCCACACACACAAGCGCGCACATCCACACCCACACGTGCTCTCATCTGGCCCCTGGAGGAGCCTGTCACTGTGAGTGGCCCTCTGCCACGGGAGGATAAACTACCTGTCACGACGACGACTTTCTGTGGAATTCATATCAGAGGCAAAACAAAGGAGGTGCCGAGGTCACGGGGCATCACTCTTAAATTATTCATCCTCTGCTTCCTCCTTCCGTCTCCTCTCTGCCTGTCGCCCACTTTGTTCTGCCAACTCACAACAAGGGCAACTGTCAGCCTGCTTCCCCAGCCTCGCATTTTTGGGGAAATCAACATTATGGCCAAAAAAAATGGAAAAAAAAAAGAACTTTGGAGAAGTTAGTGATTGACTGTTTCAGAGAGTGTGTGTATGTGGGCTCTGGTAAGGGCAGTGTGTGTGTTGTCTTCTTGCGAATGTCACAGCATCATGAAAGTTTAAAATCGGCTTTCTCTCCCACTCCTTGTTTGGTCTGCTGACTTGCATAATTGATCAGCTGGCACACACTGGCAGGACGCTCTCACGGTTTTTACAGAACTTGAGGTGGTTCTTAAGTTTTCTCTGCCGTCTTCTGTTTTTTTGTCCCCGATTCCAGAAGCAGCTCTCCGCTCTGGGCCTGACCGACGCCTGGGACCCGAAGGCCGCCGACTTCTCCGGCCTGGCGGACCACGGCAAGGGGAAGCTTCACCTCGGCGGCGTTCTCCACCGGGCGTCCCTGGAGCTGACCGCCGAGGCCGGGAAGGGAGAGACGGAGCTGGAGGAGGAGAAAGTGGAGAAGCCCAAGATGTTCTACGCCGATCATCCCTTCATCATCCTGGTGAGAGACAAGGCGAGCGGCGCCCTGCTGCTGATGGGATGTCTGGACCACGCTGAGGGGGAGGCCGTACACGACGAGCTGTAGCAGTCTGCAGCGTCTGTTTCTTCAGTCTCACAGGATTTTCTTCCTTTTTTTTTTTTTAAGTCTCTTTCCTCTCACATTCCTTCTCAAAGGCGACACACTGGTTTCCCAGCCGAGACATTGTCATTCACCGTTGCACGCTATCACATCACACCGCGTCTGGCTGTCACACGTCGACACCGACACAGTCTCCCGATGAGTGACACTGACACCGCCAATCCCGACACTCACACGGCAACACCCACCTACACGGCACACACAAATGAAAATGCTGTATGAGACATTACCGAAGTTGACGGCTAATAACCCCGTTCTCTCACACGTGCACGAGCACTCAACGATCAAGTCGACGCAAAACAAAAACGACAAACAAGAGCCGCGCTGACAACGTGCCGACAAGCAGAAGTGGCCACGTCGACACAGACCTTACAGCAGCATCAACGGAGAAGTTTAACAAACACGCGCTGGCGGTGACACCGGAAACCTTCCCGGCAGGCAAACAGCGCCGCAAGTGTGCACGAATTTGTGTGTGTGTGTGTTTGTCTATGTGTGTGTAGTGGCCGTTTGGATGCAAACGCAGGAGCTCTCGGAGCTGGCAGGCACCGGTGTGACGGGGGTCCCCTGGGCTACATCTGAGGAAGAGCGATGGATCAGCCAAGTGCTTATTGATGAGCCAGCTTAATGCTAATGACCGTGATGCGTTACGGCGCTTGTCAACAACACGGGAGGACAGGGAACCTTTTAATCTCTTAATGCCATCAGGAATCAATGACGCCATTATGCATTTGAAACCAACACAAATGACTGACTTAAACATAAAAAAAAAAATCCATCTAGAATAGGATAATTACAGCAATTTGAAGGGATGTTCATTCTAATACATATATTCATCTTTCTCTAGTTACTAGCTACATAATCTATACCACACGCTTCGCATGTCTGACAGAAATCAATCAAACCCCTACTATTTATATCATGTGTGTGCGTTGCCACAGCTCCATCTTCTTTGGCAGCAGTGACAGAGGCAGAGACTGTTGTTTTGTTTTTTTTTGTTTTTTTTCCACTTCTACCCTGAACTGACTTGGATAACACTAAACCTCAAGGGTACATTCAAGTAGATGTGAATCCCTGAAACCAGCATTGATTTATTGAGTTTCATTGGCAGCTCATGATAGAGCAAGTGCAACTGCAACTTTGTCAACACAGCCGACGCTTCACAACAACCGCAGCTACGACTTGTCCCTTCCATTTCCACCCATGAATTATTGAGGAATAAAATATATGTGTGTGAACCAAAGGAAATACTTCCTCTTTGCCGTTGCTTTTAAAACCGTGTCAGCGTTTCGGTATCTCGGCCGTGAATATTTTATTTAAAATGCGCAAAACGTTTCAGCGCGACTCCAAAGCGGTGCTTTCGTGTCGTCGCGGCCGTCCACCTGTCCGCGCTCACAGAATACTTGTGGATTCAGTGGAACCAGCAACAAAGCGAGAAAACAAGAAATGCGACTTTCTTTAAAAAAAAAGGAAAAAAAAAATGTAAATGTGTGCTACATCTGTCCGTTTAAAACGCTCGCTGTCTGCATTCAGACGCACAGCTGGACTGTCTGATTCACAGCATCCAACAAAATCTGTTCCTGGAACACACCGGAGCACCAGCTTTGTTCCTAAATTAGCCCCTTTGCACAGGTCTGCTCAGCAACAGTGTGTGTGTGTGTGTTTGTGTGTTCACATGTACAGTTCAGGTGTGAAGTGTTGGTAAGACCAGTACAATAGCCTCTCTGCGGAGGCCTCCCGTGCGGCGCGGACCTGTAAAGGGCACCGTACTGCAGGTATACTCCGCACCGAGCGGACCCGAGCACTCAGTCCAGACGAGCCCCGTGATGGATCCCAGGTCGTCCGCTGTGAGCACATCAATCCTGCTTATTCTGACGCCGGCTCCCCGCCGGCTCACCTTCACGTTCTATTCACTTCAGAACACTGGCAAAGCACGCGCCCGTCCACATCTGCTCACAGAAACCTCGACAGCGTCAGACTTACAAGGAAAAGGTAAGAAAAGAGTGTCGAAGAGCTGCTACATGTTGACTTTATCGATGGAGAACAGAGCTGAATGACCAAATAATCATCGAATAAAATCAGTTTAAATGTTTGGTTATAATAATATGTGAAGTATTGAGGAAAGAAATTCACTAAATAATTTGTCTCTTTTCAGACAGATACCACTTGTTGCATCTGGCCTACATTTGACACTGAAGCACTTTTTTTTTTGGTGCCGTAATTAAGTAACTTAACATGTTCTGTCATATTTAATCATGAGTAAATATGATGAATGTCCGTGTGGCTGCAGCTGCCTCACAGTGACAGAGTCCACATTTCCAGCCATTAACCGAAGAAATGGAATTATAATTAACTTCCATATTTCTTCTGTTGCTTCTCAAACAGTAATTGCAAAACATGATTGAATAATTATGCTAAGCTTAGGTGCCTGCAAAGAAACTAGTGTGTTTTCATTTTAAACGTCTGATGCCTCTAGGAATTCTTATTCAGCATGTGTGTGTATATATATATATATATATATATATATATATATTTTTTTTTTTTTTTTTTTTTTTTTTCTGCAGAGGTTTCATGATATAGTGGGAAAGCAGTATTTAATAGCCTGTAGTCATTTTTTTCTAACAGATTCCAGTTAGATGTGATTGAATAATTAAAGGAACAGCATGAAGTCAATTACACTGATTACACTGGAGGCAAAATGTTGAAGAGAAATAACTAAGACCAGTTGACCTGATTGAATTGCTTTGAGACTTGAACAACTAAGAAATATGCACAGACATTCCAGGTTGAAATAGTGGCGAACTTGTATGCCATTTTACTCAGTTCATTCATCAGATTTTCTTTTATATGAATGGTGAATTAGCGCATTCATGCGGCGTCTGACGTCTTGAAGTCGCTTCTAATCACTCGGAGTATGTTGATGAATGGCCTTTGAAGGTTTAACACCTTTGATTACATTCCTGAATGTCTTGCACAGACAAACACAACGTCTCCAGCAGCTTCAGCTCGAGAACAGCGCAGGTAGCTCTTATTTGCATCTTAAAGAGATGTATTGAATTAATTGTGCTGTTTTGAGAGTCGACGTGCTTGTAGCAGCATTGTTTCCATAACTAGAAAGAAAGAAGATCAGTCTGTGTGTCCTTTCAGGGATGTCTTTACCTGCCGGGCTTCAAACGTACTGTTAAATACTTCTAGTTAAATATGTAGTTAGGATAGTTTGGCCTGACTGAGATCACTAAACGTCTCAGTTTTGCTGCTTTATGTTGAGAATAAATTTTCAATGCACTGAGCCTGATTATCCTCCATGAGTTTTACCATTTATCTCACTGCATTGGGCATTCAAGATTTTTCTTTCTTTCTCATTGGGCTGATCAGTCTGACAGTGAATCACAAAGTTTGTAACTGGTGGTTCATACTACTCCAGTACTAATCTCACATGTTACAGGAAGGGAATCTGGTGGTGCCAGAGATTAATAAAAGCTTTTTTTCACGCCAATGCCGTCTGTGCATACTCTTGTTTGATCATTGGTGATTTTTTTCAAGAGAAGTGCTGTAAGAAGATAGTTGAAAATTGCATTGTAGTAATAAATTGAATTGAAATTAAACAGAATCAATGCCAGAAGTAGTTTACTGTCAATATATTAAAGATCAGACATCACTGCAAATAATTTCAGGCAGCACTCCCCGAGGCGCCTCAACATTACAATTTGTTAAATTGAATTTTTATGAATTGCAAAATTAAAAAGACACTATTTTAACATTGGTGGGGAAGACAGAACTGCAATTAATATTTTAAGGTTGTGCAGAATGTGAACACGCAGAAGATTTTCAGTTTTTCAAGGCGGACTGATTTTCTCCTGGCTTGTGTCCTTTTCATTTAAAACGCAATCAGGTTCTGTTTAGATGTGAAATTTCTTGGAGTTACACGTAAGATCCCACTTTCAGCCAAGTCTGAAATCAGACTGAATCTGGAAGCTTCATCAGTCAGACCTGCAGAGGATCAAGAGTGCCGCTCCATTAAGATAGCACCATACAAATCTAATACAGACATGGAACAACTTGTGGGAATATCTACTTAGATTTATGTGCTTTATGAAATTTTGTAAGTTAACTTCATTTTTCTAAGCCAACAAATTGAGATACTTACTCGCTTTAATTAAATGATAACGCGATAATCCAAACAAACAGTGCCATAAGGCTGCGATACTTGTTTCAAGTCCAGAGTCGTGACTTTCTCCCACCGCCAGAGGTAGAGGTTCCCGTCGTCTTCTTACAGGGGCCGAAGGGTTTTTAAGGGAATTGAATGTTTAAACGCTGTTTTTAAATAAAACATGATGGGAAAGTGGGACCGTGAACTTGCAGTCTTCTCCGCTGCCTCGTTCCACGGGTTCAACTCCTGGACAATCCGAGTGGTTAAAGGAGGGAGTGAGACGGCGAAAAAAGCACTCAGAGCACAGCCGCCCCAGTCACAGAACGGTACTTACCCTTTAGAGGGGATCGTAGAAGCGACTCTGCTTAGCTGAGGGTCAACGTGCCGATAGGAAGACGACGGGGGCCCATCCATTTCTGACTCGCCGTCGTTAAAAGCCTGAGAGAGGTCGTGAATAAGAGGCAGCCATGTGATACACGGAAACCAAGATGTTTGGTGTGTTTGACCGTCGGCGCGACTCGCTGACATTCTGCAAATCTCCCTGGATAGTCAGCCACTTCAGAGCATTCATGCTCACGTCGGTATTCAAACCTGCGCTGCGGAGGAACGGCGAGACGGAAAGATGCACGAGTTGAGAAAAATTTGATTTTTGCTTTTCTTGAAATAAATGATGGCTCTGACAGAAATATAACATCAGCCCCTACACCCCTAATCTCTGCTACACTTGGAACATTCCACTCAATTCACTATAAAAAGGACCAAGGACCTCCTACTTCCTGTTTGCCAGTCACACCTGCAACCTGCTGATGAACTGAGTCAACGCTTCCGGAAGGAATTACCCAACAGCGAGAACAAGGTAATGTAAGTATCTTATGATCTTTGAGGCCAATATGTTTAGATTTCAGTGGGTGTAAAAATGATAGTGTTTATTTGCAACCACTTGTAACCACTTGCAACTTAGCCCATCACTCCCACCCAGCACCAGGCCCAGAGCCGGAAAACTTATGGAGAAACCTTCAACCCACTCATAGGACATGAGTTTTCCACCGCTGCAACCTCAAGCACCAGGAACAGCAAATAATAATGATCTCTGTGGTCACATGACTTCAGTTGTGTGAAACTTCACAGTGTCTTGGTTTGCCCATTAGGCTCAACTTTAGCTGAATCTGTTTCCATAAAGCTGTGGAGAAGCATTACTCATGAACAAGAGTCGGTACATTTCACCCTCGCTGATGATGAATGCCATCCAGAAGTGGAAAAGGGTTCACAGTTCACAATCCACTCCACACACTGCTGTGGAAAACCGCAGCGCTCCCACTGACGTGATGACATGGGAGTATCTTTACTCGCTGTAGTTCTTCACTGTTCCCAGCAGGAACTTCTCAACTAAGATGTCTCATGTGCCAAAACAATTTGGACTGCGAGGTTTTACAGATGTACATTGAGCTTAAATCCTGTAATTGATGTGGGAAGTGGGATTGCCCCGAGAAAACCCCAGGCCCACAAAACCCTTTTGATGGCTGGATATCCAAGCAAAGCTTTACTCTGTCACTGCTGTGTATTGCCTTTATCACTCGCAGCTAGTTAATCTGCCCGAAGTCGGCTGTCGACTGCAGCAACCCATATTAATGTAATTGATCATTGTCAACTTTTGTGTTGCTTCCAACACCAGATCTTGCTGTGTTGTACCACGTCCTGGCGTCTCTCTTTCCAGTGAAGCTCCCTTTTTTTTTCATTAGTCTCTTTTGGTGTTCTCTTCCCCAATAACCTGTCTCCGTTATTGCACCCAGTCCTTAGAAAGTGACAACTTGTGCAACTGAATCAAAGTTACAATAAAGTCTGGACTGCTGCAGGCTTTGACAAGTAAGGCGGCTGGAGTGGAGCGGCGCAGAAAGACACTGAAGGAGGACATATCGGTTCCAGAAAGATAAATAGTTCATGAAGCTGTTGACTCCGCCATTTTATTACTTTTGTCTAAGATTTCCCCGCCTGCCTGCAGCTCGCCTGCCCACAAATTATTCATTGTGCTCCCCAAGGGCCTGAACTGTCAATCCCAGGATTAGGAGCTAGAAAGTTAGGGACGATGGGAGTTTGCTGTGAGCTCAGGTGCGTGCTGACTCATCACAAACCTGCATAAGCAATCGAATAACATCTCGTCATTGGAACAAACCCTATCCGTTTTCACTTTAAAACATTGTGTAAATGGGGCTTTAATTTAGATTTGAGGTTATTTATGGCCTCAAAGTCTCTGGTTGAGGGTAGTACATTTCGCAAGTTCAGAAACTTTTGTGTCAAGTCTAAAATACTGGACACATCTGCTTGCCGTATTTTATCTTCCAATTGTGCAGCCGAGTGACGATCCTGCAATTGAAGTGTTTTATAGTTCCTTCAAGTGAAATACCTGAAACAAACCAAAACTCCCTTGTACTTTTGGTTGGAATGGTCTATTCATTCATCAAGATGTGTAGATATATATAAATATATATATATAAAATCATGAGTAGCATTTTGAGGATATTACTTCTAAAATATTGTCTTTACATTGGAGGTTTCCAAACTTTGTGCCACGCCAAGGACCCTCATATATGAGCTTCCAGTTTAGGCCCCTGTTTTACATGAAGTATTGAAGAATTGCCATCAGCAACACTGAAAATGGTGCTTTTGTTTGAAGCTTAGATGGTTTTAAACACTCGCTTGAGAGGATCTCGAGGCACTAGAAGGAGGCTTTAGAGGCAATCATGGCGGCTGCTCTGTGCACCGGTAAATCCATACTTTATGTGTTCTGAGTTTGACTTGGCTGGAAGTTCTTCTCTTTTATTCGCAGCTGGGGTTTTTTTTTCTTTCTGGACTCACGGTCCGCACGTCAGGTCTCCTTCCCTTCTTAAAAGCTGCGGTTCGAGCACAGACTAGCTGTATTTCAGGAGCAGAGCAGCTTTGGCTTTGCAGACCGGTGCCAGTTCAATGATATGACAGTTGGTTTATAAAGACATTCAGAGTGGGTGGCAGTCAGGTGGGACAAATACGATTTTGACAAGAAATATATTACTATGAGCTGTATTTTTTTATTAACCTCACGCGTAATAATTCATCTGCAGTCCATATTTTCAGAGATCCTTTGGCTGAAGACTAGAGGGCCAGGGAGCATATTGTAAAAGCTTTGTATAAAAAATTGATGCAATAAGCTGAAGGTTAGTGATTTATCTTTGGCTTTTGATCGTTTTATCTTGAAATAGAATAGCGTTGATTTAGTGTAACGTCAGTTAGACGAGACCGGTTATGGGTGAAGGGAGTTTACACATGGAGAGTTTGAAGTCAATCTTTGAGAGAACTCATGCATACACAGGGGGAACATGCAAACTCCTTACCGAAAGGTGCGACCTAGATTTGACTTGGAAGAAGGAAAGGGCACAGACAGTAGAAACCAGTTCATATTGTTACGATCAAAAATGCTTGCAGAGCTTAAAATGGAGATGAGAGCAATTATTCTGACAGTATAATCCAATGCTGTTGATAATATCCTGCTGTTTTTCAAGTATTTGCTCATATGTAAAGCTCCATTTTGGGAATAATCTGGCATTCTCATATATTTCACTGTACTGAAGCCACTGTTTGATATGCAATCCTTTGAGCAGGGCTTTGCTTTGCACTTTTCAATATGATTTTCTAAAATTTATAAACAATCATACCACCTTAGTTAGGTAAACAGCTATGGTTATCAAAAAAAAACTGCTAATTTGGGCTTGAGGTAGTAAAATTCAGTAACTCTCAGCTATATCCTATAAAGAAGTTCTCGTTTGGACAGTAAGGTAAACCGCAATCGCAAAATTGTGATTTGTCAATAAGATTATCAATGAGTGAATTGGTGGGAATACAGTGTTTTCAGGACTTCATCCTCAATAAGTTATTTTAATATTTAATGTCAGACTCTAAAACTATAGGCAGTTTATACACTGAAGGCATCAGAGAAAGTGAATGGAAATGCAGAAGAATCTGGCAGCTTGTCTTTACATTCGCTTTAATGGGAACCGTGTCAGTCGTGAAGGATTGATGGTTTTGGTTTCCCAGCCACTGACAGTGACCCTCTGCAGGGCTGGAACAACATTATCCGCACTGTAGACCAACATTCAAGCTGGAATACCACTCAGCCCAGGACATGTGTTATTCTTGTGATCCGCCTGGATCCGGCTCATCTTCAAATCCAGAAATAACAGACGTCCGGGACTCACCTGCTGCGTAAACGAGTCCGACTGTTGCAGATCTGCTTCCCAGGCGCCGATCAGTTTGGCTTTAGTCAGCAACCAAGTGTCTGATGCTCTTAAACAGATCTCTAATTACTGCAATGTTGTATCAGAACATTTGGTTTCATTCTTTGTCACTAAACAGATTCCTCCCCACATTTTTCCCTAACCAATTAAATGAACTGTGCACAATATTATTTCAGATATCAAATGATTTTCACGTCATTTTCTCAAACAGACTCGGCTTTTGCTGATGCATGGGAGCAAAATAAGTAACATCCTGTCATTAAGCTTTATTTTAAAGCTCACGCTTGGATTCAGTACAGTAGCAGGTCATCAAGCCGAGGCAGGAGGCTTTATGAAGCAGTGTGGGCCGACGTCCTGCAGTTCAGCTGAGGGAATGCAGGTTGAGAGGTCACACTGTAAATTTTTAATGTTGTAGCCATCCGGTGGTTTATTAAGTGAGCATGTCAAACGAGACTAAATATACGCTCATTTTTCATTTGTACACCAGAAAAAGTGTTAAAGAGGAATTATTTTCTTATTTTCAAGCATTCTGTTTTAATTATTATTATTGAATAATGCAGAAGCCCATCAGTGTAATTCACTTTATGTGGAAAAAAAACATAAAAACAACTCTACGAGCTGTCTTCCCAAAACAGGCCTCTTACTGCTGAACTCAATGACAACAACTCAAGTTGACGACTTGTCATTTGTCACCAGCCTCATCGATCATATTGTCAACTTTAAGCAATGTTTAAAGTCAAACTCTAGTAACTTGCCTGGCCTTCGCATTTTGTAGGATCTTAATGCATTAATTATTTGAAGAAAACAAAATGTAAAAAAATGTTTAATCATGCCTTATTTTGTTCATTCCATCACACATAGTTTTCCAGTGCTGCTGAGACAGTTCTCCTTTGCTTGAAATGTAAATCTATCTTATATTTCGATGTTTATTGACTGCTGGAGTGGTTTCAGTATTGCTGCCATATCGGATGAGGATTCATTCACTACGATCAGTTTAAATTACCATTACTCACTGACTTAACACATTTATACACAGTTTGGTATGCAGATGTGCAGCCTACATAGGTTCTAGAAGTGTGTGCTGACGAACTGTGTTCTTACCTAAAATAAACAGTGGATTGTATGAATGCCGCATTTTTAGGACCACAAACACACTGGATCATACGTACATGTGCTTAACTACACTATTGATTTATTCCCTCTTCGTATCTCATACTGAGATGCAATCAAAATGTGATTAATGACCGCTAATTAGTTACAGAGCCCTGAATTAATTAGATTAATGTTCCTAATCACATCCCACCACTAATATGTTTTTTCCTGTATGGGCCTCTCAGTGAAAAAGACACCGCAGCATTAAGGGACTGAACTCAACATGTGTTCAGGAAATCTGCGTCCAGCACAGTAATGAACGTTTCAGGGAAACATGCAATGGATCACATTCCAAATTGAGATTATAACTTTAATTATGGAAGTAAATTTGTATACGATGGTCTGCTCTGTCATTATTCTGGAGTGGCTGTTTTCCTACCAGGGTCTCCTCACCAGATTTCAGGCATTTTTTTTTTCTCTGTAAAGTTGTTTTCTTGATTTTGTTGTACAAATTAAAATATTTTTTTTTCTCTCTTAAAAGCCAGATTTGTGGAATATGGAGACCAGATTGAGCTCGTTGCCACGTGCTCAGTGAACCTGTGCAGTCACTGTCCTCTCATCAATTGAATTAATAGAATTAATTACCGCTCTCTGCCCGGGAACATGCGGCTGGCATTTACATGCGGTGACCCATAATCTCCTCTCTGCAGTGTTTATGTATGCGTTTCTGTGTGTGTGCACGCCATACCCTTGAAAAGAACAGCTGCTGAGCATGGGCAGTGATCACACACACACACACACACACACACACACACACACACTCTTGCACACAAGTTTTGCTATACGTGCCTGTTAGCATTATTTGACAAGACAGCTCGCCGTGTATAATCTGCATAGCGATATCATTTCGGTAATATCGGGGCGCCACTCTGGCACCACCTGCTTCTGTGTTTAAATTGCCGCTGAGGAGCGGGGCGGGCGGGTCAGCGAGTGCAGCCTCAAGATGTTATGAAACAACCTTCAACACTCGTCGTATAGTGGAAACAAGGTGGCACCATCCAGTGTTTATATTACATAGTTTTACTACAAATTAAAGGTCATTTGTTTCATATAACAGCTTTGATTGACCGTGTTTTGCAAGGGGAGGGTTTGTGAGTTATATAAGTAGAATAGAAGGTGGAGTTTACAGTATTTCACCTTCAAACCAAACAGACTGATGCTTTTTTTCTTTATTTTCAATTGACTCAATAACTGTACAATCACTATCTGACTACTTGGCTCTTTCCAACGTCTGTCATTATTTTGTTTGCTCCTCAATTATTTATTGGGTCTTACAGTGCAGCCTTCAAAAGCCTTCTATTACCGCCATATTTACTATTGTTTTGATGAGTTAATGACACCTGGAAACATTCATATTAGAAGCTGCAGCAACAGTATTAATGAATAATTAACCTTCGGGAACTGAAATGCCTTCTGCCAGCCACTTCTCTGTTCATTAATTTATCTTGGTGTCGGAACTGTACCACACATTTATCATCGTCAACAAGGTATTGTAGAAATCACACAAAAAGAATCCATAGAACATGATTTGCATGTTTTTATGATTTACATTTACGTTGGTACGGTGGCAGTAAGAAATGAATCAACCATGTTTCTAGATCATAGGTCCCACTTTATCTAGTTGCTTTGCTGATCATGCAAAAAGAAAAGATCAATATATCCCCAAACATGCCATCTGCAACCACCAGGTGTCACTGTGAGACGACGGAATGCTGCGTCAGTTTTCGTCAAAAATGTTACCAGAAAGAAAAAGCAACAAAACACAATTTAATGTAAAAGGTATCGGGGAAATGTGTTGCAGAAAATAGAAGCGGAAGAGAAGAAACAGTTCAGTGTCTGAGAGTGTTATTGATAGACAAGGAATAATATGAATAAATGGTTACAACTAGGTAATGTCTAATGGTTCACATTTGTTATGTAGATTCATCTTATTTCTTTCTTAAACTGATTTACTCATTGAGAACCAGAAAGATGCTGATTTTCTATTATATAGCTTGTTTTATTGCTCACATTTGTTTAATTAACAAGCAATAATGTAAAAATCCTCCTAGCCAGAACATCAATCCTGACTTAAAATTTCGAGTGAAAACCTTTAGAGTGAGCTGCAATCCGCTCCTGCACAAAGGTCTCCTGCAAACTTAAAGAGCTTGAATGCATCGCTGTGGAAGAGTGTCAGAAACAAGCAGCAGACAGGTGCTAAAAGCCTCCAGATGGATACAAAAATCTTTAAAGGCTTTTGCTCTTGCCAAAGGTTTTAACGGATGCCAAGAATTGTTTTTTTTTTTTTTTTTTGTCCTTGCTATTAGCAACATTGGAATTTTCTTGAGTTTCCTGCTTTTTTTAGGACAAAATAACTGGAAATTCTCCCATTCCAATTCTCTACTAAGTTAATATGCTAGCTGTATAGTTGGCTTGTTTCGCCTTCCGATGCGACTGACCTGATTGACTAATTGATTGATGGAGATACCCAGTCAAAAAATGTCCCGGCGAGCGACCGGTTTCCGTCTCGTGTCACTGCACCCACCGTCCAGGAGGAGCTGGCGTTATTTCTGCCGATCGCTCCCGGTTTAACCGAGATCCCGTGCGTGAAGGACAGGCGGACGGAGCCGTATAACTTCATCGAGGACACCTTCCCCGCATCCTCCGAGTCCCTCGCAGGACCAGACGACCCCCCTCCCCCCCTGCCTGCCCGTCCACCCACTCCTTCCTCCGGCGGCGCCGCTTAAAATGTGGCCGCGGTGGAGTGAGGCACCAACTGATAACGAGTGAACCCCGGCGAGATGTGTTATGGAGCCCTTAATGAAAGAGTTGTGCCCCATTGAGCCCTATAATGAATGTTCTGACATTGAAAATCCCAGGAGGGGGATGCTTAATTCCGACCGGTAGGTTCAAGCAGCTCACACTTTTTCTCGATGGCGAGGATCGGTCCCGAATTTTTGCCGCCGTTGACCTGTCGTTTTTTTTTTTTTTTTAATTGGCTTTTGTGTTGTTCGCGGCGCCGTTACGTGTACCTGAGCGCGCCCCGTCGGAGCAAGGTGCCGGGCCGCCTTTGTTCCCCCTCTTTATGCAGCCATGTCCAGCTTGTCTGATACCTGTTTAGCTTTCATCCCGGCTAATGGAAATGTCAAAAACAGTGTAGAGGAGCCGGACTGCCCATTCTCCTCAGAAGCCCAAAAGATGTGAAGCAGAGATTGCTGCCGAGCCTTGTCAAAGACACACACACACTCGTATACACATCTACACACAGGCACTGTGCTGTGCAGTATTATAACTGATAAGAGCTTTTGTAGATTTTGGTAATGATGTCCCTGAATACCAAGTGAGCTGCATCTAAAGAGACCCACAGGATTTAATAAAAATGTCTCCCATTTCATGGCCGCAGTGGTTTCCTGCTTTTGAGAGATCACAAAAGAGAATCACTGAATGCCACGATTTAATTATGTATTTCAGGGTGTCTCTGCATGTATTGCTCCTTTTGGAAATTTTGCATCCCTATTATGGTCCAAACTCTTTGTCTTTCCCCTGTCTCCCCTCTCCACGTCACTCTTTTTCATTACTCTTACGCTTTTCTCTTTCTCCGAGCGCTCATTTCCATTTCTTTCCTTTTTCTTATTTCCATTTTCTCATTCAGCCCTCATCCACCGTCCTTTCTATCTTGTCTTTAATTCCTGCTCTCCCCCTCCTTTTATCCTTGTGTTCTCTTTTATAAGGCTGCCTCTCTTCACCGTCACTCTGATTCATATCTCCTCTCTGCTGCACTTTTTTTTCCTCTTCTTCTTTCTGTCTTTCTTCCGTGGACAGGTGGCAGAGCAGCTGGCCTACTATGTCCACGTGTCAGAGCCTGTAATCGCTGAGGAGATGTCTGATGCGGCCGTGCGGCTTGGCGCGGCGCGGCGCGACCCCACCCAACGCCGAGCAGGATGACCTGTTTGCGTGCCCCCGCCGCCGCCCTCGGCGCCCGCTGG